>NC_135597.1:10468802-10776101 GCF_965152235.1 Eretmochelys imbricata | reverse complement strand
TCAGTGCTTTCATGTGGCCTTGATCCAGAGCCCAGGATTTTCTGATAAGTGTCAGCTTTATTTTGGGGGCTCATAAAGGAAAGCAAGAATCCGAGAGCTGGCTCTGCAGTTCTTCCTCTTGAAACCCACCTCTCACCTGTTGCACCCAGTATGCAGCTGCAGCTCCCATCACTGGCCAGTTGGTACAACTGATGCTGATATCTGTGTGCTGATCAGTCGCCTCTTCAAGGAGCCCCACTCACCCTGTTCCCATGAGTGCTTTTGCTTGCCTCTCCTTCCCCACCTCACTGTTCCAGCTTTCCCACTGACAGCGCTCACCTGAGCCCTATTACTTCCCTTCCTACTGTCTCAGAGAAAATAAATCCAGGTTGGAAACCGTTAACCTATGACCAACTAAATATTCTGCTTACAACCAAGCAATATAACATTGGAAGAATCAGACACAAGTTACAGTCCTTAAGTCTCAGATGCACAAGCATACCTGGTCCTGACCTCTTACCCCCATTCTTTGCAAGGCAGACAGCCATGGCAAGCTGCTCTTAGGCTTTAACTAGCAAATTACACAGACACCCAAAGGGAGAAGTGGGACCTTCAATGTGCTCAGATGAGCTCTGCGTGCAAGCGCTTGGTGTTAATTTCCTTTGAATCAGCCAATTAGCTCAACACCATTCAGCGCCATCATCAACACTTGGGCTATTACAAGGATCAGGAAACCTCAGCTGCCAGGAAAGCTGTCCAGCTTGATGCAACTGTGCCAAACAAGAGTGAGTAAGTCCAGTGCTCGGGCATTTGACTTTGATGTATTGTAAGAGGGTTCTTTTAAAAAAAATTATATTCTTTGAAGGGTCAAGCCCTGTTCTCAATCTATCAGCTTTTGCATTGGTTCCACATTATGCAAGATGAATTCTCCCCTCCCTTATGGTGTTAGAGATGAGCTACGTCATTTGGTTCTCAAACCCTAGTTGGCTCACAGGAATACCAGAGCAGTCAGAACATAAAAATATCTTAAGGCTCAATAACTCCTTTCACCCAAGTGAAGCCCAAAGCACTGACTGCTTGTTACACATTGGGCTAACTCTCTCTTCTACTCACGTAAAGTAAGAGTCAAACCACTGAGGCCAATGGAGTTATACTGGTATAAGGCAGGTCTAAGATTGAAAACTCTTTGGGGCCAGGATTGTCTTTTTGTTCTGTGTTTGTGTAGTGCCTCGCACAATGGGGTCCTGCTCCATGACTGGGGCTCCTAGGCATACAAATAATAAAAAGCAAGAGGAGAAACAGATCCACTCTAGACACACTTCCCACAATATCTACCCAGGAACCCGCATATACATATACAAGGATATCTCCCCCCCCCCACGATTCAAGTGTCTCCATTCAGATACTCACAGTCACAGGTCTTATACAGGCAAAACACTGGGTTTATCCTGTGACATGAATGTCATCTCTTCCTGATGGAACTCCCAAAAACGGATCAAATCTTTCATGGGAGCTCAGGGACGGGTAAGGGTCCTATTTCCATTTTCCTGATTGTGGCCTGGGGCCAGGAGGAAGGATGAGCGTCTCTCAAATTTTGCTGCTTGGCATAATCTGTTTAACTTTTAAACTAATAGAACAGGCCGTCTTGTCTTTTGCCCATATTGGACATAGCAGCAGTGAAAAGAGTGCTGAACTATTCAGTGCATCTGGAGCCAATTTATGCAGTTCTTAGCTATTAGCTATAAAATCCACTTAGGGCCAGCTCTGTTCCACCCATGCGAGATGCAGCAAAGGCTGCCGTGGTTGCCAGGAAAACTTAGACGTGTTTTTATTTGGGATACAGCATTCTGCATTCACACTGCCTGTCCACCAAACAGTGTTAGTCCCTCATTGATGTGCACCTCCCTGCTCATTTATACCTGATGAAACCATGCCCAGGGAGTGGCTTTCTTTCAGTTCACTGCAACACAGGTACTAGCCCTGAGCTGCAACACCCTGCATTCAAGAGCTCTCCCTCTCAGGATGACAACCCCCAAAGGACTAAACTGTCAAAGTCTTTTGGAGGAAAACAGCCACTAGTGAAGATATAACAACAAACTACTCACTGACAGTAACCGTGTCATTGATCCTGAAGCTGCAGAGCACTCGATCGACATTCCGGGCATGTCGGAAACCATTCCCTCTCACCACGACTTGGAACGACTCTGAAGCAAAGATGAAATGGATTATTTGCCTCACGTCAGTAATAACAGAGACCAGTTAGAGCTGGTCAGACAACATACATTTTCTTCCTGAAAGAAACGTCTAATGAAACGTCCTGGGCCATGTCTACACTCCAAAATTAAGTCGACCTAACTTATGTCGGCATATAGCCGCCGCAGTAGTTACACCGTTTGTGCATGTCTACACTTTGCTCCTTGTGTCAGCAGTGCATGTCCTCACCCGTAGTGCTTGCATCGATTGTACTGGCAGTGTGGGGCAATTTGGGACGGCTCCCAAAAGCCAGTATCAATCGATGTAACCAATGTAGCGTCTACACTGACACTGCGTCGACCTCACTACATCAATCATGACTCTACGTCGCTCGGGGAGGGGGAGTTACTAAACTGGCGTAGAGAGGCATTTACATCATCGGGAGTCCGATTTAAGTGAAGACACTTCCACACTCAGGACAATGCAAGGCAGCCTACATCAACCTTACCCTGTAATGTATGCCAGGCCTTGGTATGAAATTTTTAAGTCTAAAGTTCTCAGTTTTCCCCTGGCAAGTTTGAAATTGATTCAAAAAACAAAGATTTTCATTTTAAATTGACAGTTCAAAATGGAATGAAATTTTTTGTTTCATTTTTCAACTTAACAAATTTGGGGGTTTTTAAACCCAAAACTTGAAATGAAACATTTTAAGTGGACTTGAAACAAACATTTTCATTTCAACATCTTCTGCAGGAAAAATCAAAAGTTTTCACGTGAGCTGACATTTCCCTGTGGAAAATTTGGTTTTGATGAAACCATATTTTTCAGAGGAAGGAAAATTTTCCATATGGCAAATTTTGACCATTTCCCTAGAAACCTGCAAAACTGTCCCAGTCTCCATGCGTCTGTCCCACACGCTACAATACTAGGTTGCAAGATGGACACAAATGCTTAGCTAGACTGTGTCTAGTCCTGCACCGGTGGGGAAATCTAGCATGCTTGGATGGACATGCTAGTCACAATCCCAGCCCCAATGCTCCCCAAGGCCTTGCTGACGTTTTTCCTACTGCTGCATTATACCACCTGTTCAGCTCTACTGGTGGGTAGCTGCAAAAGGAGTGCTAGCTTAGACATTTTAAACACCACCCGCATTTTAAGCCCCACGGTGAGCAGAGACCTGCTTTGAGCAAGCATGGTTGGATAATGTGGTTAAAGCACCTGCAGACTCCTGGATCCCTGGCTACAATCTTACTTCCAGTGTTGCTGCAACTGGAGCTGAACCAACAGTAGCAACGAGGAGAAAGACTGATGATATTCCTGCACCAAACAATATAACTGAGTCTGCACACAGAAGGGGTGCAACAAGGGTTACCCTTGTCTATACTCCCAGAAACCTTTTGGTGGAGTTAGGGAGTTCTGCAGCTCCATATGGCCCATGGCTATGGGCAGCAAAGGGGCAAACCTTCCCCTGGCTTGTAGCTGAGTGTGGCAAATGGCCAATGCTATTGTGGTGGGTCCCGCGCTTTTCTTTGGTGTGGTGGGTCAGGGTACCACCCTGACCCCTAGTCTTGGGTTCCTCAAGTGTCCTGGCAGGGGAGAGAAGGGGAGCGGGGAAAGGACTCAGGTTCACCCCCTACTCTGGTCCCAGCCCCTTCGGCTTCACAGGCTTCTTGCCCTCTTTCCCCCTGGGCAGGGTTTCTCTCTGTTCTCTGTGCTGGGGGAGTCCCTCTGCTCTGCCTGGGCAGGGTCTCCCTTCCCTTGGTATTCTAATCCTCTGATCAACACCAGTACACCTCTCCTCTCCTCCTTCTGTGTGACTGAAGCAGGGGGTTTTGTTAGGTCTGGGCCTAGGCCTTAATTGGCTCCAGGTACTCTAATTAACCTGTACTAACCTCTCCTTAGTCTACAGGAAATAAGGCTCTGATCATCCTGGGGTTTATATACCTCCCATTAATCATCTCCTGCTGCCCTCTGGCCCTGCTGTATCACATGAGGTAAAGAGGGATAGAACAATCTGTGCTCTGTATCCTTTGTGTGTCACAACTGAACAGGGCCATGTTGTATCATGACATAGAATCATAAAAGATTAGGGTTGGAAGAGACCTCAGGAGGTCATCTAGTCCAACCCCCTGCTCAAAGCAGGACCAACACCAACTAAATCATCCCAGCCAGGGCTTTGTCAAGCCGGGCCTTAAAAACCTCTAAGGATGGAGATTCCACCACCTCCCTAGTTAACCCATTCCAGCCCTTCACCACCCTCCTAGTGAAACGGTGTTTCCTAATATCCAAGCTAGACCTCCCTCACTGCAGCTTGAGACCATTGCTCCTTGTTCTGTCATCTGCCACTACTGAGAACAGCTGAGCTCCATCCTCATTGGAACCCCCCTTCAGGTAGTTGAAGGCTGCTATCAAATCCCACCTCACTGTTCTCTTCTGCAGACTAAATAAGCCCAGTTCCCTCAGCCTCTCCTTGTAAGTCATGTGCCCCAGCCCCCTAATCATTTTTGTTGCCCTCCTCTGGACTCTTTCCAATATGTCCACACCCTTTCTGTAGTGGGGGGCCCAAAACTGCACACAGTACTCCAGATGTGGCCTCACCAGTGCCGAATAGAGGGGGACGATCACTTCCCTTGATGTGTTGGCAATGCTCCTACTAATGCAGCCCAATATGCTGTTAGCCTTCTTGGCAACAAGGGCGCACTGCTGACTCATATCCAGCTTCTCATCCACTGTAATCCCCAGGTCCTTTCCTGCAGAACTGCCGCTTAGCCAGTCGGTTCCCAGCCTGTAGCGGTGCATGGGATTCTTCCGTCCTAAGTGCAGGACTCTGCACTTGTCCTTGATGGACCTCATCAGATTTTTTTTGGCCCAATCCTCCAATTTGTCTAGGTCACTCTGGACCCTATCCTACCCTCCAGCGTATCTACCTCTCCCCCCAGCTTAGTGTCACCCGTGAACTTGCTGAGGGTGCAGTCCATCCCATCATTGACATCATTAATGAAGATGTTGAACAAAACCGGCCCCAGGACAGACCCCTGGAGCACTCTGCTTGATACCGGCTACCAACTAGACATGGAACCATTGAGCCTGTTGAGCCCAAGGATCTGGCCAGCTTTCTATCCACCTTATAGTCCATTCATCCAGCCCATACTTCTTAAACTTGCTGGCAAGAATACTGTGGGAGACCATTTCAAAAGCTTTGCTAAAAGCAAGATATATCATGTCCACCGCTTTCCCCATATCCACAGAGCCAGGTATCTCATCATAGAACGCAATCAGTCCCAGAACAAAACAAAATTATAACACGGGGGCAAGCCTCGGAGCCCCAAGCTGGAGAAAAATCAAATCAAGAGGAGTTTTGCAGCTGAGCTGACATCTGCAGTAATAATAGGGGGAGATTGTTACTCAGCTCCCACTGGCACTTGTAAAAAGAAAAGGAGTACTTGTGGCACCTTAGAGACTAACCAATTTATTTGAGCATGAGCTTTCGTGAGCTACAGCTCACTTCATCGGATGCATACTGTGGAAACTGCAGAAGACATTATATACACAGAGACCATGAAATAATACCTCCTCCCACCCCACTCTCCTGCTGGTAATAGCTTATCTAAAGTGATCATCAAGTTGGGCCATTTCCAGCACAAATCCAGGTTTTCTCACCCTCCGCCCCCCCCACCCCCAAACTCACTCTCCTGCTGGTAATAGCTCATCCAAACTGACCACTCTCCTTACAATGTGCATGATAATCAAGGTGGGCCATTTCCAGCATAAATCCAAGTTTAAGCAGAACGTCGGGGGGGGGGGGGGTAGAAAAAAACAAGGGGAAATAGGCTACCTTGCATAATGACTTAGCCACTCCCAGTCTCTATTTAAGCCTAAATTAAGAGTATCCAATTTGCAAATGAATTCCAATTCAGCAGTTTCTCGCTGGAGTCTGGATTTGAAGTTTCTTTGTTTTAAGATAGCGACCTTCATGTCTGTGATTGCGTGACCAGAGAGATTGAAGTGTTCTCCGACTGGTTTATGAATGTTATAATTCTTGACATCTGATTTGTGTCCATTTATTCTTTTACGTAGAGACTGTCCAGTTTGACCAATGTACATGGCAGAGGGGCATTGCTGGCACATGATGGCATATATCACATTGGTGGATGTGCAGGTGAACGAGCCTCTGATAGTGTGGCTGATGTTATTAGGCCCTTTGATGGTGTCCCCTGAATAGATATGTGGGCACAGTTGGCAACGGGCTTTGTTGCAAGGATGGGTTCCTGGGTTAGTGGTTCTGTTGTGTGGTATGTGGTTGTTGGTGAGTATTCGCTTCAGGTTGGGGGGCTGTCTATAGGCAAGGACTGGCCTGTCTCCCAAGATTTGTGAGAGTGTTGGGTCATCCTTCAGGATAGGTTGTAGATCCTTAATAATGCGTTGGAGGGGTTTTAGTTGGGGGCTGAAGGTGATGGCTAGTGGCGTTCTGTTATTTTCTTTATTACGCAAGGTAGCCTATTTCCCCTTGTCTTTTTCTACCCCCCCCCCCCCCCCCCGATGTTCTGGTTAAACTTGGATTTATGCTGGAAATGGCCCACCTTGATTATCATGCACATTGTAAGGAGAGTGGTCAGTTTGGATGAGCTATTACCAGCAGGAGAGTGAGTTGGGGGGGGAGGGGAGAGGGTGAGAAAACCTGGATTTGTGCTGAAAATGGCCCAACTTGATGATCACTTTAGATAAGCTATTACCAGCAGGAGAGTGGGGTGGGAGGAGGTATTGTTTCATGGTCTCTGTGTATATAATGTCTTCTGCAGTTTCCACAGTATGCATCCAATGAAGTGAGCTGTAGCTCACGAAAGCTCATGCTCAAATAAATTGGTTAGTCTCTAAGGTGCCACAAGTACTCCTTTTCTTTTTTGCGAATACAGACTAACATGGCTGTTACTCTGAAACCTGGCACTTGTAAATCAGTCTCACCATGCATCCGGCTTTATCTACACTAGCATTTTTGTTGGCAAAACTTTTGTTGGTCAGAGGTGTGAAAAAACAACCCCCTGACCAAGATAAGATTCACTGACAAAAGCACCAGAGTGGACATCGCTACATCAGAGGGAGACGCTCACCTGCTGACATAGCTCCATCTTATCTAATTACCCTGAGGGACTCCTGCACTGTAGCTGTCAGAATAGCATATTCGCTCTGGAATCTGGGCTCTGTTCCATGTCTCATTTTCTTATAGCCAGTAAGGGGTCAGCTGCAAACAATCCCAGCACATCTATCCAAGCAGGCTGCCTTTTAATCCCATTTTGTATTGTCCAAGATCATTCAAGAAGAACAGGGGGAGCAGTGCTGAGCTCTGGAGGGTGGGGGATGTAAAATCCTTAGGAGCAATTATGGAAATCGTATGGGATGGGATTCCAAGTACAGTAGAGTACAAAAACCTTTGTGATAATGTATCCAGTCTGGAACTGTAATTAACAGGCCCAGTGATGACTATCACATTTCTATATTTATGCAAAACCAAACAAGTATGGAGACTAACTTTTCAGAATGGTTTCAGAGTAACGTCCGTGTTAGTCTGTATTCACAAAAAGAAAAGGAGTACTTGTGGCACCTTAGCGACTAACATGGCCCAACTTGATTATCATACACATTGTAAGGAGAGTGATCACTTTAGATAAGCTATTACCAGCAGAAAAGTGGGGTGGGGGGAGAGAAAACCTCTTGTAGTGGTAAACACCCATTTTTTCATGCTTTGTGTGTATAAAAAGATCTTCTATACTTTCCACAGTATGCATCTGATGAAGTGAGCTGTAGCTCACAAAAGCTTATGCTCAAATAAATTGATTAGTCTCTAAGGTGCCACAAGTCCTCCTTTTCTTTTTTCAGAATGGGGCGTCACTGCTGCTAACTGACCGAGCCTAGGGTGGGAGTGAGGTGTGTGGTATTGGGGACTGTGCCTTTAAGGGCTGGGCTTCCCAGACTGAATGTCTGGGAGTGACACTGTGAAGCTCTTGTTAGGCACAGCCTGTTGGAAGCGGACACAGAATAAAGCAGAGCTCTTGCAAGCACTTTAAGTGCTGCATGATCACTGAACACCACAAGGTACAGCACTCAAACCGCAGTGTTTGGAGCCAGTGTGCCAGCCTAAGGGTAATGTCTGCCCTATCATCAGAGATGTGACTACAGCACATGTAGACATACCCGAGCTAGCTTTGGTAACTAGATTAAAACTAGCTCAAGTATCAAGAGCAGTGAAGCCAAGGCAGCATGGGCAGAGGCTCTGGAATATGTTCCCAGGCAGGCGGGGCTAGTCCTTACAGCCGTCCATGCTGCCACAGCATCACTGCTATTGTTACGTGAGTGAGCTTTCATCTAACTACCTCGGGTGTGTAACCTGAGGGCAGCGTCGACATATCCTAAATCATAATCCTCCAGGGTACCAGAGAGAGGACAGGAAGGTGTAGCCAGCCCTGCACACAGTGATGCCATTCTAATACGTACAGGGTGTGGGGATCACGGCCCGATCTAGTCTAGACCCTTTCTGGGCCCCCACCTTGCATTCCCCAGGCCTGCAGCCAAATTACGGCCACGCTCTTCATAAGCACACTAGGGGAAGAGTGCCCTCTCTCACACAGACTGTGAGCTATAGCTGCCATAATTTGTCCCTTTGTAATTCTCAGAGAAACTAATTCAATTAAGATTTATCTAACTCTTTGCATTTTTACTAGCTGTGAGCTTAAGCCTGAAATCCTCACTCCGGGGAAAACTCCCACTTCACTTTGAACTCAATACAGGTTTTGTCTGAACCCAGACTTTAGGATTTGGGCCCCATTTCACTCACCAAGCAGTAATGACTTGTTGCTCAAATTAGCATTGCTGGCACATTGTGTTATTATTGAATTGGTACCCAGCATGTGTTAAGAGGCATAACACTGCGGTCTTGGATGAGTAACCGTGCTCAGTAAAAAGTCCCTTGGCAGTTTTCAGGGTTAACATCACTCCCTCTGTGGCATCCTGGACAATTTCTAACTTGAGTCATTACATAATGTCTTCCTATATTTTCCCTCTGCTGTTTCAGTTGGATACAGTATTCAGTCACATTAAGGCTGCTCCATTTGTAAATGGTTTCCCTGTGGCTAATAGATGTTACAAGCATGTTAGTGACATGATTTATAGATGTAGTGCTGTAGATCATTCTAAGCACATAAAAGGTGTTGCAGATCATAAGCCATGAATATAAGTAACTAATGAACTCTATAACAATCTATTGCAATTGATGAACCAGTTAATAAATCATCTGTTAAGTATTTACTAACCCTTCATAAACTATGTATAAATGGAATAGAAAGTGAGACCTAGTACTCTTCACTTCTTTCCCAAAACTTTTATACGCTGTTACTATGCTCTGTCAAGGTTCCTGTTGTGTTCAGCCCAGATTCAATTGCATTTCAGTGGTGAATAGAGAGTTTCCTGTATATCATTTGAATAGCATTTTAAAAATTGCTCTGTAGTCCTTTTGGGTGAATGCGTCTCTGTAAATGCAAGAGGTCATTACTGATGCAGTCCAGATTTTCAGCAAGAATGCTTTAAATGGACAGAAGAGGGGGGGAGCAAATAATAAGCCTTGGACAAACTCACTCAGATCAACTAAGTCTCAGCATTAACTAAAACCAAAAATGACAGTAAGGATAACTGAATGTGAAAGTTATGGGCATTTTCTTTTCAGGACCTTGACTTTGCAATTAAAACACAATCATTTCTTTATTAAATTCAACTTATCATCAAATCATTGCTAGCAATGCAGATGCACAGTCACTCCAATAGTGGGAAACTCAAGAAAGATGAATCGAACAGATGCTTCTGAACTGAAAACACAAAGAACTAATTACAACTGGCTTTCAAAATTATGAAATGGAATTTTTTTTTGGCAGAGTTCACCATTGAATCGTTGTGTTGCTCTGCACATTTTGGCTTTGGTCCTGGCCCCTCTATCTAAAGGACTGTTCTGCATTAAACAATTGGGATCCACTCTGCAAAATTAACAAAATTCATGGGAAGAAGCTGGATCTGGAATCATATGGAGAGTAGCTGGACAATGCTGAGAGCATCTCTCAAGCTCCAGTCTGAGGGGGTTGGATTTTATATGCAGTGCAGTTGTAGCCATGTTGGTCCCATAATATTCAAGAGACAAGGCAGCAAGGTAATAACTTTTACTGGAGCAACTTCTGTTGGTGAGAGAGACAAACTTTTGAGTTTACTCAGAATGGTTCTTCAGGTCTGGGAAACTTACTCAGAGTGTCACAGCTGAATACAAATTTGTACAGATTGGGGTTGGATTTTGCTGAACACAGAAATACTTCCCAGGGACTTTTAGTCCTCAAAGTAAATGGTATAACTGTATTAGAGTGAGCACTGGAAAAGGGATCAGCACAATTCAATGTCAGTCAAGCGTATGGTGTCTTAACTGGCCACTTAAAATCATTCTCAGGGGTTCCAGAAAATTTTTGTGCCACCTTTTGTTCAAGGCCCACCTCTGCTAGGGAGTTTTCACATTCACTGTAATGGGAGCAGGGTGAGACTAACTGAGTGCTTTGGAAAAAATCCCACTCTTGATTTATACTCTGACAATATATGAAGCGAGGCTAATCTAGAGGGGTTTGCTGCTTGCCAGCGTGTACTGTTTATAGTAAAGCAGAGTGTAAGAAATATTCACAATGAAGTCTGAAAACCTCCAAATCTGTCTCCTCACAAAGATGATCTGATTTTGCAGTCTGGCTTTGAAATTTCACAGCATTTTTGCGTAAAGGTTAGCACTGTTTGATGAAAAATGGGCTGCTTTGAGTTGCCATCGTTTAGATCAAAGTTAAGGTCATAGTTTAGATTAAAAAAAAGATTAGTTTTCAGAACTGAGCTTGGTTGTTTTTAATTTCCTTAATTTTGAGTAAAAAAAAAATCTCGTTTTGTGAAATTTCACAAAAGTAGCAAAATATTTTAGAAATTAACTCCAGTTAACTCAGTTGTTCTGGGCTTCTTAGGGATCAGGGATGGGTGGACAGAGACAGTTGCACTGGTAAACACGGAGGGCTGGTTTAAACTTACCTCCTGCACATATACTGGAAGGCTCCGCTGCAAGAATCTCTATGCATGATTTCTTCAAAATCTAGAAGCCAAGAAAGAAAGAAGAAATGTGATAAAATATCTTGGAGGATATTTTATGTAGCAACTTTACCTCCTTGAGCAACAGTAGCCAGGTCAATGGAAGCATTCTTCTGTCAACCTAGCCATGTCTACACCAGGGGGTAGGCCTGCATAGCTACAATGCTAAGGGTGTGCAATTTTTCACGCCCCTGAGTGACATAGCTGTATTGATCTAACTTTTAAGTTACATTAAGGCATAACTCTTGACCCCAAGGGCCTTTGTTCTCATGTACCTTAATGCCCCTTCACACTGAAAACGACATCCATTTACACTGCCAGAATGGTGAAAATGAGAATCTAGCCCCCTACACCTACAGTCTAAGGCCTGAACTTCACTTAAAATTAGCTTGACCTAGCTATGTTGCTCTGAGCTGTGAAAAATGTTGCACCCTGAGCCAACATAACCCCCTACGTAGAGGTGGATAGGTGGATGGCAGAATTCTTCCGTCAACCTAACTACCACCTCTCAGAGAAGTGGATTGACTACATTAACGGGAAAACCCCTTCTGTCCGTCCGTGCAAGACGTGACTGCACAACAGCGGCACAGCTGCAGCGCCGTAGCTGTGCCGTTGTCACAGATGTAGTGTAGACATACCCTATGTCTAACAGCTTGTCCACATGCAGATTTGCACCAATTTAACTTAAGGACTGTTTTTAAACCAATGTGCCTGTGGGTGCTCTTATTTCAATTAGAAACGGTTTTAAGCTACACTGAAATAAGTGTGTCTACACAGGTTTGCACCAGTTTAACTAAACCAATACAAGTTTGAATGTAAACAGTCTCTGGGTATGTCTGCACTGCAATTAGACATCCTTAGACCACTGACGGTGGTTCGTGGGGCTGTTTATGTAATGTAGCTGTTGGGGCTTGGGCTGCAGGCCAAATGCTGGGACCCTCCCACCTTGCAGGGACCTAGAGCCTGGGCTCCACCTCAAGCCCAAACGTCTATACTGCAATTAAACAGCCCTGGGAGCCTAAGTCAACCGGCATGGCCCAGCTGTGAGTTTTTAACTGCAGTGTAGACATACCCCCTAAGGCCATAGGTTCAGTTTCAAGCTACGGATACCTTTGGAACGTTGGGCTGCGCATATTGCCAGCCATTCACTCAGTTGGGAGTATTACTTTTCAAATACCGGGTTAGAACTGATCCAGCTGTTCGTTGCCAATGACAGCCCTGATGCTGCATAGCCTGATACACATGCTTCGCTCTACGCACTGCGAGTAGTTCCACAATCACATGTGTAAGTCTTTGCAGGATTCGGGGGCCTGAACAAGGAATTGTGACTGCTCAGTCCCATTCTGGGATGGGACATCAGAGAGGCAGCACATAAGATGATCAAATTTTAGCCAGCTCTGAGAGGCCAGATTATGTTGGCCAAGCACCACAACTCTGTCCAGCAGCAAAATTGTTTTCCCAACCTTAAACTGAAACATCTGTAAGAAACAAACTACAGCTAATACGATAAATTACATTAAGATAATAGACAATCCAGGATTTCACTGTAATTAAGGTTCTATGCGTCAGAAATACCTGCTTGCAAAAGGTGCAGATATAGTTATGGGTTTGTTTGAGATTGGTTGGTGTTTTTTTTTGGGAAGGGCTTATTAGTCACTCAGAAGCAGTGATGCCAAAGTCTTCTGGGATACCAGGGACCGAAGAGAACCAGGTCCTTCTGAGCTGCTGATAGATTGACAGTGCATGGGGAAAAGGAGAAGCTTTGGAGGAACAACAAGGCCAGTCAGATAGAACTGCAAGGGAGAAACAAATCGAGAAAGAGAGAGAAGCAGCAGTTATACAGTCGAGAGCACAATCGACAAGCAAAAAAAGGCTCTGAAAGCAGAATCAAAGAAAGATGAATACTGAAGATTAGAGGTGGGTAGGTGTTGTAATATGCCACCTGCCAGATACCACCCAGGTGCTGTCTAGCCATTCCTAAAACCAGATTCTGGTACCAGCTTACTCCACAAGTGGCCCCACTGACCATTCATGCAGGGGAGGTACTAGTCAACGTAATACAGCTAGTTGACATTTTTCCAAGGAAAAAATATTCTTTTCATTGACAAATGGCTCTGTTTCAAAAATGGAAACTTTTCACACACTTTTGTCTATTCTTCTTAAAGTTTTACCTCTTTTCAACAGAACCCCAAACCAAAAATCTTTTGGTTTTCAATTTTCCCTTTCCCTCCTTTTCAGCAGTAAAATGGAAACATGGAGGACAAAGGGAAAAGGTGAAAAAGGAAGGGGACGGCAGCAAACCTTATAACTTGATAAACACTTTTGCAACAAAATTCAAATTAAAAACAATAAAATTACTTTCTTTTGAAACCAGCCTTATTTCTGTATTATTTTGTACTCTGTAATACAAAAAAATTCATATTTTTTCCACCTCTGAGCTGACCTTTAGGGCTTAATAGAATACCTATGATAATATTTGTTTGCATTTATTTAGATCTTAAAATAATAATAAAAAAAAGGATCCATAACTCTAAGTACCCTAACATCATTAATAAACACAATGAAGTCCCAGTAGCATTAAGTAATCATTCCAACAGACCCCACCTTTCATCATTATGAGAAGCAATAGTATCAAAGGACTTCACATATAGGTAAGATATGCCCTAGTAGACTTCATGAGGTCTGCTGCTTTCCTCCCTTCCAGGGTGGTGGAAGGCTCTTGCTTGGATTGCATGTACACTGCTGGAGGGATTAGGTAACCTGGCTCAAGCAAGCCAATGAAATAGTGCGGGACAGCGTTCAGTCAGTTGCCAGGCAGAGGACCTAGTATAAATCACTCCTACAGTGTGCTCAGTACAACTGACCTAGTGCTGAATCCTAGTCATGACAAATCTAGCCTCGTGTTTGAGTGGCGAACCCCATCACTCCAGTCCTGGCTCATTCAGTAATGTCTTGCTCTGTGGCCTTTGGGTGCGTTGCCGGGACCCCAGTTTAGGGAAGCCCATGCTTAAGTCCATTCCTCCTCAGGGGAAAAAAAAAAAGTGTTTACATCCCATTGTCTTCAATGGCATGTGATTGGAGATAAACACATGCTTAAGTGCTCTCCTGAATAAGGAATCTTAGCCTCAACTACCTCAGTTTCCCCATGTATTCCAGGGGGATAATAAGCATGTCCCTATCTCACAGGGGTTAGTTAGTTAATGTTTGTAAAGAACTTTGAAAATATAAATATTGTATAATGTGTTCTCACAGTAGATTGATATTTAAGTATTTTTCATGGCTTGCTCATACCACAGGGTAGAATGGCCCTATAAGAGAGGTGGGCTTAGCCCTACCTGTGACTAACCCACAGCCCCCCGGGTGAGGGGTCTGAGGCCAGGGATCAGGTGATAGCCTGTAGGTCACCTGGTCCTTCGATCAAGGCCAACAAACAGCTCAGCTGGGAGGGAGATCTGTAGGAGACCCTGGGTCAGGGGAAAAGGAACTGGTTGACTTGCATTGGACTGTTTTGTTTTGAGGAATAAACCCATCCCTGAAGAAAGGGACCGAAACTCAGATGCTGTTGGGAGCTTTATTTGATGCACTGGCTGGTGAGCTGGCCCACCAGTTTATACCTAGGCTTCTTTGGCACAGCAGCTGGAGGACATTTTCTATTAACGGGGGTTTTATTGAATTTAGGCTTTTTAATGAGCAAACAGGATGTGGAAGTTTAGAGGAGGGCTAGTGCATATGTCTGTTAGTGTGAATGACCTGTAGTCTGAGTCTAGGTACTGATTACCCAAGTTTTGGTGAATCATTGAAAAACAAAGTCTGTTGCCAATTACAAAACAGCAATTTAATTCTATTTACACAATACTTCCTTTCCAGCATCGCTAGCATTCGGTACATCAAAAAACAACATGCTTCAGAGATGATTTGGGGGAAGAGGGAAGAAGTGTCAGATGTGACCACACATCATGCTGAAAAGCAATTTTAAACATTAAACATGTCATAATGCACAATGTACACACGTGGTCCAAATTTTCAAACTGGATTCTAAATTATGCACACCCTAAATGTTACAAGTTCAGAACATGTGTGTTGCAAACTAGGTAACTGTCTCTCACTATCCTTATGTGTGCATGCTCATCTGACTTGTACATGTTGGTGGACACATGTACAAGAAAGATTTGCATGTATAGTTTGAGAGGCCCATTTGAAAAGCTGGCCATAAAAGCACATGATGATCTCAAGAAAAGACAATGGTGCATCTTAGATTTGGCAAAGGACAAACAATTTGGCTTTTCGGATGCACATGCAAGATTCTCACTGAACTCAGTGGATTCTGGGATAAGATTTGTCCTTTTGGTATATCCTTTTTACTTTCGGAGCTCAGATACCTGTGTAACATATAGCACTTGGAGAGTTTAATTTTCCGTCTTAAAACTTTCTATGGCAAATGTATATGCAACACTGACAGAACAAATTTAAGAGCGGAGATATGAAGAGAGATTAGGAATGCAGTAGAGACCAGTAAATCCTATATGGGCATAAAGGTGAAATGTAATGAACAAGCAGGGTGTTAAGTTAAAGAGGAGAGATAAATTATGCAAGGGTACCAATCAATAGGAATATAGATGATTGGATGCTCTTCTAGATACAATGAAAGATTAAAAGAAGTCTAATATAATTCTGTCTCTAGTTCCTTTTTTTACAGCTGCCTTCTTAACCTCACATACAGAATTTGTACAGTCATGTATGGTTAGTATCTTGTTTTCATTTTTGGTTTTTGAGATACAATCTTTTCCATGTCTGAAATGAGTTTTCAGCTGCAGCAAACGGCAAAGACCTGGGAGCATTCCTGCTTCTGAATCATAGCTGTGTTACTGAACTGTTTAGGTTACAGGCTATAAGGGAGATGACAAAGGTATCATATCCTATTTCATGATGTTCTATATTTCACAGCCTGGAGCACTCCTCATACCAGACAAAGAAGTCCTGAGCAGTAGATGAATTTGAGCTTCAAGTTTTCACTCTAGGTCTTGCTCCGTTTGCTTTAAATTGACAAGTTACGATCTGCAGAAATTCCCATGGAAACCACAGTAACAAAAAAAAGCTATAAAATACTTTGTTCCTCTGAATTGTTGTCCCGCTTGTAGGGATCAGATGTCTGCCTTATTTTCCTTACTCCTGAAAAAGCTCAAATTCCCCATTACACGGGCTTTTCCAGTTGTAGTTTTATCAGTGATTGTCTAACAATAGGAATGAGAAAGCAATTAGTTCTCTAAATAACAATATTTCATCCTAATTTGAGAGATGCCTGTACAAGCCCAATCCTGCAAGCTGCTGAGCACCTTTGGCTCCCTTTGACTTCACTAGCAAGTGAGGATAGGTCTCATGGCTGAACCCTGTTCTACATTCCAGAGTTAAGTCGATGTAAGGCAGCTTATGTAGACCTATCTCTGTAAGCATCCACATGAAAATGTAGCTCCCTCCAGTGTGACTTGCCCACTACACCGACTTAATAACTCCACCTCCGTGAGAGGCGTAGTGCTAAGGCCGATGTAGTTAGGTTGACACCGTGTCAGTGTCGACATTGCGTTGCTTACATTAACTGTTCCTGCTTTTCAGAAGCTGTCCCACAATGCCCTACACTGACAGTTAATCAGTGCAAGTGCTCCTGGTGGGGACGCATACCACCGACACATGGAGCATAGTGTGGACACGCAAAAGCGATTTAATTCCTGAGGTGGCTGGACGTGGACGTAACTTAGGTCGACTTAATTTTGCAGTGCAGACTTGCCCGGAGCTTATACTGGGGGCTGGTCTACGCTGGAAGCTTACACCAGCATAGCTACATCTCTCGGGGGTGTGAAAAATCAACACCCCTGAGAGATGTACTTAAGCTGACCTAACCCCCTGTGTAGACAACTCTAGGTCAACGGAAGAATTCTTCCATAGCCTACCTACCACCTGTCAGGGAAGTGGATTAACTACAGGGACTGGAGAACCTCTCCTGTTGCTGTAGCGAGTATCTACTCTGAAGCACTACATGTACCTAAATACAGGTTTCAGAGTAATAGCCGTGTTAGTCTGTATTCGCAAAAAGAAAAGGAGTACTTGTGGCACCTTAGAGACTAACCAATTTATTTGAGCATGAGCTTTCGTGAGCTACAGCTCACTTCATCGGATGCATACTATGTAAAATACAGAAGATGTTCTTATACATACAAACCATGAAAAAATGGGTGTTTACCACCACAAAAGGTTTTCTCTCCCCCCAGCCCACTCTCCTGCTTGCAATAGCTTAACTGAAGTGATCACTCTCCTTACAATGTGTATGATAATCAAGTTGGGCCATTTCCAGCACAAATCCAGGTTTTCTCCCCCCCCACAAACCCACTCTCCTGATGGTAATAGCTTATCTGAAGTGATTACTCTCCTTACAATGTGTATGATAATCAAGTTGGGCCATTTCCAGCACAAATCCAGGTTTTCTCCCTCCTGCTTTTTCCCCCCCACACACAAACCCACTCTCCTGTTGGTAATAAATAGTGTCTCTCCGAATTTGCAGCATATATCAAACAGATCCCAAAGCGCAGCCTGAATAACTGGGCTGTGCACTGGGGAGCAATGCAGGAGACAGGTCAATCATCTTCTCCAATAACCTTTAATGGGCAGTAGCAGAGACCTCTTCACAGATCCTACCACAGCCTCCGGGCTGCATGAACTCCCATGCATGGCTCCTGCAGGCTGCCTCCGGGGAGGACAAAGGCAGGTGTATGCATGTGTTTGCCTCTGCTTCACAATATATAGACTGTCATCCCCAGAGAATGTCACCCTCCCAAATCCTGGCCCTGCCACCCCAGAGACAGGGACCTTGCTAGTTACACTGCATCTGGGGATCTGTGTGTGTGTGGAGGAAAGGAAAAGGTCTCTCCGAACTGCAGAAAGGAGCATGTATGCAGAGCTCTTAGGAGGGACACTCTGTAAACTCCCCCTCTCAGCGATACTTCCAGGGCAGAACAAATCCCTTGGTCAGTGATACATATAGGTGAAGGGGTTGTCACACTACGTCCCACATTCTCAATAGAAAAAAGAAAAGGAGTACTTGTGGCACCTGAGAGACTAACAAATTTATTTGAGCATAAGCTTTCGTGAGCTACAGCTCACTTCATCGGATGCATTACAATCGGATGCAAGTGAGCCGTAGCTCACGAAAGCTTATGCTCAAATAAATTGGTTAGTCTCTAAGGTGCCACAAGTACTCCTTTTCTTTTTGCGAATACAGACTAACATGGCTGTTACTCTGAAACCATTCTTAATAGAGATATTGTTATGATGTGAATATGGCATAACTAAGATGTGTTTTGTACAAGATGGGTCATGTGAGGTATCATTGGAAAGGTGATGATTTACTGAATATGATTATCCAATTTGTATGCATGTATCATTTCTGTATCTGAAGTTACGAATATTGACTATGTAACTATTGCAAGTGTGTTTACACCTGGGGAATGCCCACCAGAGAGTATGCTGTCAGCCTAGCTGGGCCATTAGGGAGAACAATAGGACTTTGAAGATGCTAATCTCCCACCTTCCTGAGAACTTCCTGGGATGCTGCAAACAAACTTTGACTCCTGGCTGTTTTGACACTGCAGGGTCATCTGATCATGTCACCTGGTACTGGACTCCATCTTGGATTATTAGTATTTTTCCACTAATAGGGGTGGGGATCAAACTGGGAAACAAAGGATTTCTGCCTCATGTAAATCCTATTTAAGGCAGGGAAGTGAGTTAATCAGGGCTCATTCTTCACCAAATCCCCACCCCGGATGACTGCTGGAAACATCTAAGAAACAAAGAGAAAGGGGGGGAGGAGAAGGACTGAGCCCAGGCTGGAAAAGGGGTCTGGCCTGTGAAAGAAATGCCTAAAACATTTAGGGTGAGAAATTAGTACATGTAACCAGTCTCTTTAACGTATTAAGCTTAGTTTGTGTGTTTGTTGTATTTGTTCAGTAATCTGTTGTGATCTGTTTGCTATCCCTTATAATCACTTAAAATCTATCTTTTTTAGATAATAAATTTATTTTGTTTTCTCGAAACTCAGTTTGTGGAATCCATAACTGGGGGGGTGGAAGGGGGAAAAAGTTGTGCATATCTTCCTCCACACTGAGGGAAGGGGGGTGATTTTTATGAGCTTAAGTTGTACAGTTTTCTGTGCAGCACAAGACAAGACAATTCCCTAGCTGAGTCTTCCCATGCAGAGCTGATTTCAGTGTCTGTGTCTTTCTGCAGCGGGGTATGTCCCCACCTGTGTGCACTGGAGGAGGCCTGAGGGCCTGGCTCAGCAGGACAACGTAAGGGAGCCCTGACTGGTGAAACAGACAGGCTCAGTGGTACCCCTGTACATCAGGTGACACCCCGGAGTGGGGGGTAACCTGTCACGGAGTGAAAGGTCATTCACGCAGCCCAAAGCTTCGCCTGACATTTGAACAAACCCAGAAACCCACTTCTGAGGTTTGAAAATAAAAAATTCTGATGTGTTCCCCTGCCCCCCAGCCACATAGTTTTTCATTTGTCAATCTCTGTTGTTCAGAAGTGGCCCTGAACCAGGGCCCATGCACAGTGCATGGTCTCACTGCCGGCCTGCCAGAGGTGCACCCTTTCAGCCATGAGCAAAGCCAAGTTTCAGCCCACCACGGGTGCCTTGTTTGCTTGCTTTACACTGAAGTGTTCTGTTCTGCAAAGGAAAAGCCTTTACGTTCTACACTGCAATAAGAACCCAAAGGTAGTCTTCAACTACCTGTCTTCTCATGTCTTCTTCATGCTTTGTAGTCATGTTTCAGCTCCTTCAGCTTGAACCTTTCCAGGTTCTCCACCTTCCATGCTGCTGCTGTTCTGGTGATGCCCCCATTAAAAGTGATGAATAATCAGGTAGCATTTGGGGCGTATTCTGGCTATACAGTAGGACTCACCGGAAAGCATAATCACCTGGCAGGAAATTTCCCATGGTTTTGCAGCTAGACCATCATTGTCTATTCACAGTCCCACCACAAACTTCCTTCAGCAGTTATATCTTCTGGTGTAGCTGGTAAATGGTGCAGCACTTAACTGAATTAGCTAAGAATTAGGCTCCCGAGACTGAAATCTTATGTTTTATCATATACAGCCACACAGAGAATGTCAGAGAGCCACCTCTGGATTTCATTAAAGACAGCTGCAAAGAGAATGCCAGGCTGAGAACCAAGATTTTAAGAAGACAGCCAAAACCTGATCATCCAAGAGAAAATTTGGGGAAAGCAGCTCCATGTTTGCAAAATGTCAGGAAACCAGTAATATGGGATCACCTTCCTTCAGCAAGAAAAAGAGCTGGAGAACCAGAGCTTGTCTTGGAAAGAATAGTTTTTGCTTGATACCACGTGGTCAGGATAGCATGTAACTACTGTAAAAAACAGAAATCCTAGATCCCTTTTCTGAAGCTGACTTTCCTTGCTCTGGGGTTTTATCAACAACAACAACAACAAAACATACCAAATGGCCAGGACAGAGACACACATTTAAAAGGATTCCCCATCTGGCACCATACCCCTGGGAAACTCAATCCGTTATAATAGCTATGTGTGGCAAGTGAGCAAAGGAAAACTATTTTAAAAAATCCCCAAATAGATCCTTTCCTAGAGAACATTCGGAATAATTTTACATTTTTTTTTAAATTAATGGTCCAGTCAGTCCCTCATGTGGTGCTTTCCCTGCTCTGCCCAGAGAGGCTTTGGAAATGCATTGAGTCAGACAGGATTACTCAGAACCACTGGAGTCAGGGATGGAAGGGCCCTACAGGTCTCAATCCTATTCCCATTGAAGTTAATGGGGATATATGCATGAGTGAAGCAAGCGTAGCTGGGATGTGTATATTAGTCCTGGGACCTGTATGCTAGTCCGTGGTTTGCATTACCATTTTCTACAACTCTCTTTGGATCCTGATGCTGCTGCCAGGGAAGCACATGGCAAAACTCCGATTGAACAGGACGGGGGCTGTCGACTCTAGAGTGTCACCAACTCTGAGAGGAGGTTAGTTTGGTTTTTGGTTTAGTGCTGGTGGCCTGTGATATACAGAAGGTCAGATTAGAAGATCTGGTGGTCCCGTCTGGCCTTAAACTCTATAATTCTATGAATTCCCCAACTGCTTCCTATCGCTGCAGCTGCCACGTGGGAAGTTCAGGCAGCTGAATAACTTTAGAGGAGAAATATAGCCAAGCAGAGAAATGGCCTGTTTGCAGGGACGCCCAACCCATGAACATCTCAGTGAGAATGGCTGGCTTTTTAGAACTTCAGGCAAGCTAGGAATATCTGTCTCCTATTTCCCCATCATCTTCATGCTCTGCTTTCTTTAATGAAGAGGGACAATGATTTCTAGTGTTTTTGTCCTGTCTAGATTTAAGTCTAGCATCTATGCAGTATCACTGTACAGTCCTGTACCATGGTGGGGCGGGAAATACCACAGAGAACCAAAACTCAGAGCAGCAGAGTATATCTGCCAACAAAGGAAGGACACAACAAGCAGCAGGAGGAAACGCAGAATGGAGCCCCTCTTTGTTTCAGGAAGCAGTGTGTTTCAATGGTTAGGCCAGGGGACTGGGATCCTGGATTCTACTCACAGCTCTGCCACTGACCCACTGTGACACTTCATCCTCTCACTGCCTCAGTTTCCCCCATGTGTAAAATGGGAATACCAGCACTTGCTGTACTTACAACTTCTCATGGGAATGAGTAATTTTTGTACGGGATGGGGAGACTAGAGCTGGGCAAAATGTTCTGATGTCTGAAATTTCAGTTACTTTGTTTTGGGGGATTCAGAGGGAAGGAAAAAATCAGGAAAAATTTTCATGATTTCTTTCTTTCATGATTTGTCCTCCAGCTAAAGCAGAGAAAGCTTTAAAAAGCAATACAGTGACAATGACCTGTCACTTAGAGTATGATAGACAGGTTCCCCCAGCCACCGCACACATGCATACACGTCCGCACACATACAGC
The DNA here is from genome assembly GCF_965152235.1 of Eretmochelys imbricata. Classification (NCBI taxonomy): domain Eukaryota; kingdom Metazoa; phylum Chordata; order Testudines; family Cheloniidae; genus Eretmochelys; species Eretmochelys imbricata. Next base: position 10,753,772 of record NC_135597.1, on the reverse strand, counting down.
CAAGATTAATACTCACAGAATCTATGATCCCCCGCAGGGCTTCAAAGCCATCATTCACTGGGAAGACATGATCCTTGCTGTCAGCAATTCGAGCCAGCTGACAGAACAGCAAAAAATAGAAAAACCAACAATGGTATAAATTAGCCAGCTGTCAGCAAATTAAAATGCATCCATTTGCAAATAAAAATCAATACTCAGTGGAGTGTGGATTGCTAATATGCTGTAACTCTTTGGACCTTAGCTCACAGTTAATACCATGGGCCTGGTTCGTTTTAAGGGACCTGTGCTGGGAGTCAGAAAAGGTTTCCTGAAGTTGGCAGGTGAGAAGCAGAGGCCACGTGCCCAAGGGTGAATGATCACAGAGCCAGCAGCAATAGGAAAATGGGTAGATAGTGGGAGGCAGTGGGTCTGTGTGAGGAGGGGGGAAAACAAAGAACAGGTGGCAGATGGGCATTTTGTGGTCTCCTTTGGCTGGAAAGAGAGAGGCCAGAAACGCCACACCGGAGGAGGTGAAAGACAAGTTTATTCGCCTTTGGAGTGCTAGGGGTTAAGGAGAATGTTGAGCACAGCTCAGGAAGAATGAGCTCTCCATGCAGCAGCTGGAGCAGAATCAAGTTTTATTTCTGCGACGGGGACATTGGTTTTAATAATTCTCTCGAACAGCAGGGGGTAACATCACCCAGCGGCTTGGGGCTCAGCCTCCCCTGAAGCTTTACAAATTGGAGGCAGAGAACTAGCCACACACTCATCTCTAAGCCTCACAAGCCTCCCGCCCCATCACCCCTGTCGATCAGTTCTATGTATAATAAGAATTAAAATAAACACACATAGACGATTCTTAAAACAAACACACACACGCTCCAGGTTTGCGCCCACAGGGAAAAGCCCAGGCGATTGAGTCCCCTCTTCTATGAAGCAATGTCATTAAATTGCTTCGGGATCATAAACCAAGACATAGCAATGACAGTCAATGGGTGGATTTATAGTTTCCTGAATTCATTCTCTATGGTCTTTCTGCTGGAAGCTTCTGGGGTTTCGAACAACAGTGGGGCTTTATCATCGAACTTGAGTTAACCTCTCCAATGCCTTGATGACTTCAGGCTGGGCCCGTCTCGATGGTCAGTCCTCTCTCCTCCCTTTGCCTTTGCATAAGGCTTGTCTATACTGGAGATTTGTGCATCCAGGGTAAATGCACCAGTGCAAACCTCTAATATAGATGTGCTTCACTAAGGTAAAAAGTGTTTTGTGCCACTGCAGGTCTACCCTGGTTACAAACCAGGGAAAGCTGTGAGCTATTTGCACTAGGGGTCTGCCATGGGGAAGTTATCATGGCACAACTACACTAGTGCAAAAATCCTCAGTGTTGACAAGACCGTAGAGCGGGAATCTAATTTCTCGCCACCTCCACAAACACTCTTATTTTCTTGCCTCATCTTACATTAGGGATGGGATATGAACGACAGCCCTGCACCCAAATACAACCACAACCACAAGCTTCATTGCAGACCAGGCCTATCTCTGGATCTTGCTGGCTGTTTTTAGAGCTCTGCAATACTCAGGGAATTTGGTTCACAGGAGTTAGTATAAAGCTTTTCTTTGTGTTTCCTTTGGGCAGGGGTGACATGGGGTTTAATCTGCCTCGAGGGGAACCTCATTTGACGTTCAAATGAAAAGCCGAAGACTCAGACTTGAAACCAGTAATAACCAGAGAGTTTTTCCTTGCCTACATCAAAACAATGAAACCCGCACTTGTCCCACATTAACTCAGTCCTAGGCCCAGGTTCACTGGAAACCATCAGGCTCTTCACTGTACCTTCCAACAAGCTTAGCCGGGGTCTGTAGCTAAATCCACGATGAGATGAGTTTGATAAGTTTCTCTTTCTTTTTTATTATTCATTTTTCATTATTATTCATTATTCATTTAGATTCATTTTTATTATTCAGGGGAGAAAGAGTGCTGGGTATTTTGGACTGGGGACTATGGCAAGTCCTAAAGGAAGCGGAACTCTAGGAAGATTTGTAATAACTAGGGGGAGTCAAGGTTATTGGAGTTTAACAGATGTCAGTAATTCAATTAAGATCCCAGAAGGGGTATGTATGGGCCAGATCCTCAGCTGGTGTAAATAGGAATAGTTCCATTGACTTCTATGGAGTACCCATCAATTTATGCTAGCTGAAGTTCTAGCTCTTATATGGACATGAATAGCACCTGAACTTGCCTCAGCCCGGCTCAGTTGAAAAGTCCACCCATAGCTGCTGTATGTGAACCAACAGCATATAGTCCACCTTTGCCAGAATTCCAAACAAATGGAAAAAATGACTAATTTACCTGTGTTTCATTGAAATCTTTCACCCCAACACAGTACACTGTGGCTCCCAGGTCACGAGATCGATTAGCCTGGAACCAGAGTGCAAAACTTTTAAATAAACAGGTACACGTTACAGATGCAGATTTCTGTACATTTGTAATTATATTTTTAATATTGCCATCCTGCTGTCATTCTGTCAGTGCAACCCTCCTCAAAATCAAGGACTAGGGGCATGATAAGGGATAGAATTAAAAGTCTCAGGGCCAAAAATCTACTCTCAGATCTGGATAGCAGATCTTGACTCTAACATTCTGCTCTCCTGCAGATGCAGAAGTTTGTCTATTCCTATAGTAGCTACTTGCATGGTAAACAAAAACAATGTATACCATTCTTGAATCCCACAAATCCAATTTCTAGCCATTCTAACTTAACAATATTTGCCCATTGAAAGTGTGCAGTATAAAACAAATGAAACAGGTTCAGCCCTCCAAGTTTATATAATTTCTAAGGACAGTGGAAGCTCTGGAAAAAAATGGTATGTATTGCTCCTGGGATCTATGATAACCATGGTATCTCCTCATACTTAGTGTAGGAGGCATTTCAGTACAATAGCGATTGCAGAGCTATAGCAGGTAGTTATTTACAATATCATTAAAAGGGGACGTGGAGAATTTGCACCAAAGAAATTCTTCTCTTTTGAATTTCTCTTTTTAAACCATTTATTTATAAGTATTCTGGTATTCAAAGTCCGTTAGGAAAACACTTCTCCTGCAAGGCCTTGTTACTGAATTGGTGACTTTTGGGGCCAGCTCTTCAAAAGAGCGCACGGCCAGATTTTCAAGTGTGGAGCATCAAGAATTGGGGGCCAAATTTTCCAAAAGAGCCCAACACCACTCAGCAGCTCCCACTGTGACACTTACAGACATATTTTTGGAAGCGATCAGAACTCGAAGTGCTTTTTTAAAACTTGAGCAGAAGTCTTGTGGTTTGAAAGCCTTGCAGAAATCTTGCTTCTATTAGTATTTATCCCTACAAACACATGCATTCTTAGCATACATATCTTGTTTTGGCAGAAATTACAGAAACCTGTCCCAAGGGCATGGACCATAAGGGTACGTCTACACTGTTATCATAGGGTGTGACTCCAGCACATGTGGATATATCCAAGCTAGCTTTAATTTAGCTAGTTCAGATATCAATTTGTAGCATCACGGGCTTCGACATGAGCTGTACAAGCCCACCCAGAACCCTGGGTAATTACTTGCATGGCTAGCCCATGCTGCTACAGCTTCTCTTCTCCAGTACATAGATTCATAGATACTAAGGTCAGAAGGGACCATTATGATCATCTAGTCTGACCTCCTGCACAACGCAGGCCACAGAATTTCACCCACCCACTCCTGCTAGATTAAAACCCTGTGATTGCAGTATCGCCAGGCCCTGAATCTCTTACCTCACGCTCAGCGTAAAAGAAGAGGTCTTCATGGAGTTCGCCATCCGTCAGCGCAATGATGACACTAGCAGTTCTGTAACCTAAATAAATTAAACAAAGAATCTTTCACAAAAAAAGAGCACAAAGGACTAAACTGGTGCACCAAACACCTAGCCAGTGAGCCAGTAGTGGGCTGAAAGGGTCAGAAATGATATATTCCAAACTTTATATCCTTCACCTCTGTTTAACACTCTACATTAAAAAGGCCCCAAGTTTCAATGGAAATTTTTGACCACTTTTAACAAACACCTGTCTACTGCACCAGCCCTCCAGGATTGGCCTGGAGTCACCCGGAATCGGCATCGATCTCTCGGTGACTATTGAAAGCAATCCGGGAGATTTTAGTAGGATATTTTAAGAAAGTGACATTACGTTATGTTGGGAGAAAAAATCTCCCAGAATACCTTCAGTCAGAGTTGGCAACCCTTAAAGCTTAATTCATCTTCATCCTTTCAATCATATATACTGACAGTGGAGTTGTAACAAGAAGACTGTAATCTTCTTTTATAATATTGATTGTAGCCCAGGCTTGTATGGGCTTCTTTCTGTGTAAATTTACAGCAGCGCTGACTGGAATTAATTTGGGTTTCTGGCAACAGACGCTTGGTATAAATCCAAAACAGCTCCGTAGTCATGCATTGCACGTGAACATTAATATTTCACTTTAGTAAAAGCTAAATATAATTTGAAGGTTGTTTCTGAAAAAGTGAAAATCTGGCTAATTAACAGCATTTTTAAATGTCCTAAGTCATCAGGAGGATTTTCCTGCAGTTATGAACAGCTGTGCATTTGTCTGTGCTGATAAAGAGAAAAAAAACAACTTTTTCTGGAACGATCTGGTTTGGGTCCATTTGCTTTTGCAGACAGGCACAAACTTTCCTTCTGTTTCTGTGACCAGACTATCACACAGCCTGTGCCAGGGTTCCTGACCTTGGGGAGTTTTAAAGATGGAAGGAGGAGCCTGTACTCATGGGACACTGAATGTCCTTGTAGAAATGAATGAGGGTGTTATATGGTAAGGCTGTGAATTTCAAAGCATCTATAGGAAACCAAGTACTCAACTCCTGCTGAAAGTCAATGGGATTTGGGCACCTATCTTGCTTAGTCTCCTTTGAAAATCCCAGCCTAGACTAATAAAAAGGTTCTCTCACACAATCATGCAACAATAAAAGGGCAATGACTTGATGAAAAACACTGGAAAACACGAGTACAAAGAAAACAGAATGCCAGGCCTTGTGAAAATACAAAATACATAGGCCTATATTTGCAGAATTGTGCGTCTGATTCTCCACTGATTTGCACATTGCATCATCATTTGTACCTCTGCAGTGTGAGATTATATATATATATATATATATGGGGGGGGGTAGTTAATAGGGCTGAGCTTCCCAGACAGAGTCTCAGACTGGCACGGTGAAGTTTTGTTGTTTTGCACTGCCATATGGAACCGACACCAAATCAAGCACTTTAAGCACTGAGGGATCACTAAGCATCACACCACCAATCTGCCTCTTTATACAACTGGCCCACAGTCCTCAATATGAAATGTATTCAAAGTCCTTTATCGCTCTTCAGTGTGAATTGAATAACCTTGAATTCCTGCAAAAAGCAACAGTCACACCCTTGTCCTGTAATAAGTTTACGCTCCAGGACTGAAGTCTACCACACAGACAGAAAGCGAGAGGAGCAGGGAAACACAGTCTCTTACCTTGCACATTTTCATAGTAAATCTGTTCGCTTGCCTGAAATTAAATCCAAACAGCAGCATTAGCAATAACTGAAAAATACTTAGTGGTTGCTCCTAACTGACCTGCTAACAACCTGGAAGTGGCAGCAAGATACCAAATTTGGAGTCTGCATTTTATCACAGGTAACATTCATTCTGGAATTAATGTCCCCTTTAAATTCTGTAACCGCATGCAAAAAACTTTTGTTGCACAATTTTGTTTTCAATTTTACATTTTTCTCTGCTTAGGCTCAGTTCCAAGAGCTGGGGGTTCACGCTGCATGTATCCTGACACTCTTTTGTACCTGTGTTCCCTTTGCCAACCAGTGGGATGGACATTATAGCATACCTCATCATTTACTTAGTGTGTCATGGTCAAATTTATCCCAGGAGCATCACCATTGACTGTAATGAATTTGGGAGCCCCCAGCCTAGTGCCTGGGCTAATTTTAGTGTGCTCTTAATATTATTATGTCTATTGCTGTAGCACATAAAAGCCGCAGTCATGGACCAGGGCCCCATTGTGCTAGGTACTGTACATATAAACAACAAAAAGACGGTCCCTGCCTCCAAAGAGCTAACAATCTAGGATAAGACAAGAGACAAGAGATGCAGGGAGACACACAGACAAGGGAGTACAAGGATACTATGTGTGCCCTACACTTTAATTCAGCTCATCCAAACGGGGTGAGCTAGCAGGAGTTGTGTTAATCTTATCTCAGGTGGAAATTCTTCTGTCTGCATCTTATGCTTTACACATGAACAAGCAGATTTTGCAAGACAGAGGTCAGAAACTTCTGTGTGTATCAGAGTTTGGAATTAAGAGATGGGTCTGCATCTGGGCTTTGAATTCCTCTTTGAAGCTGGGATTCTGTTTGCTGAATTTGGTTCTGGCTTTGGATTTTGAGTATCCCTGTAAGGTTTGGGGGTGTTTGGGTCTGGGAGTTTTTTCAGGCTCATCTCTGGCTAGAACCAAATCTTGGCTAGCTCTCCTTGCATCCTGGAAAGCACTGTAATTTTCCCATGTGCTGGATTACAGGAATGCAATTCATCTTCATTGTGGGGCATAATCGCTTCCAAAAACCTCTAAAATGTTTAGTGAAGGTGGGAGACAGGGATAAAGAAATCCTGTGTGGTTTGCATGCAAATGTTTGAGCTAATAAAGTCTGCAGCAGGGCAGGGCAAGAGGGAGAGGAGACTACAAGGTGGGGTGGCTCAGCCACCCCATGGAACAGGCTGTTATCCCAGCTCTCAACCTAGCTGACTACCTGCAGGATCCACTCAAGGCCAAGGCCAGCCACACAAGGGCCCTTGCAGCTTCAGGGTCTCCTGCAGCTTGCCCCCTTTCGCAGCATAGCTCCAAATGGAGCTGTATGGACAGGATTCAGCTGTCCAGTGCCCTCGATCCCTCTCCTGAACAGGTAATACCCAACACTGAAGGCAGGGACACAGGAAGATACTATAGCCTGAGGAGATAATATTCCAGCCGAAAGTCTGCAGGGTGAATGATGTACACCCATCCCCACATAGCCCTGTTCCTCAATCTTTCTGCCTTCAGGATCCCATCCGTTAAGACATGGATAATACCACTTACCTCCCCGGGGCTGTTCTATGGCTTCATGAATTAATTAGTGTTTGCAAAGCACTCTGAGCACCCCCCGCCGAAAGACATTGTAGAAGCACTTTAAAATTCGTTTATTCACCCTTTCAAATCCTTCGTGCATGTAAGTGTCGCCTCCTGGCAGAACTTTCTGCAGCTCTTCTAGGCCTTGACGTATCTGATCCCTGAAATATTAAGACAGACGCTCCCTTAGATCTGTTAGCAACTGTCAGGTAGGTCAGGATCTGACATGTGGGCGGATGGGTGGAAGGCAATGGGTACATGCATGGAGGAAAGTCAGGCTATGTCTACACTACTACAGCCTTTGTCAGCAAGCGTATGTCGCTCAGGGGTGTGAAAATTCCACCCCCTGATTGACATAAGTGACACCGACGTAAGCACCGGTGTGCACAGCGCTATATTGGTGGGAGAGCTTCTCCTGCTGACGCAGCTTATGCCGCTTGCGGGGGTGTTTTTTTTATGCCAACGGGCGAGCTTTCTCCCACTGGCATAAAGCGTCTTCACCACACGCACTGCAGCGGTGCTGTGCGTGTAGACATGGCCTAGTCATCTCAGGTCCTGCAATGGATTGCAGCACCCACCCACTAAAGTCAATAGGGCTTCCGGAGCATGCATCCCACTTCCAACAAGGCATTTAAGGCTGGAATGCTCAAAAGAACCGAAGGGGTGCTGAATTTGGGCATCTAAATCCCTGCCTTAAAGGCAAGTATTTGAGAAAGAAAATTGCTACGTTCAGGAATGCCCCTAGTTCCCTCCTCTCGGCCATCTATCTGTGCTAATGTAAATAACCACGAAACGTTTTATTCCATTGGCTACATAATGGCAAGTCAGGCAGTTAAGTACAAACTTTGGCCAAAGTCTTGGTAACCTAAGAATTAAAGGCTTTTATTTTTACGAGGTAACGGGAACACTCGACTGCGTCTCTCTCTAGGGGTGTGAAAACTAGACCAGAGTCGATTTTCATCGCTATTCCCACAGCCTGGAGAAAGCATCACGACAGAAAGATCTCCTCTAATCTGATATTCTGGCATATGTACTTCTCCATACTCACACTCCCTTTACAATGCCAGTATATCTTGCGGCTAGACAAGTGGAGCTGCTGACTTACATCTGGCTCTTATTCTTTAGTCGTGCTTGGTGATGACACAAGCTGAATCAAACAGCCAGGAATGTGATATCGATAATATAAGATCATCCAGCAGGCTCCAGTATATTTGGATATGACGCCTTCCACTCCCAGCCAAACCCAATTTCAAGATTAATGAGCTAATGGAAAAGGCTTTAAGATTCAGGGTGTCCCATTTAATCTTTTGGAAACCCAGGCATAGTGACTGATCAATCAGAAGCTAAGCGGGGGACGGACATGTTTCACTGAGTTGCAGACACCAACGTGTAAGAGCAGAGTACAGTTTAGATGTTTTTATAAAGCCCAGATGAAGTCTTTGTGGTATGCGGGGTATCTCTGAATGAACTAATGCTATCTTCATGGGAACTAGATTAAATCAATTTGTATGCAGGACCACACTAACTCTGCAGGCCTGAATGCCAAAGATTTTTAGCCACATGGCCCTAAATCTCTATTGCTGTATGGGTCCAGGATTCTTCCAGGAATGCAAGAGCCAAAAAGGATTTGGGGATAAAATTTCCATGCTTCCATCTATCTGTACCATTTGAGTCTTCAAATGTGGGCAGCAATTCTCTGAGAAATGAGCTCAATTCTGAAAATTATGGAGTTACTGATCCCCAGCTAGAAATACAGGCTTTTTCATGAGTTTTAGGATATAGTGAATCACCCAAATATGATATAGTGAGGCTAGCAATTTCAAAAAACAGACTGTCTCAGGATACTATGGCCCTTCTATTCGTGGATCTTAAAGGAACAAAATCCAGAAAAATGAAAAACAAGAATTGAAAAAGTGATCTGGCCTAAATACACTAAAAAATTCCTAAGAACCAAAGAATGCCCACAGTGGGTCAGACCAAAGATCCATCTAGCCCAGTCTCCTGTCTTCGGACAGTGGCCAATGGCAGGTGCTTCAGAGAGAATGAACAGAACAGTGTTACACACAAAATGATACACAAAAGTGATCCATCCCCTCTCATCCATTCCCAGCTTCTGGCAATTCAGTTTGGCTTTAGATAAACTGGGCCAAATTCATCTCCATTTATTTCAAAGGAGTTAATTCAAGGATGAGCTTGTCTCAACATTGATAGGCACTTTCAAAATAGGATAGGATGAGATGGAAATTCCAGGACATCAGATCTTATTTTATCTGAACTGGATTCCCCATCCTTTAACAAACAAATTTTCCAAAAGGAAAATTTTCAGAACGATTCAGCTTCTTACAGGCACTAGGTATTCTATATGTTTTCATTTTAAAAGGTTCCTTTTTTGGTGATAACATACTATGGTTAATAAACCCCAAGTAATCAAAGCTTCTTTGATTTGTAATATACATGGCACTGCCTGGCCCCGATTCTGCAATTGGATCTACACAGCTAATCTATCCAGAGCACCAGCCGGGTGGTGAGGGACATCTGCCCTTGTGAAACAGATTGCAGGACTGGGGGCTGAATGAGTCATTGTCAACTGTGACACTAAAGGCAAAGTGGAGTCGTAGAATGCAGTTGGATGGGGGATGGAGTGGGGGGAGATTTTCTCAATAAAAATTAATAACAAAGCCAAGGGTTACTATGCCGATGAAAACATTTTCTGCATTAATATAGATCAGCAATTTTTCAGTTTGAAATTGTGATTTTTAAATTCACAAGCTAAGGTTCCTCTCACCTGGCATGTTCCCTGGGTTCATGCTCCTTGTTAACAGCTCAGTCCTAGAAGAGGCCGAGAGCCTCCCAAGAGGGTCCATCACCTCCAGATGCCCTTGGACACTGGTGAGGCTGAGCACTTAGCAGTAAGCTGAGCATGTGCTTTAGACATGTCCTGAATCAGAGCGTCAGCACTTCGCAAATGGGGCTTCAGCGTTCCATCCGCTTTTTCTGCCGGAGACCTCATACACACTGGCAGCATCTCTTTTCCAAACGGGCTCACCCAAACTAGCACCCAAAGATGCTTTTTTACAAATCCAAGTAAAAGAAAAGGCTATTGATAATTACAGCCTTGCACACACCTATACATCAGGAAGGCTGATGATACATGCCAACAGATCCACATTTTACCTGTCAGTCCTCCAATCGAAACAGAAGACTTACACCCGCCAGCATGCTGGATTTTGGCTGGTGCCACACTACCGTCCTGCCTGACATCAACATCATTTCTAGGTCTGTTGGGTAAGCTTATACATTCCCATATGGGAACAAAGGTTTCACATACATAAGTAGCAGGTCTTCTTATGTATGTGACATGCAGCCTTGCAAAAGTCTCCTTGCCCATTCAGTATGGGGGTGAGTTTTCATCTGATAATCGAGTTAAATACCATTCATTTTCTCATTGTCTTCCGTTGTTATAGTTAATGGCAGAGCGGTAGATTTCATGCCCTGACTGGCCAGTTTTAATAGCATTTTTTAGGCTGGTATGTATGTAGACTATACTATAGGAAAGTGGCCAGATTCCTATTAGTTCATAAACAGGAGCTATGCTGGTATGCAATCTCAGAGAAGTCCAATATGTAAAACATATGCTATTCATATAGCATTCACATGTGTTACACATATTTTTTCTTCCACGTGGCAATGAAGTTAACAGGGGAAACTGTAGTGATTAAAGGGGCCTGATCCAACTTACACTGAAGTCAATGAAAAGACTCCCATTGATTTTCTAAGAGGGACCAATGGGAATACTTTCCGGCCCGGTCAAAAAAACACCCAACCCACCGAGATCTTCAGTTTGCCTATGTTATAGCTCCTTACTCCTTGCAAAGGCTTCTCATTAATCTTAATATCCATCACAAATACCTCTAAGTAATTATATACATCAGTCAATTCCAAACCCCCATCCACTTCAAGACACTTCCCATAATAGTACAGGGACCCCAAACAAACTGTCTGGAAAGAGGTGAACTGGAGATGGAAAAAATAATGTTTGGAAAAGCACTGGGCTCCTCTGCACTGGCGGTAAAAGCAACCCCGCTCCTCCCCTTCCAGCATGGAGAAAAGGCAAGGAAATCAAAGGACAGGCCTATGATGGGGAAACAATGTCTTGCTCTGATTTCTCTCTCTCTTCCCCTTTCAATACTCCCCAAGTCAAGCAACCAGTATGTGCTCTTCAGACAGATCAGAACTGGCACATATTCAGCTGTCCAAATCTGGCACACAGGTGCTTCCTCTGCTATTAGGCAGTTATGAAACCTGCTGTCAGGGTGTTTTGGTTTATGGCAGGGGGAGATAGATTATTGGGGAGGGGGGTGTCTTTTTCTTTAAATGGTGAAGGAACCACCTACAGATGTTTCTCGGGAGATTGACAGTAGTTCCCACACTTTGCACAAACAGAGACATTCTTGTTCTGTACATTTGGTCTCTCGCCCCTAGAGCGGAGGTGAGTAAACTCCATGAAAGGTCCTGAAAAGTGAGAATAAGATCCTGAAGCGGAGGGTTATTCTCTGAAGGTGAGATTTTCAAAGCTGCCTGAAGGGATCTGGATTAACTACAATGGAAACTGCGCATCCAGATCCCTTAGATAGCTTTGAAAAATCTCAGGGCAAGTCGTTAGAGTTTACCCTTCCACGGGCTAGATCCCACTCCCACCCTGCACGCCTAGTTCTACTCAGAATCCTCTAGAGAAAGCAAGACCCCCATAGAATTCCTATTGGTATTCTTGCAGTTACCCACACAAAGAAGACCCTTTTCAAAACAATTGCTCCAAACTTGATCTTTCTGATTTTCCAATTCAACTGCTTTACTGACCGCAGATTGGTATTCCGGATCACCTTATTAATATAAGGTTATTAAAAAACAGGTATGAGTACGACAAGTTTACACAATGCTTTACAAAACTGGAGTGAGACCTCTTTTCTGCTCTGAAGAATCTGCAGTCTCAGATAGATGGGGAAAGCAGGGACAAGACAAGATGTAATACACTTGTGAATATTAACTGAATATTCTCTAGAAGAGAATAGCTTTCTACTGCTGCCAACTAATGGAGTTACTCCTTTTTGCTCAAGTGGCAGACGTCTGTGCTTTGGTGCTCAATGTCCCGGGTGCTGAGAACCCATGGTAGGAATCATTACAAAGGCATGGGAGAACAGTTCAAGTAAAGGAAGGCATAGGGAGGATAGTCAATGAGGCAACCCAAGTACTGAGTTATCCTAGAAGAAGCAAATTTAAGGAGGGACTTCACCTAGGTTGCCAGCTAGAGGGGAAACAGTTTCAAGAGGCAGCGGTAGCATAACTGATGGTACGAAGCTGGGAGCAGGAGCAAGAGAGGAACAACATGGTAGGAATTGGGAACAAGATGGGGAATAGGGGGAAATTAAAGCAGCAGGGTAGATTATGGGGAGACCATACAAGACTTTGAAGAAGAGGACAAAAAAGCATGAATTTGATGCAAGAAGAGAAAGGAAAGGATTTGCTGGGACTCAATGGCAGCGGGGTGGGTGGGTGGGGGGATTACTGGCTTCCCCTTCCTCCCCTGTCACCCATCTCCATGGCCCATTTAGCCCTTTGCCTCTGTACTGAAACACTAAACAAAAGCCAGGTTTCGTAACACAAAGTCAAACCACTGGACAGAAAATGAAGGGGGGAGGGGGGAATTTCCACAGAAAATTTGAAGTTTTTGTCAAAACTAACAACTTCTTCAGGTTTCAGCTGAAAATTCTGGGTTTTTCCAACTTTCTTTTCTCATGAAAAGAATCAAAAATTTTCAAGGAAAGTAGACACTATCGGGGGGGACGGGGGGGACACACACGACAATTTTCCACGAAAAACTAGTGTTGATTAAAATTTTCGACCAGTTCTTCCTTTAAGAGCCTAACATACATATCAGATGTTAAGTACAGCCAAGTGATTTAAAGTTATCGAGTCATTTGATATGAAGCCAGAATGCACTAGCTGGGAAAAGTGCAAAAGGAAGGACGTTGCTTTGTGCTGTTGCCCCAAATTCTTCTTACCTGTCTTCAGTTAACCTCATTAGAGTTGAGCCTCTAGTTGAGAAAACAATGAATGACATCCTCAGCTGGGGGCTGGAGAAGGAGAACAGACAGAAATGAGAGTGAATGATTTGCAATCCATTTCTCCCTTCATTTACCTAGTCAATATTTCTCCTCTCTCTTGCTTTCCCCTTCTGGCTCCTCGCAATGACTCTTCACTGTGCCACGGCTCCCCTCCCACCCTTTCTCTGTCTTGTCGTCTTGTAAGATCTTCGGGGCAGGGACTCTCTCTCACTAGATGTATGTACAGCGCCTAGCACAAAGGGAGTGCGATCTTGGTTGGGACCTGTAACTGCTACCATAATAACAATGTAATCATAAGAAGATGAAGGCCTGAACAGAGACGGCTGGAATCAGCAGATGGGAGCCTTATGAAGTCTCATTCCTCCTTGCAAAACCATGGAAATTCCTAAGCAGTTCCCTCTAGAAGTGAATGCCATTCCTCTTTGCATAATTTCCACAATGAGGTTATGCCACAGAAGCAAGTTTGTACACTTCAGTGTCCCCTTACCACTATGTGGGAGGAGATTTGCTTGTGTCTTTTCACTTCTCACATTGGACTCGTGACCCACAGGCTCTCCCCACAACTACTGCAACATTCAAGGGGTTTGGAAAGACATTGCTCCAGATCGCTTTCTGCAAAGACAAACTCCACTCCCCCTCTTCCACCGCATGGCAGCTGAGAGCCTTAGAGGTAGCTTTACCCTCCCCATGGTACCTCCACAGGATGGTATACTCTGGCCCATAGAAATTAGAGATAGAAGTGATTTATTTGCTTATCTAGCCCATCTTCTGGGACTCAGTGAATTTGCAACAATTGCTGCTCACCTCTGGAGTAATACCATTGAAATCAATGGAGCATCTTGCATAAAAAAAGCAAATAGGACTCAATCCCTTAAAGTGACCGAGGGTCCAACTGTCAGCTGGTATGAATCAGTATACATCCTTATGTACCACGTGGGATCTGACCCTGAGTTCGCAGCTCACATCACCCAGTTGGGTTTATCTGCAAAACCAGCATTTCTTACCTTATGAACTTGTGGGCAAGATGTTCTACAAAAAAATAGATTTCATTCCAGTGGTGCAGGACGCTTCCTGACCTGGGAAAACAATCATTGCAGGAAATATTAGTTTAATTTCATATAGTTAGGCCACGGCTTTACTATTTCCCAGCCTAATGTATTGTTATACATCTGTTTATCTCATCATTTCTTTTACAACTAAAATTACACCTAAACTTCTTCAACTAAAACTCCTTTTTTGGTGTTTCCTTAAAGTGGGGTTAAGGGGAGGTGGGGTGGAAATCGCATCATATCTCAGACACAACTTTGAAACGCGAAGCATATAATTTATACTGAAGTTGAGCATTTGAGGCTGCTTCTTGACAAGAATATATGGCAGCTCTGTTAGACCTTTAACTTGGCAGTAAGCAAATAACCCAGGGTTAGTGCTGATCTATTTCACTGTCAAGTAAAGTATTTTGGGTGGATTCCACTGGCTTACTCACTGTGTCATTGTGCCTAGCTTTCAGCTTGAGTGCATTTGGGGAACATAATGCATTTGGAAGGAGGGAAAGATTCCTAAATCTAAACCACTGTTTCCATTGTGCTGGTGACAATGAGAGGTAAAATATCTTAGACCTATAATTCAGCCATAACTGGTTTATTCTCTAGCATTGTGGTAAAAACCTGTAACACACTGCTGGGATACTCAGAGCTTTGGGCCACAGAGTTATCTATCCACCTCAGCAAGAGTGAGTTTTGCTGGAGATTAGACTGTCTGTCAGCTCCCTGCCATACCAGTCTGTCTTCTTCACCAGAAGACTCCTCAAGGCTCTCCTGGCCTAAACCTTACCAAGCAGGTGGCAATCAGTGAATGCCAGCACCCAAGCTCCTCAGAGATTTTTTTTGCAATGCACAGCCCCCGCTGCTGTACATTGACAACAGATAAGTGCTCTGTTAAAGAGCCTGTACATCACAGCTTATTAATTTAACAGGGGTAAATACACCCTTCCCTTCAAACACAGCACAGAATTAGTTTATAGTAAAAGTAAATTGAGTTTATTAACAAAAGAGCATGGATTAAGTGATACCAAGTAAAAGAGATAAAGGTAGAGATGTCTGCAAGCAAACAAAAATGAAAACACACATCCAAAAGTCTAAAAATTGAGCTAGCAAGATACGGTCTTTGTTCAAGATGGTTTCTTCTCACCCAGTCTCCTTTCCAGCTTTTTTACTGGCCAGGACCCACCACAAAGATCAAATCACTTCGTTTCTTTATCTCTGAAGATGAAGGATAAAGATGGAGTCTCTCTTTGCTCCTTATAGTCCCAAAGAGGCTGCCTTTTTCTTACAAGTCAAGAAGGCCTCCTGGGGATTCAGTCTTCTGTCTCTCTCCGGGGTACAGGAGCCATGTTAATTCTCTGTCTCGTGAGTTCAGGAGCAGGATAACCCCCAGTGGTTTAGTCTGAAAGCTTTGGTTACAGCTAACATGTAAACTGAGGTAAAGCCACTTTCGTTTATCTAGGGTAGACCTGTTTGTCACCTTTACCTACACTAGACTGTCTTGTCTTAAATATGTCCTACTAACATCATACAGAGGGAATTCACAACTTCACATATAATATTAATACATGCATTTTACAGTAATATTAATAAACAGCATGTTATTAGCTTTGATATCATACTTCACAGGACCTATTACATCAAGATATTATTGCAGTAGTGGGTGGGGTGCGAATATAGGGGTGCCTAGGGTCACACTGATTGGGCCTTAATCCTGCTCCCAGTGAGTTCACAGGGAGATTTGTCATTGATTTTAACTGGATTGGAACTGAGCCAGGAGTTTTCCTTTTTACATTGATAAACAGCAAAAAAGCGAGGTTACTAGAGAATCTATGCAGCAAGTCTGCTTATCAGTCTATGCATAGATTTGTGCAACCCTCACTAACACTGGTGAGCACTGACACAAGTACTCTCCTTGAGTTTACATTGTTTCAGCCTGCTCGGTTGGATTTTTCTTTATTCTGCCGTTACAGAGTCTTATAACAGAAAGAGCAATAATATTCCTGTTAAAGGCTGAGTTGAATATCATCCAAGAGACTAGAAATGTGGAGGTTTGGGACTGGGCGTGGATAAGCTTGTGAAAAAAAGGTAAATGTATCTAACATTTCTCTGTTATGTCTCCTCTCTGGGAAACCAGACTGAGAGCCATAAATGAAATCATCACAACATGCAGAAGCTGGTGCATACAAGTCCGGCCTGGCTGTTAATGACGTGACATCACTTCCCTGACTAAGTGCAATGCAAAGCCAAGCCACAGTGTATGGATTATTCATAGATTTGTTTCATTTTTGTTCACAGCAAGTCAGTAAAAACCTGATTTACTTTCTTGTACTGAGACCCCGAAACATAGCTCTGCTACATGGCTTTGTGCGCTCTTCAGTTTAGTCAATGACACTGCAGTGCTTTCAGGCTTGCATGTAAATTCATAGTTTCAGATGAAACTTGATTATGGGCCCTCTTTCTGCTCTCAATGAAATCACTGGGAGTTTTCCCATTGACTTCCGTGAGATCAGAATTTGGACCCTAATAATAATACCTAGCTCCAATACAATACTTTTCATCGGTACATATCAAAACACTTTACAAAAAAAGGGGGGGGGTCATTTACAGATGGGGAAACTGAGGCATAGAGAGGCAAAGTGACTTGACCAAGGTCATACAACAGGCCAGTGGCACAGCCAGGAATTGAACCCAGCTCTCCCAAGTCCCAGTTCAGTGCTCTTTCCACTAGGCAACACTCCCTCTCTCTACCAGAATCATCATCTACTGACCATTGTTGCAATCCGGTATTCCTATGTTCCTATTAGAAGCCTCTGAACTAAACTGGTTTTCACAATTCTTTTCTTAAACACAGTGAGGCAGCTGAAAATGAGAAACAGACACAGAGCCCATACGGTATGTAGGTCGTTATATAAAATGGTGCCATTTTCCATGGCTCAGAGAAGTCCTGGGGTGGTGGTTCTTTTTTTTTTTTTTTTAAGCACAGCATTAGCCAGAACTGAGCTTAAAACCCAGTTGCTTGAGCCAGTTGTATGCCAGCTGCCAGCAAACTACATTCGCTGTTTAAATGTTTGCCTTTGTGATTGTTGTTCCACTGGACTTGGTTTTAAGCGGTTTTGGAAAAGGCAGTTTTCTCAGTTACGCACTGCTTTTTAAATTCCCCACATAAGCTGCAGTTTCAATTTCACCCTCCCCCCATCCCTTTGGAACAAGAATCCAAACATCTAAAATTACAGCTCTTCTTTTTCCATGAAACCTTCCCACACATACATTCACACACAGGGGAAGAACAGCACAAGGTCCAAGACCAGCAGAGATTTCACATGTGGGTTTAGCAGAGCTTTTTATCCTTCTCTCTATGATGATATTTATAAAAACCACTCACTTGCCCCCTGCAAAAAGAGCCAGATTCTCATCTCAGGTAGGGAGGCGTTAATCCAGAGTCAATCCATTGTCTTCAGCAGAGTTACACCACTGTGAGGTCAGAACTGGTTCCCCAAAATTAAATCTTTTGCATATAACTGACCGCATGCCATTGCCTCTGGTATAGGGCTTCTCAATGGGGGGAGGGTGGGTGCCCCCTGCCCTACTGGGGTAACAAACACATATTAGGGAGTCTAGTTACTGCTGAAAGGGAGAGGGGTCCCTGCTAGATGGGAAAGGGGTGCTGCATGTATGCGTGTGGTGTCACTATATGGAAAATGTAGTGAATGCTCATTTTACTCCATCATCCTTCTTCTTATACAGTCATTTCTACTTTCAAAACTCTTTACAAGCTCCAAGTAACTAATTGTCATGACACCTCTTGTCTGATAGGTAAGGATTGTTATGCCCATTTTTATAGATGTGGGAAAGACATGGGGATGTTAAGTGACTTGCTTGAAGCCTGAGAGAGAGAGAGAGACAGAGAGCAGGTATCCAAACTGGGACTGGAGACCAGTAGTTGCTGGTTTCCCAACCTGTTCTCAGACATTTGACTTATCAAAAAATTCTTTATCTAATGGTAGCAGCAGATCTCTTACCCTCTCTCCAGGCCCTCATTAACTTACACACACAAAGCCAGTACGTTACACGGTGCTAGCAAACCCCAATCAAGAGCTATTATACTGTGCATGCATTGAAGAGCTTGTTAATGCTGAACCCACAGTCCCAGACACTAGTACCAAATACTGTAGTTCCACCTTCCTGTATATTATCCAATAGTGTGGCTTCTGGGACTGTGGGTTGCCCACATGACCCTGTGGAACTGTTTGTTATTGGTATGCTCTCTTCAGCCAGGCAAACTGGCATCACAACTGTGTCTACAGATGCAACAGCAGCAGCCTCACCAGTGAGAAGATTTTCAGGTCTCCTTCCTGTACATATTGTTCTGTTGTTTGGTTCTCATTTCTGAGCTGTGGTTAGAGCCGGGGACTCAGAGGCCGGTCTCCCAAGTTCTAGTCCAGGTGCTCACAACCGAGGCCAGATTGTCCAGGGAGCTCAGCTCCCATCCAAGCCACTAAAGAAAGATCTGATTTTCCAAAAGCAACCCTCATTGTGGCACTTGCTGCCTGATTGGCAACAGAGTTCAGCACCTAAACGTACACCCAATGGGCAGAGCTCTTTTGAAAACCTGGCTACTTATTTTGGCACTTAAACAGGACCTGAGCTCATATGAAAATCTAACCACTTAAGTTCTCCATGCCTCCATTTAAAATGGAGATGGGGATGATCACCGGGGCATTGCAAACCTTAATTCATTAATACACATAAAGAGCAGCAATATCTGCAGATGAAAGGCATAGGCCAAGTATTATTTTGTAATGACAATGAAGCCTCTTTGACTATCAACTTCTCAGCATATGTCTACGCTGCAATTAAAACCCTACAGCTGGCCAATGCCAGCTGACTCAGGTTCGCAGGGCTTGGACTAGGGGCCGTTTAATTGCAGTGTAGACATTTGGGTTCAGGCTGGATCCTGAGCTATAAGACCCTGTGAGGTGGGAGGGTCCCAGAGCTCGGGCTGAAACAGATAAACATCCCCAAAGTCCCAGCCAGCTGGTACGGGCCAGCCCTGGGTGTTTACTTGCAGCGTAGACATACCCTCAGTTATTCAGCCACCCCTGCTTTCCGTTCTTCCTCTTCTCAGCGCTTCTTCATCCTGACATTTAGCCACGGCAAGTCCTATCCTAACAGCTGCATCAGACATGGTTTTATTCGGAGCTGCTTACTTGGCACTGTTTGTCACTTGCTCTTTATCCTCAAAAAAACTCTCAAAAGACAGCAAAATCTGGAATTCAAAGGCTCTCCTTTAGACAAAAGGTCAAATCCTTCAATCCCTGCTTGCGATCTCATCTTGCTCATGCTGAAGGCGATATGACTTTTGCCATTAACTTCAATGGAAGGAGTACCGAGCCTCTTTATTATTATTCTTGCTCTGTGGGGGTGGGGGAAATCTCATTGACATCAATGGAAGCTTTGCCTGAGTAAAGACCCGATGTGTCTGAAAGGATCCCTCGAATCTAATAAAAGAACACAGGAATAGCCAGAGCAGTGAGTGGTTTTGGCTTTTGCTTCAGAAACATACGTCAAACTAGGAAGGGTTCACAAGATCTGTGTCCCATTTAGCTGACTTTCAGGAGGTTCAGATATTTGGTTCCAGTTTCACTCATATCAAATAGAGAAGAGCGTGGTTTTGCTCTTGCAAGCTCAAAACCTGGTGCAGTTTGGATCCATGTCTCAAATTTAACCAGTGGGCAGTCATGAAAAAAATAACAAACCCCAAACCCAACAACTGTTATAATCAACCATAACAGCACAAAATGCTATAGCTTACAATCACATTACTAGCAGTCTTTTGCACCATTGCTGCAAAATGCTATAATAATTTTTAAGTACCAATCAGTAAGTTGTCTGAATGGGATAAGCATTTCTATAAAGCCTAACTGTATAAAACAAAACATCTGAATTTGTTATGTTTATAACTGTAGATCTAGCAAGAAGAACAAAATGATCAACCAGCCAACATGATGCAACCTTATGGCTTGTACAGTATGTGTGCAGAACAGCTAAGAAATATCATCATGAGAGTGCCAGGAACGCTCTTTACTGCAGAAAAAATGCATACTTGGAGTAGACTTAAACCATTATGCCTGTAGCAAGTAGGTAAATTCCACTATCAGTGACAACAGCATTTGGTAAATCCAAATGAAGTCCATGGGAGGCTAGAAGATTTACACTGGTATAAATGAGTACCAGATCTGGCTCAGAGTTTCTATCATTGCTCAGTAATGCCCTGATTCAGGAAAGCAATTCAGCATGTTCTTTAGTCCAATGGACTTTACTATTTAAAAGTATGCTTAAAGTTAAATATGTGCTGGAGTGTTTTCCTGAATTGGGGCCAAATTATTATTCATGCTCTTTACGTCAATGTCACCCTGCCATACACAGTGTCCAATTCCAATGACACTTGTTTACACTTCCAATGACACTTATTTACACTTCCACTGGTTTTCCAATGATGCCAGTGGAGTTACACCAGTGTATGTGAGAACAGAATCAGGCCCATGGACTTCAGGGTGCAATCAGGGGCCCCTTTTGGCCTTGGAATCTATGAATCTAAGCTCATATCTACTTGTATGTATATGCCCACAGCGGACAAAACAAAATAAAGAAAGGTGCTCGGTTTAGAGATTGATGGAGGTCAGATTCTTCTCTCAGTTATGCCCGTGCAAGTTTGGAGTCACTCCGCTTCATTCCATGGCTGTCAATGAGAACTGAATTTGGCCCAGGAAATTTTGTTGCAGCATCTTACTGCGCTCTTTAGAAATCAGTATGGTTTACTGGAAGAGCCAGCCGCTTCATTCTATCTTCCCAAGTATTGCATGAGACATTTGGAAAAAGCCAACAGGCTTGGACATACCCCATCACTGTTAGCAAAGTGATTTAACTCTATTGTTTAAGCTGCACTTAACACGAGGCCACTCACTAATAAAGACCAGCCATTAAATATTGTGTGATCCGGGCTTGCTCGAGTGCAACTAGAACAGAGTCCAGTCCTTATGACTCAATGCAGTCCAAGTCGAAGAGGACAAGAATTCCACTGAAGTCAGTTCGCCTGTGATTATGTCACAGCTGCCATCATGTTTGACATCAGGAATTGAACTGCAGGTCTCCAGAGCTAACTGCAAATGTCTTTACAGTTTGAGTCAAAGAATCAGGCTCATTAGTAGTGAATCAGTTACAATCCCTGATCCTTTGTAGACCAGGCAACAGACACTACCAATCCCTGGCACACCCACACCTTGAATACTGCCTGCAGTTCTGGTTGCCCCAGCTCTAAAAAAGATATATTAGAATGGGAAAACATAAAGAGAAGGGCAACAAAAATGATTAAGGGCATGGAACAGCTTCCATATGAGATGAGATTACAAAGCCTGGGACTTCTCAGCTTGAAAAAAGAGACAATTAAGGGGGGATGTGACAGAGATGTCTAAAATCATGAATGATTTGGAGAATGTGAATAAGGAAGTGTTATTTACTCTTCACATAACACAAGAACCAGGGGCCACCCGGCGAAATTAATAGGCAGCAGGTTTAAAACAAACAAACAGAAGTACTTCTTCACACAATGCAGTCTGTGGAACTAGTTGCCAGGGGATGTTGTGAAGGACAAAACTATAATGAAGGTCAAAAAAGAACTAGGTAAGTTCACGGAGAATAGGTCTGTCAATGGCTATTAGCCAAGATAGTCAGAGATAGAACCCCATACTCTGGGTGTCCCTAGCCTCTGTTTGCCAGAAGCTGGGGGTGGATAACAGAGATGGATCACTTGATGATGACCTGTTTTGTTCATTCCCTCTGAAGCACCTGGCATTGGCCACTGTTGGAAGACAGGATACTGGACTAGGTGGACCATTGGTCAGTAGGGCCATACTTATGTTACATTTATCCACAGAACAGGTACAGAGACAGCTGAACTACAAGCTTCTCCACAGTCCTGACAACACACCTTACACCTCATGTTAAAGAAACACACCTAATGGGGAGCAAGCAGGAAGCTCAGCCTATATGCCTTGGTCACCCTAGTGAGACAACCAACAGCTGTGCCAACTGTGTGTGGTAGACACCAGACCATTACAAACTGGATTGAGACCTTTCACAATGGTCACCAGCCATCAGACAGTAAAAAAGCTTTTGTCTCATGTGACCTGGGACAGATTTGGACTGGTTCCGTAGAGGCAAAAGTGTCTTCATTCCACAGAGCCTGTACCTCTGGTGACTAAAACAGCTAGAATAATACTCTCTGTTCCAGAAAGTTCTGTGGCTGGTTTTTGCTAAAGCTTTGGTTTCTCCCATGGGAAGAATCACCCCCCTCCCCACAGGAAGGGGTTCCTGGAGGACAGTCTTGTCTCTTGTGTGATGTCAAATGCTTCTTATTTTTGTCTGCTTCCCGTCACTTGGGGAGCTCCATTTCCCCCTTTACTTATACTGGTGCAAATGAGGAGTTACAGGAGTTATTTAAGTCAACGGAGTTACACCAAGTAACACTAGTATAAGGGAAAGAAAGATCTAGCCCTTTATTTGTTAAATGTACTTTTAACGGTGGGAGTTCATTTCAATGCGGTTTGTTAAAAATAGAATAACTGGCTGGATGGACAATGAAAGGATCACAGGAAATGGCTCAGATTACTTGCCTCCCTTCATCGCTGTTCTATTACTGCCTGATTTTTCATCTGGCTCACGCCAATTTTTGCATGCGCACACCTGTTTGCATTGTGACAAAGTGCCTCCTCTACCTTGGTGGGTCTTGCACTTATTGGCGGATTTGCTCACCTTGGAGCTTCACAGCAGCCCTCAGTTTGGCCGTTTTCATGAACCCACAGTCCAGGTCGACTCCTCCTGCGTCTGACCAGGAGTTGGGAGGATTTGGGGGGACCCCAGGCCCGCCCTCTACTCCGGGTTCCAGCCCAGGGCCCTGTGGAATGCAGCTGTCTAGAGTGCCTCCTGGAACAGCTGTGCGACAGCTACAACTCCCTGGGCTACTTCCCCATGGCCTCCTCCCAACCCTCACCACAGGACCTTCCTCCTGGTGTCTGATAATGCTTGTACTCCTCAGTCCTCCAACAGTCCGCGTTCTCACTCTCAGCACCTAGCACCTCTTGCTCCCAGCTCCTTACCCGCACACCACAAACTGAAGTGAGCTCCTTTTTAAAACCCAAGTGTCCTGATCAGCCTGCCTTAATTGATTCTATCAGCTTCTTGATTGGCTGCAGGTGTTCTAATCAGCCTGTCTGTCTTAATTGTCTCCAGAAGGTTCCTGATTGTTCTGGAACCTTTCTTGTTATCTTACCCAGGGAAAAGGGACCTACTTAACCTGGGGCTAATATATCTGCCTTCTATTACTCTCCTGTAGCCATCTGGCCCAACCCTGTCACAGCATGCATTCACCGACAAATCAGTTTCATGCATTTGTTTGTGTGGGGGGGGATGTAAAATGCCTGCTGTTCTGAGAATCCCTTTGAAAATAAGGCCTTTAACCTTGGGCTTGTAAATGACACAGAAAATATTAGTGCCAGCTTTTATTATTCACCTCTCTAATTGCCAGTGTTCAAGTGGCTGGTGCCCAGGTAGTCTGGTGCTGGACATATTGTAAATAGGATGGATAGATGCATTTGTCAATCATATGCTGCAAAACTTTTCTAGGTTTGTTAGATAACAGTGAATAGCACAAACCAACAGAAAGAATGGTCTGGCCTATCATGCTGACCAATATCTTCTCATTGTTTCCTTGTGCTCCCCTAGCTGCCTGTAGCCTCCTGTTGTCTCTTATCTTAGACTTAGATTGTAAGCTGTTTGGAGCAGGGAGCATCTTTTTGTTGTGTTTGTACAGCACCTAGCACAATGGCCCACGACTGAGTCTCCTAGGCATTACTGCAATTCAAATAATAAAAAGGTGATGTACCACAAGAATTCAGCTCTCCCAACAACTAATTCACACAAACATCCAAAACTACACCCAGCTTCTTTATTTCCATAACACTCTGGTCCAACATAATGAGATACCAGGAGAAATTTCTTCATGAGTTCCACTAAAGCATGATCTAATTAATTAATCCAAAAGGAAATACAGTACAATCTAAAAATACCAGTGTTAAAGAACATTAGCCCCCTCTAACTGCACCGAGCAGCAATGCAGTTTATGCTGTATAATCAAAAATATCTGCCTCCGGGTACATTTTGCCAATAACCCCATAAAACCAGGGATGAAAAGAAGTTCCTGTTACTTGCACACATCTGTGGAAAACATTCTGAAGTCAGAGAAATCTCTGATTGGTTGAGCATGTTGCCAAACAGTAAACCAGCCAGTCCAAAAATTCCCTTTTTTTCCATCCAAATAGTTGTTCTCACTGATGGTACCTGTTGGAATGAGCACTGCATACTATATGGTGATAGTGTGTACTTGCAGGGCTGGGATAACTTCATATTTCTTACCTAGGAAACCCCTCTCAACAACGAAACCAGAAGAAAAGGTATAGATTGAGATTGTCAAAAAAAGTCTCGGGGATTTAAACCCAGGTCCTGTATTAAAACTAATGGAATATCTGGATATAAATACCCTAAAGCAGCTTTAAAAACTTCAGCTCAGGTGATTACAAGGCTCAGACCCCATTGGCAATGAACATCTCAGGCAATATTGAAGGTCCTGATTTCAGATATTGATCTTTTTCGCTGCAGAAGTACAAATATCAGGATTAAAATAAACCACGATGGAAAGTCATTTGTTTCTCTCACTGGACCAAAGCTTGAGTTCCTAATGCAAAGCCTAGCCTCCTTTCTCAGGCAATATTACAAGTGGCTACATCCTAGGTGGTTCTCAGCATCCAGAATATCCACTGATGTCTCAGGAGAGTGCCCTTTGAAATCAACAGGAGTTTTGACTAAGTGAATTCGAACCCAACACTCAGATCTGTAACCTAAGGGATCTTTGACTCCTCTCTTGCGCTGCACATCCAGACTGTATCCAGATGTTGCTGCTTCTTCTGTAACATTTCTAAGATCAATTCTTTGCGTGCTGTTCAGAGAGTCAAAACTCTTATCCAAGCCTTCCTCATCTCCTGTCTTGATTATCATAAACAACTCTTCTCTAGCATACAGGACATCCCATTGTACCCCTTCGGTGCACACAAAACCCAGCTAATAAGGTTGTCTTTTTTTCCTGTCATTCTAACCACCTTCGAGAGCCTAATCCAAAACCCACTGGGAATCTTTCCATTGACTTCAAATCTCTCCATTGTCTCCCTCTTTTTCAACACAAACTCAAGCTTGAACTTGGTTCCTTGTTCAAGCTTCATTCATCTTCAAGACCCTTCACAACTTTTCCTTCTGTCTTATTTCCCCTATTTCAACCTGGATCCTCTTCTCCATTGGTAGTGATAACGGTCATCTGCCTGTTTGCTTGCTTCCCACCTGGACCTTCTTCCACAGTGCCCCTTATGCATGGAATGCCACCCCTCATCTCTTCTGTGCTACCCTCTTCACCTTTAAATCTCTTCTTGAGACCGGTTTCTGCAAGATGCCTATAAGAAATCCAGCACTGGCAATTGATGAGTCTCATGATATTCGGTGTTTTACTTAGATACAAGTGAATACAGGAGCACCTCAGCTGTGTTGTTGTTTGTTAAATAATTTTCCAGACCTCCTGGTTACAGAGAAAAGTTTGAAAATGTGACCTGATTAGAACTCTAAAGGCTCAAGCACCAGAAGAAACGTGTAAGAGTTTGTAGGATTGGGGCTTTAGATTGTAAACTCAACTAAGAAAAAATTGATTGGACATTTATATAGAGATCATGAATATTCTGAGTGTTCATAATTATCATCATCATCATTTTGGAAGGGATATTAAACTTCAGATCACCAGCCCATCTCTAACTACCAGAGATCAGGATGAGACGTAATGCAAGGGGGTAGATTATCCCACATCTGCTACCGTGGGGTTCTCACTTCTTCCTCTACCGCATCTGTTGTTGGTCACTGGCAGAGACAGGAGACTAGGTCTGCCAATTCCTTGCTTTCTTAACTCTTCAAGGCAGGAAGCATGTTTTCATGTGGGTTTGTACAACGTCCAGAACAATGGGGAACAGTTCCTGATTGTACTTCTAAGCGCACCCGGATGTGAATAGCAATGAGATCAGGATCTGCTTCACTGTCTTCATTTGGATCTGCCTTAAAAATAATTAAAGCCCCAGTGATAAAGGACCCTTATCAGGAACGGGAAAGAGTTTCATTCTGAGACATGGAATGTTAATTTTGATGATGGAAGAGATCCATTAAAATATTAAGCAACCTACTTTCAAGGATGAAAGAAATAATATTAAAAAAAATAAACACAGCCCTGGAAGTCAAGCAATGCTGGAGCCCTCTCCTGATTCCTCTGCCTCAGTGCCTAATTCGATTTATTTCAGAGTAGCAGCCGTGTTAGTCTGTATCCGCAAAAAGAAAAGGAGGACTTGTGGCACCTTAGAGACTAACCAATTTATTTGAGCAGAAGCTTAGATTTAGTATCCATTTAAATCCATGTCATGCCCTTTAACCATGCTACTTGTACAACATGGCATGGCTGTTGTTGGTACTGCATGCAGAATCTCATGTCAGAACCCCGACTGGCTCTCAGAGCTTCCCTCAGGCTACAGCAAAAAAAAATATTTACAATAAGCATTGAAAAAAAAGGCCATTGCAGACTATACTCAGAATCTGTGCCATCATGCCTTGTCCTTACGCAGGGGGCTCTGCATTATTGTTATGGAGTCCCGGCTACTCACTTGATACACTGTTCAACTGAACGTGTTCCTCCAGACCATGTACAAGAGAAGCATCCAGGCTGCAGACAGAATGGTCTGAAACCCTGCATGCAAATTGACCATTTCACATGGTGGCCAGAGGGACACAGAGAGCCAATCGTTCAACTGATCAAGAATAATCCCAGTATTCCCCTTCTGTCTTTATGCCCCAGAATGATAACATGAGAGTAGGAAACTGATTGACTGCCTAAGACATGTGGGGTGACCCTGCTAGGGAATCACTGAGGCCAGTTGTTATTCCCCCATGCATCCTAAGATAGTGTGTAATGGTTTCCTATAATTTTGGCAGCGATGGATACTTGGTGAAAGCCCATCCTTCTGAGATCTCCCAGCCCCCTTCCCCCCCACACCCCCACAGGGCCACATGACCTTGTGTTGCTAAACCCTGTCCAGAAGCTGAACAAGAACGACCCTGCGATCACCAGGATGAAGAAAAGATGCCATTTTAAAAGGTGCCCTCCCCACGCCAAACAAAACGACGCCTAGACACCGCTGTCAGGGTAACGTGTTAACTGAGGAGTAGACCGTGGGTTCACCAGGTACACCACAGATCACTGCTCAGCCACGCAAACATATATGGGCAATTAACCTGATAGGATGAGAACAGGCAGCATATGAACATGGGGTCAAATTCAGACCCATTGTGCCTGACAGCAACTCCACAGAAGTTGATGGAATTGCATCCACTTATATCAGGGCTGATGGGGACCAGATAACCCATTTTTTGCAAAACATAAAGAAGGTATAAAGGAGGTGGTAGCTTTGGTCATTTCTTGCTACTCTCTATCTAAGGTGTTTGGATGGCCCACTCCTGCAGAGTGCTGAGCACCCTTTGTGAGGTGCTGATCACACCCATCTCCCCAGAGGTGCTCAGTTTCTTGCAAGATCAGGTCCACAGAGCATCCAACATGGTAGTATATAAGCACTGTGAACCTGCTCCAAAGCCCATGGACATTTTTCAGTGGGTTTTGAATCAGGCCCTATCTGTGACCCTTTCTACATTAAAGAACTTCGCATCAGCGAAAAACCCAAATGTAGAGAAGCTGCACCAGTGCAAAATGAGGCTTACAGAAGAGTAACATGAACCAGAGATATACACGTACTGGTGCAGCATTTCTACCTTTGGGGTTTCTACTGGCTGAGCAAATTTTCACTTTTCCACCCAAGTTCACAATCCTCTGAGCAAGTCTAGCAGGTTACGCTTTTTGTGTCAAAAGAGGATGCCTTCGATTTAGACGAATGTCTATGAAAATTAAACTAACTCAGAGGTATAACAAAGCATATCTTCATAGAGGGGAAAAACCTCCAGCCACCTCAACTTTAACTTTAGGGGAAACTTAGTGTATGTAAGTAATCTGCAATAGAAAACATACTCAACTTTTTTTTTTAAAGCATTGCTATGAAATCTGGTGATAAAAGGAACTATTCCAAATGGCAGAACTGAGTGACCAAAGTAATAAAAAGCTGTAGGTCGGAAGAACTTTTTCGTTGGATGAAGTAAAATGAAAATAAATCACTTTTCCCATGAGTATTCAACATTCTGGTTTTCCTAAATAGCCAGTGTATTTACCTTTTTTTAAAATCAAGTATCTTGCTGCATAACTAACTGTAATTCAGAATGGGCTTTTGTACTAATGGAATCTGGGAGCCACTGCAAAATACAGATGGGGTTAACTAGTTTCTTTTCCACACTTTTTTGGAGAGTTTCCTATCTTTTCGACTTGTATATAGTACAATTTGAAGGCCTTTAAATTACAGCAAGAAGCCACCAATGCAAAAACAATGATGCATCATGTGAGTGGTAAATAACATGAGTAAGCATTTATCCTCACTGTATACTAATGGTTAGTTAAGCAGTAAAAAGACGCATTTCATTAACTGGGAACAAAGAAAATCTGACTGAGAGCTGAGAAAAACTGGCCAACTTTAAAAAAATGCCTTAAGAAAGTCTATATATTTTCCATCACAGTGAACAAAATCAGATTTTCTTTGAAACAGAGTATTCAGCCCTTAAAGAGCTGTTTTTTGTCAGCTAGTCACTTAAACGGGAACATTTGGATCTAATGGGGAAAATGGTTGAACAGTAACACTTCAGGCAGACTGGTATTTCCTCTGAAAGAGGTGAGCTAAAAATTAATGCCTCTGGTAACATTCCCCAGCCATCTCCTTTTAGAAGTGCCTCAACCTTTGCAGGTCAGAGAAAAAGCAGATATAACCAGGTTTTTCTCCCTCCCTCCCATCCTTCCCCACTGCCAATGTTAAGACACTGTAAAGTATCCACTATAGCATCTACACTAGTCACAATAAGAAAACATTTCAATTCACAAAGCCGGGCAAATCTATGATATATATCATTGCAGAATAACATATTGTAGCTACTGTAGAGGTTACCAAAACAAAAATAAAGCCATAACTGTAGGACCTTTTTCAGGTCCCTTGGAGACATGATGTCTTTTATAAACCCTAAGTCAAACCTCTTTTAAGTGCCAATTGATAAAATTTCCGTGCCTTGGTGAAGGATTCATCTAAAACAAAAACAAACCAACTTACTTGTCTAAAATGAAGTACAAATCAAATCCACCATAACAAGCAGGACCTCCATTCTCTTTATTTCCACCTTGTCCATCACAGGCTAACACAAACGTTGCGAAGAAGAGAAATCTGAAGCCGAATCTCAAGACTCTTTGCTTTGCAATGGCCATTGTATCCAGAAAGGGGGAAAAAAAGTTCTCTTCTTCCAAAGCTCCCTTATTTCACAGCCTTCTCCAAAAATGCCATTCAGTGCCTTTGAAATGTATATACATATATTTTGCTCCTTAAACTTCACTTGCAGCAATTGTCCTTTGAAATTGCAAGACTTTTTCCCCTTGTTTCCCCTGCAGTTCTGTTTCTTGGTTTCAGATTTCAAGATGCACAATACTGTATTTGGCTTTTTTTATTTAAAGGGACTTCTCCGTCACTCTCTCATGCAGCTCTCTGAAAGCAGATTCATTGTTTTGCTACAGGAGAAACTACTTCCTGACAATTCTTGCTTTGCCCCAGATTTCAGAGAATATGAGAAGGGTTTGGAGTGTTTCCTCTTAATTATTATTGTTATTGTGGGTGGTGGGTTTTGTTTTTTCTTACAAAAGAAAGTTCAGAGAATGCCATCTTGTGGTGAAGTCCTGACGAAACAGACTGGAGCCTCTGAAATGATATTAATTAGAACACTCATGCCCGGAGCTTACAAAGTGCATGGTGCAGCAATTTTGGTTGTATACATGTGATCCTTCTTGCATACGTTCATTCACAGGCATACATGGGACTACTCACTTACATAACATAACACACACACACAAGTGTTTGGTGTCTGCCATCCATTTAGATAGGGGTCTGAATTCTGCTCTCAGACACATAAGTGTAAATCCAGAGTTACTCTGGACTTACAGCAGCAGTAAATGAGAGTGGAGTTTGGACCAGTGTATTTTTCTAGTCGTTAAACATGCAGTTTATTTATTAAGCACACTTATCTCCCTACCTAATCAAGGAGGTGCCTTTCCAGAATTTCCCTTAATAAGCTCATTTCAGCACCTGAGGCTACAGCATTTCTCCTGCCTAGCTGGTTAGCCAAGAAAACTCAGCAAGGTTCTGTAGTCCCACTCATTCTTTGCTACAAAATGGTTTCTTGGAATCTGCAAAGGCAGTCTGTGGGTTTAGACAGGTGAATCCTCTCTGAGCCCGTCTGTGTTCTTGTATGCTAGGGAAAATTGTCACTGTCAGAGTACAGGGTGCTGAGC
Source organism: Eretmochelys imbricata (assembly GCF_965152235.1). Lineage (NCBI taxonomy): Eukaryota > Metazoa > Chordata > Testudines > Cheloniidae > Eretmochelys > Eretmochelys imbricata. The sequence goes on along the minus strand of NC_135597.1, from coordinate 10,722,844 downwards.
CGCCACTGGGAATAGTGAGTGAATCTAGCAACGCAGCAAGGTAACTTATGAACCCCCATCTACCAAATTCCTCTCAAGAATTAGCAAAGCAGCAGCCATGCAGCTGAACCTTGTGGGCTAATTAATCAACCTGGCTGGGCAGCTTCAGGCGTCTGTAATGAGCTCATTAAGGAGAGGGACATAAGGGAGTTTGCCTGGTTTTAAATAAGGGAGATAGGTGGAGTGGAGGAGTATTATGAAGGAACTAAGGTAGCCTGTGGGATTATTACGCTTGTGTGTTATGCTATTGTTTAAACATCAGCTAAGCCTGGTTATACCACAGACATTGTAATAGCTTTGCACGTCATTAGTAGTAGAGCCAACTCCAAGCGTTCAAAAATCATGAGGTCTGGGTTTTTTGAATAATACCTTGTGGGGCCTTTTTATTTCACCTTGATTTCTAAGCCTTTTAGCTGTGTGGGGATTGGCTTTTAAACTGTTTCTCTGCAGCAAAGAGGGACAGACCCGTTCCTTATTTTTAAATGAAAGTGGAGATTCTCATATAAATATCTTGACTCTCAGAGTTGGGGTTTAAAGGAAAAAACCTCAGTAATCAAGGAAATTGCAAAAGTTGGCAATGCTGGGTTAAGAGAGAACAACAGGCACCTACGTCTGGATCCTAATATTCACAGAATATGTCACCCCTTGAATCTGGGTGTCCTCCCCATTAACGTACTAGTCTAAATGCTTCCAGAACCTGCTCCGCATGTACATGAGGCCTGCCCTCCTCTCACCTTGACCTTGCGCCGTCCCTGACTCCCTACTCCACCTCCAGTATGGGGGAAGGTTAACAAGCAAGCCCTACTGTCCCACAGTCCTTGAGGAATAACCGTGCACACCCCAGGGGAACTGTGCAGTGCTAGGGGAGAATGGCTTTTTTCTCACCCGCTGCTATGGCTGCCATGGCTGGATTTGAGACTGAGATGGTACTATTTGTGGTAAAGAGGGAAATCTCTTCTGGGTAGTTCTGTGCTCACCCAGCTGTGGTCTAGGGAGGCCTGTGCTGGGAATCAGGAGAGCAGAGTTCTATTCCTGACCACACCGAAGGCTTCCTAGCTGGCAGCAGATCAACCTATAGTTAAGTGGCTAGGGCATCAGCATTGGATTCAGGGGACTTGTGCACTCTTCCCATCTCCGGCAGTGAGCTGCTGGGGAAGTCTGGGCGTATCACTTCCCTGCTTTCAGATTCCCCATTTGTAAAGTGGGAGTAATGATACTGATCTCCTTTGTAAAGCTCTTAGCGATCTAAAAATAAAAAGAACTAGGATTATTAAGGTTGGGCTTTTAAACCCATATCTCAGCAGCTAAATAAATGTCTTCACCCACCTTGTCTCTCTAATATCCTGGACCCTACATGGCTACAACAACACTGATTTCCAGAGCCATTGAGCTCTCAACAGATCTCATTTAAGCTAGTTATTATTTTTTCACCAATCTGAATCCTTCCAGTGCCATCAGACATTGCTTAGGGCACGTACAAGGCTACACCATCCCTGTCTATCCTGGGTCATTCTGTATGTCCTCTGTGTTGTTAAGTCCCATGAGTTTTTCTTTTCTAAGTACTTTTCAGTGTCGGGATTCTTTCACCCAACCCCTTTTACATGTTCCTCCAGCTCCCAATGGCACACCTGCCATTGCAGATGATTTGGTTTTGTTCTTAACACATGTCCCAAATATGTCCATCTTCTCTTCTGGAGAACTTTAGAGAGAAGGAATTGGTGAACTCTTTGATAAATCTCAGAATTTCTTTTCAATGTAATCCATCGAATATCTAGTATTTTCTTTAGGCATTTGCTTTCAAAGACATTGAGATGTCAGCCTGTACCTATGATGGATTTCCAGGTTTCACAGCAATGTGTTAAGGTAGAAATAACATTCGAGTTGAAGATTAAAAGACTTGGCTTTAAGTTGTAGATTTTCAATGATCAGATATTGTTTAAGCCATGTGTGGCATTTTGGCTGCTTCAATACTCTGCAGCCACAATAACGGCTGGGTGCTGGGGAGCACAGATATAGCTCCTGTAACAAGGGTATATGGACATGCAGAGCAGAAAGGACCTTGCATTTGAAAGTCTCACCTGGGGGACCCCTTCTAAATCTAATAAACACACACTTGAGTGACTTCCGCTGTCAGGCCGATTTTGAAAACACACCGGGCAGCTGTGTAAAAGGCTGGTGCACATGTGTAGGTGCAGTACCATGTTGGAGAGGGAGACCTGGCTCGTGCATGAGTTTAGACATTTGATGAAGAAAATGATCTGAATATAGGAAACAAAAATTCCTCTAAGTGGGAAGGGTGAAAAAAAAATCCCTTGTCTGGAAATCTGCAGGCTTTAATTGACGAGCTTTGGCCAGATTCTGGTCTTACGGCCACGACCGTAACTTCGCCAAAGTTAGAAGAACAGCTCCAGACTTGCGCCATCATGACTGCAGTTGGAATCCAGCCCTCAGCCTGTAACCTGCATCCAGCTCAAAGTGAAAAGCAAAACTGAAAAAAAAATTATGTATATTTAGATTCGTTTCCAGATGGCCCTGAGATGAGAAAAAGCAAGCAACAAAAATCCTGAAAGATCCTCAGGAAAATAAATTTGGCCATAAGTGCTAAGCTAGCAGAGAAAAAAGAGGGGAAAGGCAGGGAATCATATTCCCTATATGCAGCTATGGATTCAGGCTGACTGTCGGCTCAATATGGCTTGGGAAAAAGCCAGTGAATAAGGCATCTGAGAAAGCTTGGAGCAGTGAGCGAGAAGGGGAGAGCAGCTGATAAAGTGAAAAGCAGTTCCTACTGTGCCTTGGCTTTGGGCTTTCTTCCTTTAGGGCTATTTCTCATCCGTTTGTTCCTCTCTGCGAGCCTGCTTTTCCCTTGTGGTCAGGTGACCGTGGCAAGATGATGGTGCCTACAAAAAGAAGCCCTAGCTCTTTTACAGATTCTGGCAACCATGTCCGGGGCGGGAGGTAAGGGGGCAGGATGTCAGAATTTCCACCTCTCTCTGTCCCTCACTCACTCTACAAAACGTTGTAGAAAAGCACAGTAGAGCTTTGTGTTAAAGACCTAATAATTTTTGGAAAGTGGATTTCATGGGCTGCGGTATGTGTGTGCGTGAGACAGAGAGAGAATTAACACATATTAACTGTTGCACTGCTGTATGTAATTATACTACAGCTTTTACCGCTTGTGTGTGAAGATCATTTCTATGTGTAAATGATGGGGGTGGGGGGGGGAGAGGCTGCCTGTCTTCCCCTCCCTGGTCTTATTATCTCCCCATTGTTCTGGTCATGAGAGCCCTCTGAAATTTAGAGCCCTAATGTCATTGGTTTTGCCCGTCTCTTACCAGGAATGTTTTCTTTTATGAAGTGAGATGTGCAGTGAGCATGTTCTCGTGGGAGTTCTCATACACAGCATTGTGGGAAGCTTGAGAGCATACAGCACACTAAATGGCTGTGCACTAAGTTGCCATATGGACCCTGCTGATGTGTGTGCACTAAAAAGTTCCGCAGTGGGTTTATCACGAGAGATGTTAGGCACAGTAGCAGCAAAAATTTAACAAACCCTTATTAATTATTTGAAAAAACAGTCCTCGAAGGACTGTGTTCAGTCTTGACTTTAAGCTTCAGTCTATCCTTTGTGGTTAAATTAATATTATTCATTTTATTTATAAAGTCTCTAACACGTGCTGAGCTAAAGAGACCAGGTAAAATCCGGACTCCATGAAAGTCAATGTCAAAACTCCCATTGACGTCAACAGGGCCAAGATTTCACCCACAGTCCCCACCTCAAGGAACGTATGCTAGACCTGGACTGTATGGAAACCATGAAATTAGCTCAATGCCACTATTTTTCAGTGCCTTCAGTCCACCATTTTAGATTGGGTCTCCGCCGGCACCATTAGAGCAGAAGAAAGAGCCAGTACCATCGTTGCTTGGAAGACGAGCAGCTGGGGTCTTAGCTGGGAGGTGGAAGCGGGCCTCTGCACATGCCAGAAAAGACCACAACTGCACGGTTTTGTCACCTTCCTTTCGTACGGATTCTTTCCCTAGCCTGCAACAGTGTCATGTCAGAGCAGCAGTCTCGCGTGGACCCAGTGGCCTGGCCTTAGGCATGGGAATGTGTCAGTGCCCTTCTGCCGACTACTTTCCGTGCATATTCCGTGAGATGTAATACTTTATCCCTGACTCTGCCGGTAATTTGCTAAGAGAAAATAAACCCACGTGCTTAGGCATGAGGCCATGAGTCAGAGCAAGAAAAAGAAGCAGAGAAGGAGAGAAAGGATGAGGGTTTCAATAATAAAATTGAGTGTTACTTAGGATCATTGGGACAGATCCTGCGCTGGTGGAAATCGGCATAGCTTCGTGGACGCTAATAGAGCCTCATTAGTTTATAGCAGCTAGGGATCGGGACCATTATGTGCATGTCATGATGGGGCTGCTGTTTAACGTTTATTTTATTTTTTAATCATATTCAAATAAAATGTGGTTCAAGACTGGCACCCAGTGGCCAAGTGGATTTATTTCTCTCTAGGTCATTCCTGTGTTCCAATGGGTTGGATGAATTCGATTCATCTGACTTTGTTTCTGCAATATTTGGCCTCTCTGCTATAATATCCGGGCCCCCTGGTCCAGTGTCTTTCTATTGATTAGAGCTTGTCAAATAATACCAGTAATTCAATGCATGTATATTTAGTGTCTTCCTGGCAGTGAGAGTTATTATGCTGTCGTATAGTCACCCAAAAGAAGTAGAGGAAGCCACATTGCTTGAGAAATTTAATACTAGACTGGCCAAAACACTAGAAAATGAACTATAGAGAACAGTCCTGCCCTGGACAGGAAATGAAGTGAATGGTCTCATAGGTCTTTCCTTTTTCTTGCATCTTCGTTTCAACAATTTTGAATCACTTTACCTGCATTCATGCCTTCTCACAACACCACAGCAATATAGTGAAGCAATTCTTATAAACTAGAAAAGCAGAAGATAAGGCCACTATTGTCAAAAGGGGCTTTTATAATTTTGGGTGCCTCTGATTTTGCATAGTCTAATGGAGATCACTAGGGTCTAGTTGATTCCCACTGGTACCTTGCTCCTACCACTCCAGCGGTAGTTAATGGAAACTGAGGGTGTCCAGCACTTATGAAGATCAGGCATCTAAAGTGGGTCACTCAAAAAACCAGAGACACTCAGAATTGGAAGCAGGTTTGGCAAAATTGGGTGTAGGGCTGTCAGCCTCTGTCCTCCAGACCCAGAAAGACTAACACCACATCCGAGTCTCTTTCAGGTCCTGCCCTCAGTACACAGTTTATTAACTTACACACAAAACTCTCAAAATAACACAAAGAAAGATGTTCCCTTGACCAAGACAGGCTGCAGGGCCTACGGGCCTTTCCCACTGCACTTCTATCTGGGCTCCAGGGCCAGTCACAGAGAGATCTGAAGGAAGGAACATCTCAGCCCTTTATAGGCATCAAGGGACCTCTTAAGGTCCCTTCCAGCCCTACATTTCTATGACTCTATGATCATCTGACCCCTTCCTAGCTGGATCTGATAATCAAACAGGGCTGGCTGTCCCCAGGCCCCTGACCCTCAAAGGAGCACACCATCTTGTGACATTGGGCTTGAATGATTTACTCAAGATTACCCAGGGACCTAGAACCAGATCCACAAAGGAGGTTAGGCACCTAAATCCCAGTTTTAGGCACCGCTACAATCAACAAAATCCCGCTCAGCTCCCACCAAACACTGTAGGTACCTAAAGTCACTCAACATCTAAATTTCTACTGTAAAAATTCCCTCGGTGCCGAAGTTCTGGGCATGCACACTGCTGCCTTATTCTAGGTGTCTAGTCACCAATGCCATACCTAAGCCCCAGCCTCAAACCACAGTAGGGCAGGATCCAGGTGTGACAGAGCCAAGAATAGAACCTAGGTGTCCTGACTCTCAGTCCCTCTATCAATTATTAGCCCACACAACCTACTACTGGGTTAACTGCAGTCTTCACGAGTCAAATATCAGTGATTAGTGAATTCATATGGCTTTACATATCCCATGTTTGGTACATGGAGATATTGTTAACATAGTATGAACCCTGTCACGCTCAAGTCTAAATAAGGCATTAGCATTTAACCAGGCAATTTACATCTAATTTTGGGGTAATGCATGAGTATGCAAACAGGACCAGTAAAGCATTGTTTGTTCGAATGAGCATTAGGTCCTTTGAATTGATGTTCCAAAGGATTTAAAGTAAAAGGCTCATCACATATGCCCAGCAAGAGGAAGCAAACCAGCATATAATAAAACATTCAGATTTACAGACTTCAGTTTACATAATCCTGAAGAGATTGAAAAAAATCCTACTGTATTTTATTTTAACAGAAAAAATAGGCTGCAATGTTAGAGGTGTTTTACCAGCTTGTGAGGAATCACAGAGTTCTTGTTAGCAATATGTGACTGAAAAACACCTCCACTGTCAGGTGAGAACTAGAGAATACAACCATATTCTGCCTAAAGCCCCATGTTCAAACAATTGTCGGTGTTTGACTCATCCCTTCCAAACTGCAGTGTAAAAATAGACTTGGAGGAAACCTGACAAACATGTTATAAGTAAAGAATTATTCACTAATCTTTATCACTTTCAGACTGTAAGCTCTTTGGGACAGCACCCAGCACAATGGGGCCCTGATCTGGTTGTCCCAGTGCTACTGCAATCTAAATATTAAATTATAAAACTAATAAGTAGAGAGGATCATGGTCTAGTTGTAAGAGCACAAGGTGGGGAGTCAGAAGATTTATGTTCTGTTTCTGTCACTGACTCTCATCTAACAATGGTGTTGCAGCTTTGTTGGTCCCAGAATATTAGAGAGACAAGGTGGGGGAGTTAATATCTTTTACTGGACCAACTTCTGTTGGTGAAAGAGGAAAAATTTGGAGCTACACAGAGCTTTTGTTCTTCTTGAGACCTGAAGAAGAGCTCTGTGTAGCTTGAAAGCTTGTCTCTTTCACCAACAGAAGTTGGTCAAATAAAAATTGGTCGATTTACCTCACCCACCTTGTCTGTCGCTTATCATTTATACTCTGCAGAACATTGCTACATGTGAGCACCTAACAAAATGATCACCACAATATAAAAGCACTCATAAGAACTGCTTTCCTTTCACCTCCTTTGGAGGCATCTGGGAAATATTTTTCTCCTCCTACTCCAGCCCAGGAGGGACAAAACTAACAACTTCCATATGAACACCCCACTCCAGAAATTGGATGATTAAGATAAAATGAGCCCTGGATCCTAAGCATTGCTGAGTTTTGGTTTGGTTTTGTAAAGTGCAGTCATTATTTGTTCTTACGGTTTTCAAATAATAGCATTTATCTTGATGAAGTCTTTGATTACTGATGTGGAAATGTGTCATTTTGGAGCAATTTCCCTGTAACTATGTTTCCATAGTAACAGGCTTGATGACACAAAATGACAGCACTGGGCAAGGAAAAGAAAAATTTGATTTATTTTAATAATACAAGGTATCCAGCAAGGTATACTGCAATCTTTGCTCAGGCAAAATTCCTATTGATTTCAGTTCAATGGCAGTCAGACTACAAAATAATTTAGGCAGATAAGGACTGAGTAAAGAGCTCAGATACTATGCTACTAACTGCTGTTATAAGTACCTGGGTGGATGGATATAGATATACTGGCTGGCTGACTGATTGATTGAAAGATCAGCCAAAGTAATCTTTACTGCAAAGCATTTGTAGAAACTAACAGCAGAGTTATCAGACTTTTCTTCCTTCCTTTCTGACACATATGAACACACATGTCATTTCAGCTAGAGACAGGCCCCAGCCACAAAATTCAGATCCAGATTTCAAACTCTCCAACAGCCTGGTGTATTCAGATTAGGGGAAGTGGGAGGCAGTTCAAGGGTGTTGGTTGGTTCAGCTCATTACAGAGAAGGGAACAGGTGTGAAATGTGATATCTGGTGTGGGTCCTTTGTTAACTGTGAGCATTCACAAGTAAAGCTGTGGATTCCACTCTCTGTTCCAAATATTGATGCTTGTCAGAAATGTATTGGCCATGGTCATACGTTTTTCCAAACATCATTTTATTTTTATTCCCATTCACATTTGGAGTGTTTGCTGTGGCTGCATGTCAGCACAGGCTTTGCAAAGAAGAGCCAGAGATCAGCCATTCTCTGGAATGAGACTGAGTAAAACAGTTGTGAGTCGTGAGGCTGAAATATTATAAACTTCTGCTATGTCTCTTGGTTAGAAGAGCTTAAGGCTGCCACACAGGTTCACATCCAGAATGAGGAGTTTAACACCGATGCAGCCAGTACCACTAAGTACTTTTTGTGGTCCTAAAAAATAAAGACAGGATAAGTCATCCCAGCAACAACAGGAACAACAAAATCCTTAAAAATCTTTGCACTCATAAAAACGTCTGAAATGCATTTTTCAAATAAATGCAATTCTAGTAGAAACCATGAACCAACCTTTTAAAAATTAATCTCCTAAAATGCCAACCACCTTCATTCCTGATCTCATGGAATAAATGGTTGTGCAACCAGCAAAACAGGTGTCCTTCAAGGTCTCTGCTGAGGCTGTATGAAATCGAGACTCCAGGCACAAAGTGAATTTTTGGATCACGAAGTCAGTCAATTTCCATTGTATATGGACTCCAGGATATACAGCGAATCTTGTATGAGCAACCACTTTCCTTACATGGCTTCCTGTCTTTAAAAGACCACCTCAAAATATTCCCATGTATACTAGTTACATTTCTTCTCAGGTGGTCCCTTGAATACTGGAAAGGCTGTATGTTGAAAAGTTTCACTTCTGCCTCTTTTACCTTGCAGTGTGATGTCACTGGAGAGATTCCTGATTTATATCCATCTACATGAGAGGAGAATCAGGCCTTCTGTGTACATATTAGTATTTATTGAATACTCGGCAACTGTACCCTTCTTTAATAGAAGCATGGGGCCTGATCAAGCACCATGTAAGCCCAGTTTTACATTGGCGTAACTAGAGCTGGTAAAAAAAAAATTGATTACAAATAATCAGAGTCACAGAGTTGAAGTCCAGAAGGGACCATCAGAACATCTAATCTGACCTCCTGTGTATCACAGGCCATCAAACAGCACCTGCACACTACCCAACAACTGAAGTTAGACCAAAGAATTACAGCCCACAGGAGACCAGACTATTATGTGCCACCGTTTCCAACAAGTTTCTCCAATGGTTTTCATACCATTTTTGATAACAATCTCATGATAAAAATTTGCAAAGAACGAAACATTTTTCAAGCCAAAGGTTTTTTCAAACCTATTTGTTTGGGGTTTGTGGGGGGAGGCAGTTTTTCAATGAAAAAAATATTCTGTTGGAAAAATTTCAACCTTGCTGTATGTATAACACCACTGGTGAATCAGGCCTAGGAAGTTTTGACCGCTAGTCATTTGAATGTAATCAGTCAAGATTGTTTCAGATACTGAATGTACTCTTCTGGCCAATTTAAAAAATAGAAAATCATTACGTACACTTTTCAAGGCTGCCTTCAGTAAATCTGTTTAGATTGCAAGCTCTTTGGGGGGGGGTGGGGGGAGATTGTCTTTTTGTTCTGTGGTTCTCTAGGACGTGGCACAGTGGGCTCCTAGACACTACCGCAATAATCATCATAAGAATTAATAAATACATTTCTTGTTAAACTCAGGCTGAACTCACTGGCATACTCAGTAGCCCAGTAGGTGGAAAGTCCTCTGCATGCTGCCTGGATGGGTGCCCCAAGTCCAGCTACGTTTGTGACACAGTTGCGGGATATCCCATAGCTTCTGTAGAGGGAATTCGTGTCCTGAAAAAATGATGGAAGATTACCACTTGCTTTGGCCAAAAGCATGAATCAGCCCTTATAGCTAGCTGGCTTCCCCAGCTTCTTTTGTATTGTTAATAATACTTATGATGGTAATAATGCATTTACATAGCTTCTAATATCTTGATGGATTCCCTAAACCACTCCACAGACTACAGGCCAATTTATCTCTGCAGATGAATATGTGCAGGCCCCAAAATGACAGTTGTGTGCATTCACTTCTGAGCATGATAGGAACCTACAGGCCTGATTCTCCTCTCACTTACACCAGTGGAAATCAACAGAAATTCCTTGAGGTCAGTAGAATTACACTGTTATAAAACTAGGAGAACTGAGAGGAAAACCAGACCCTAAACTATATGTACAGAAGGATCCTTTCACCTGTTTCTAAAATGTAGCCACCTATGTCTTGGAATGTGGCATCTGTTCGGCCTCATGGTGCAATAGTTTAGAACAGGAAGTGAAGAATACCACATCTGATTGACAATGCCGGGAGAATTTAGACAAGTTGAAATTTGGTTAGGGCACTAGGATTAATACCTCTACAAAAAGTGCCAAAGGAACTTTAAAAACCACCGGTGAATAGGAGCTCAGTTTTACAACTCATTTGAAAGACAGTATTATATTGATCCAGTGGCTGCCAACCCGTGTGTGTGTGTGTAAAAATATAATATACACACTTTAAGTGAGATTAATGTGTAAGGAAACAATGCCTTAGGGCCAAATTCTGTTCCTTTTGAGTTCATTGGTAGTTTTGCCATTGAGGTCAGTGAATCCGGGATTTAACCTAAAGAGGTGTAAAAGCATATACCACATATAACTATTATTTATCTTAGTTACCCTTTGATTATTGACCATGTCCTCAAGTTGGTTTAAAGTTGGAAAGGTTGCCCTGTTCATCCTGGAAACAACACATATCTTCTTGTATGGCATGTGGTAAGCAATTATACCCTGTCAAGCACAACCACAAGTTTCAGCAAATCTTCTTTTCTTTCATTTCCAATTAATTTATCCTATTTTAAAGACTCTTGCAAATCAGGGTACTTGAGATTTTACAAGCTGCTTCACACTTGCACTTTGCTTCTAGTTTGACAAAAATCAGAGCTCAATGCACAGGATAAAATTCATCTCTTGTGTAACTCTATGGATTTCAATGCAATTACGCCACCGAGACATTTGTGCAATGTGTTTTGCTTCTAAAAATACACTCATGCAACCTCCAAACAGCCTTAAGGATTATATAGCAAATGACAGTCTGCCCAGTTCAGATGGTAGGTCCAGCAAGAGATACAAGACACCTGGGCTAAAATCTACTTACATTTACACTGATGAAAATCTGCAATAATGTCAGAATGTGACTCCAGCTGGTCTTTGTATGATTTTACAAACCAGTGTCTTCACTATGAATTAATTTTGAACATATATCAAATAGATGAATTCCAAAGCAGTGGTGGTAGGGAATACCAGTTAAATTAGAGATATTTTGGCTTTCACTTCTTGGAATTTAATATAAAGACCTAAGTGCTCAGAAATCTGCTTGGAAAATGTAAATATCTCAAAGAGAAGGGCATTTATTTACTTAATGTTTCAGGAGCTTTCAGATCTATTGCACAGGTCTGTAGGAGACTGAAATATGCACTTGACTCAAATGCCTGCCAGCTCTGTTGGCCACCAGGGACCACACTGCCTCTTCCATGTCCCCTTTGGGGTGGTTCATAGAATCATAGAATATCAGGGTTGGAAGGGACCTCAGGAGGTCATCTAGTTCAACTCCTTGCTCAAAACAGGACCAACACCAACTAAATCATCCGAGCCAAGGTTTTGTCAAGTCTGACTTTAAAAACCTCTAAGGAAGGAGATTCCACCACCTCCCTAAGTAACCCATTCCAGTGCTTCACCACCCTCCTTGTGAAAACGTTTTTCCTAATATCCAACCTAAACTGCCCCCACTCAACTTGAGACCATTGCTCCTTGTTCTATCATCTGGTACCACTGATCACAGTCTAGAGCCATCCTCTTTGGAACCCCCTTTCAGGTAGTTGAAGGCAGCTATCAAATCCCCCCTCATTCTTCTCTTCTGCAGACTAAATAATCCCAGTTCCCTCAGCCCCTCCTCATAAGTCATGTGCTCCAGTCCCCTAATCATTTTTGTTGCCCTCCGCTGGACTCTTTCCAATTTATCCACATCCTTCTTGTAGTGTGGGGCCCAAAACTGGACGCAGTACTCCAGATGAGGCCTCACCAATGACGAATAGAGGTAAATGATCATGTCCCTCAATCTGCTGGCAATGCTCCTACTTATACAGCCCAAAATGCCGTTAGCCTTCTTGGCAACAAGGGCACACTGTTGACTCATATCCAGCTTCTCGTCCACCATAACCCCTACGTCCTTTTCTGCAGAACTGGTTCGTACATTAAAGAATGCTAGCAGAGAGCATTCCTTGCACGGAGATCAGAACAGTCCTTAACATGAAGGACATCAGAACAGAAAGCTCCTAACACCACCTTATGCCCTGGTATAGAGGTCAAGCAAAATCCAGCATTATAGTTAACACGGTCACACTGCATGTTAAAGTTCCAGTTAAAAATATTGATAAACGGTTAACAAATGATTAATAGGTGTTATAAGCATGTTACAGACTTCAGTAGTATGTGTTATAGAAGGTTGTAAGCACATCATTAGAAGGTGCTATAGATTATTATAAGCAGCCTATTGACCTGTTGGACTCTATAACAATCTATAACAATTTATTAACCATTTACTAAAACTTATACTAATAATTTATTCACCCTTAATAAACTATTTCTAAATGGAATGTTGATATAAGTGTTACCATTTACATGTGTAAAGTGGTAGTTTGTCTTTTGCTCTAGTCATAATGGAATGTTGTATTTTTTAACACACACAGCTTCCATGCCTATCTGTTCATTTATTAAGAAATAATATCCACTGTTGGGGTAGACAAAAATGATCTTAAGAATTTAACCAGTGGGCTAGCTTCTTTCCATATGATCTAAAAAAGATGCTAAATTACTTCATCTTTCAATAGTGGATGGATTATCCATTTGTTTTCAAGTCTAATGTCATTCCTTTCCAGTGAGAGCTTTCAGAGGAATAAAGCACATCTTTCAAGCTGCTGAAAGTACATATTTTTATTCTCTTTGCAGTGAACAGTATGTAAGCTGAACAAAGCAACCAAATCACCTCTTTTGACACTTACATGGTTGTAGTTGAAGATTGCATTGGAGGAGTGTGCTCCGGAATAAACGTTGAATATAGCAACATTCACACCATGATTGATGTTAACTGTTTGGTAGACAGTTCCCCCATGATTTCCCTGATTTATGAGCTGGATATTCTAAAATCAAAGATTTATTGTCAGATAACATTGTATTTCAACCTAAAAATGTCTCTCAAACAGTTGCATCTAACAGAGAAGAATGGTGGCATCAGAATAGCAGGGAAGTTGATACATAAAAGTCCAACTCAGTTAGCCCTGGTCTACTCTGGCGGGGGGGGGGGGATCGATCTAAGTTACGCAACTTCAGCTACGTGAATAATGTAGCTGAAGTTGACGTACTTAGATCGACTAACCGTGGGTGTCTTCACCACGGTGAGTCGACTGCTGCCACTCCCCTGTCGACTCTGCCGGTGCCTCTTGCGGCGGTGGAGTAGACTACTACAGGAGTAGACTAGACGTGATAAATCGACCCCCGCTGGATCGATCGCTGCCCGCCAATCTGGCGGGTAGTGTAGACATACCCTTCGATTACCCAGTAGTGGGAAAGGTCTGATTCAGATTTATGTCCACTTCTAAACAACTTCCACTATTCACCCTGTGGTTAGGGTTACAATTCGGTCTAGGGTTATGATTATAGTTAGGTTTATATTTACCGTTTGTCCCAGGATTAGGTTAGGGTTATTCCTTGACTGAAGGCTAAAACTAGGGTTAGGATTACTGCTTGGTTTAGGGATAGGGTTAGGTTTAACCCAGCTGTTCCCAAACAGTGGTCTACTGAGTATCTGCTGGTGCCCAAAGACTTCATTGTTCATATGATGCTCACTCCTTTTCCTTATTTCCACATTAAATGAAAGTAAAAATAATTAAATGTAATTAAAATTTTTCATGTAAGCAAATGTTGCAGTTGCCCCCGGGATGGGTGGTGGTTTGTGTAATGACGAAGGGAAGCAGGCTTCCACAAGACAAATCCCCCCATCAAGATGTGACCAATGTTATGAAAAAGTTTGGTGAAACTCTGCTCTAACTCCTACTACCAAAGGATCGATTGGTTGTGAAAATGTAGGCAGTCTAGCCTATTTGCTACTAGTACTATCTTTTCCACTAGGTTCTAAGGAATGGTGCCTTAGATTTCCCATTCAAGATCATCTCAGGTCATTGCAGAAATAAAATGCATGAAACTTTGAGGATGGTTGTAAAGGAAGCTGTTCATTGCAAATAGCTTATAGAGGATACCCACCTGCTTGTCTCTCCCTACCCACATAGAAGGTGTTCAGCTACCTGCATGAGATTTCAGTGTTATAGTGTCATATTTATTAATTAACACAATAGCTAGAAGAACCATAGATAAGTACTTTAAAGCAAGCAAGCTCATTGCCTACTATTGTCGCTAATGAGCCAAGTTATAATGAAGAAAGATACTGGGAGAGTTCAACTTAAGTTTATTTGTATATAACTTGGCAGTGCTATGTTTTTCAAATAAAACATGAGCAATTTTTTTTGCTTTTGCAGACTGATTTTTACTTGCTAAGCAATAGCAGAAGTGTGGAGAATTTAATGGAAACATTGTCATAAATGTGTTACATTGATTCACATATTAGCAGAGAATGACTCATAAAGAAAGATCCATATTTTGATTTAATAAGGATGGTAATCTCATAAACAATATGGCAAAGCAGATTCGTGAAAGAAGAAAAATAAAACTTGACACATGGCCCTCTACTTACATTACTTGCAAAGACTGGATTCATAAAGATACCCAGAAAGACAAGAAGCAGAATCTGTAATACAGCACGGAAAACATTAAGGGAGATTTCTATACACTCTGCAGGTCCTTTTTAATTGCCAAATGCAACTAAAATCACATGGTAATAAGCAGCTCCCCAGTCTTTCTGATTTTCCACAAACTCACGTAAGTTATTGAGTGGGAATTGATCATTCATTTATTTTATCTTTTCTATTCACAAGGACTACATAGTGCAACTGTGCTTTGGTGGATTATTCTAATTAATAATGTAACACCTGTCAAGCTAGATTCTGATCTCAGTCACCAGAGTGATTCTATTGTTACTCCAGTTTTATACTAGTGTAATTGAGATTGGAATTTGGTCCATTAAGTAGAACGGGATGCTTCTAACTTAACTGAATACCTATTTTCCTACCTACAGAACTATGGGATTTCTTCCTCAATTAAGTGTCATGTCCTGTCCCCCAAAATATTTAAAGTATGATTTAATTGCTTGACATGCTAGCATTCTCCATGCAGCTTTCTTGATTATTTAGAGAGCATTTTTTTAAAAACCTGGAGTCAAATCCTGCAGTCCTCTCTCAGGTCATGTTTCTGCCCACACTCTATGCATGTGCTTAAGTTTATTCATGTGCCCAGTCTCATTGGTTCTCAGGATGAGGGCATCAGTCATCACTCAGCAAGGAAAGAGTTAAAATTGAGTAAGGGCTTCACAGTATGGCATGAAATTCTGGCCCCATCGAAGTCAATGGGAGTTTTGCCAATGACTTCAACAAGACTAGGATTATACCTTAATGCATTATGGCAGGATTGGGGTCCTTCACAAAAAGGCCTGAGATAGGCACCTAACTCCCATGGACTTTCAATGGAAGTTAGACACCTCTCCTGCTTAGGAGCTTTTGTAACATCCATTAGATGCCTATCTTCATCTTTAGGTCCTGAAATACCTTTGTAAATCTCGGTCCACTTGACTAAATTTGAGTGTGGGTGTTTGGCACGTCTCAAAATCAGGTCCTCGGGGGTCTCAAGTTGGACTCCAAAAAATTGGGGCACCCCAAATTAGTGACCACTAATAGTGAAAAATTAGGCCTAAGGGCACAGTCTTGTCAGTTTCTAAGCCCCTTCCCACTCCCACCTTCCATCTTCTTATACCTTATCTTATCTATCCCATTGACTTCAATGGGAACCATGGACTCTCAGAACAGCCCAGAGTTGGGCCCTAAATGTACTAAAATACAAACCATTTAACAGAAAATGTAGGTTGTCAAAACTACTTACAAGTGTCTTCATTTTGAAGCCAACCTGAATTTAATGCTGATCTGACACAAAACGCTGAAGAAAATGAATTTGTATGTCTGCTACTGACCTTATATATTTTTCAAGGTTGGATTTGAACAAAAGCCCGCAGATAAAATATTTATTTTTCTCACTACAAACAGAAGTGAAACACTGGAGCAAACTAAATATTTTGTGCATTATATATTTATCTATGAGGCTGGGTAACACATATTACTGTCAACAGTCTTCATCAAAGCCTTCTGTTTGAGATGATTAATGATACAAACATGAGCATTAAATACACCACAGAGTGTGGTTCAATGCAATCAAAGGAGAATTTCCCCCTTTTCTCAGTCTGTTTTCATCATAGTCTTATTTTCAAAACCCTTTTGACTAAATGTTGTCTAAGTCATTTGATGATACAAATTTTCAGAGCATTCTGTGTGAGATCTGAACTGAGGAGCTCATTCTCTGCTTGCTCCTGATCTGGAGGTACCTATTCAGCCTGGCACCTACTGTGCACTGTGTCAGAAATGTCAGCTATTCTCTAGAATGGTCATCTTCAGACCAGTGCTGGAAATGGCAAGAAGCACATTTGCATAAATGCTAAGGGTATGTGTGCATTGAGGTACACAAACTTTGGGAAGGGGCAAAGTGACAGGAGATCTTTGTTTCAACCATGGATAGAAAATGGAATGAAGGGCCTACAGATGAATTACATTTCTTTAAATTCTCTTTTGAATGGGATTTCTTGAGATACTTTGGGGACTTGGGCCCTCATTCTCAGGGTGACAGATGACAGATGGACAATGGTTTTTTTTTGTTTTGTTTTGTTGTTGCTGAGCAGCATTTCTTTGGAGCTGGGGTTTAATAAGTGACTGAAACCTCCGATTCTTCAGCTTGTGCAAACTTTGGCTTTAAAAATAAATACTTCTAAAAAACTTTGTTCTAGTTCCTGCTAGAGGAGGAAGTTATGCAGAGAAATACCAGTAAGAGAGCAAAGCAGGTCATGGCACAAGTTTGAAGATTCCTGAAGGTGCTGCATAATTCCTCCAAAAATAAATGAAAAACCCTGCTGAACTTTGATTCTTGCCTCTTTCTGTCATTTTTTGCATCACAGCATCCTGTGTAAGAAGAGAATTGAGGCTGTGTATAGGGGTTAAACATGAAAGTCTAGTGAAATAGCCACAAGAAAAGAGCTAACAGCAGCTCAAACCGTAAAAAAGAAAAAAAGAAAAGTCCGTCTCCCACTAGAGTTAATTTGTGGTCATTTAGACACTTTTCTTGAAATGCAGGCTGGTGTAACCAAGCAAACTCAGTCTGCTTTCAAACTGGCGGAAGAATAAAACCCAAAGGGATTAGTAAAAATCTTAAAATGTGCTGGGAATGGAGGAATTGTCTGTGGCTCGCTGTTTTCTCCTGCAATTCATTGCTTCATAGATTATAAAGTTCATGAGTTCATAAGGCAAGCTTTATGATCTATGAATCATACACTACAAGTATGTGCTAGGAATCTGTGCTGTATCATGTGGATAGAAAAGTTCACTCTTTTGGACTGTCAATCTGGACCCTTTCATGGGCTTTAAATTTATATGAAAAATGTAATTATAAGCCCCTTCCCCCAAAAACCCCCTCAAACCCCAAATCAGGAATTTTTCATTTATAGCCTCCATGCCAATCTTGGCTTTGCTTTCTGTACACCTTAATTCTGCCCTCAGGACATCCACTCTCCTTATTGGAATCAAAGAGCCATTCTTCCATGTACCCTAACCTCCTTCCACATACACGCCCTTTACATACATGTACTGTATGAATCATTATATAAAGCTTGTCTCAAGAACTATGGATGTCGATGGGGGCGTGTCTGTATTTAAGAGCTCTGTATAGCTTGAAAGCTGGTCTCTTTCACCAGCAGAAATGGGTCCAATAATAGTGATTATCTCACCCACCTTGTCTCTCATGTATGTATCAAGGCTTTTACAAGCAGCAAAGTGCAGCCATTCCTTGCATGGCCTGATTTTTTAAAATTTGTCACATCGCATCTACACTTTGTGATGCCAAATTAAACAGAAAAAATAAGCTAAATAAGAAATAAGCCTATATCAAGAACATGGTTTATTCAATATCAGGGTTACTTTCTGAAAAGAATCGGTTGAGTAGGTGCACATAGCCATTTGAGTGACTATCTTGACAACTACTGATCCATCTGCTGGGCCACTAAACCAGTTATTTCCATGCCTCTGACTCGGCTTCCCCTCTTTCAGTTTTCAGTGGAAATTATTCTCTTTGTCAGCTTTAAACTGGCTGTCCACAGTTCTTCTCTGTCTCAGGTACAACGCATTACATTAGCCCGAATAAGCAAGATCACATTCATCATGCGAAATAATGATATTCTAATCCTGGGCAAGAAATGAAGTTCCTTAATATTTCTGATACATTTTTAAAGCTTGGGCAGGATAAATAATGTGCTTCAACTAAAAATAATTCCACTGCTCAAGACTTTAATTGTCCACAACAGCCCTTTAACTAGAGAAGCCTAAAAAACCCCAACTTCCTCCAAATTTTGTAATTCACCTAGTTCATCAAAGCCTCTCTAGAGACAGTTTGTAGTCCAGCCTTGGATGTCCATGCAGGGGAGGAAGGAGGAGTGAGATCCCATGTCTGTCCTCTTGCACGGGGATATGGTTGTACCCCTAGGGGGAAGGACAGAGCGTTCCCTTATGCCATGCTTGAGATTTAGTTCAGTCCTGACCCAAAGGTGTGCATCACCTACTGCATCGGTAACCTCATTTCCTGCAACTTGTTGGGTTTTCTTTGAATATCTCCCACCCACATATTGAACTGGTCCAGCCTTTCCTTACTTGTGAGATCACATCCTGACTTATATGATTAAGGATATAAAAGATGAGAAACAAGGCACAGCTGATTCCAGTGCTAAATGTATTTAATTGACAGACATTGTAACAGCCTTGGGTTTTCTACACATGAAGCATAAAGGGAAGACAAAGACAAAAATCTAGAAAATGGCATGTCACAGGAAGAATAACGACAGACCTGGTTTTATCTAATCAGTGGGCACCTTGTCAGACCAGTTCCAAGTTACTATTTGAATGACACGTCACCACAGAAGCCAATATTAATAATCCACAGGATGCTAGTGTGAAAACAGATTCCTGAGTAGAAGAAGTTTGCTTCTTTCATTCCTTAATGAAAAGAAAAAGAAAAGGTATTGTCAGATGATGCCTGATGTGGATGTTAGGAGATCTGTGCATTCACTACACTTCAGGACACACAGAACCCTGCACCTCGTATAGCCACTAACACCTGCACAAAGTGATCACAAAGTAGGTGTAAAATGCTACCCAATCAGAGTGGGAACATGTTATGCCCACATTACACAAACGTCAATAACTGCCTAAAGTCCAAGGCAATGGAGAGTCAGACCCAGAAAATTCCCACTGTTCTACAGGATTAATTCCTTGAATAACACCGAGTTCCTGTAACAAGGAAAATACTCCTTTCCTGCAGAACAAAGAACATTTTAATGCGATCAAGTAGGACAAGACATAGCATCCGCATCAGACAGTGAATGATTTATCTCTGCATGGTTTGTGACCTCTACTATTTTTGGTAACAGTTCAACAACAATTGTTATACAAGTATATATTTCTATTACTTTGGTCAAGGAATCTTGTTAATATAAAAGTTTTTGAAATAAATAATATACAAAATATAAATAAAAGTATAAAAATACAATCAACAAAGCCAATTGGATTTTTGCCTCAAAAATGACTGACCAGAAATTTGAGCTAATTAGTATTCTTCAATGAACGCTAGCTAATTAATCCTCTCAACAATCATATGTGGTAGCTAAGTAATAGCTGTTATTCCCAACAAGAACCTGCAAGGTGTTCAGAAATGTGGCCTGATCCAGCAAAGTGCTTCAGCACATGTTTAATTTTAGGCACATGAGGAGTCCCACTGTAGGCTTGAGCCCGCAGCAGTTCTTCCATGACCACACAGCAAGTCAGCAGCAGTTAATGGGTTAGAAGCT
Source organism: Eretmochelys imbricata (assembly GCF_965152235.1). Taxonomy (NCBI): domain Eukaryota; kingdom Metazoa; phylum Chordata; order Testudines; family Cheloniidae; genus Eretmochelys; species Eretmochelys imbricata. Next base: position 10,702,638 of record NC_135597.1, on the reverse strand, counting down.
AGTAGTTCCTGAATCCCAGCACCAAGGTTATTCCACTAAACCACATTGTCTCTCTTCTGTATCTTAGCGATAGATCCAAGGTACAAAATTCTGTACCAGACTTTGAACAACTCAACGTTTGGGAGTGTTGGAATCCGAGCTTTTACCATTATAGAATATAGATTGAGGGCAAAAAAATTCAGATCAGAGTCTAATACCCTTCTAAAGCACACCAAGTTCTTGGTTCTGCTCCATCTCTACTTAGGACAGTAACATTCATTCCATGCAGAAAATGCAACGCAGTTCGCTATGAATAGTTACTTTAACTTGCACTCACTCTCAGCCTCATGAGCCACATAGGTAGGAAGTCCTCTGCACAAAGCTTCAATGTTCTTTCCAAAAGGGGTCAGATCAAGGACTCTGGTCTTTGAGACAACGAATCTCAGTTCCTTCGGACGAGGCCCTTGAGCTCCAGCCTTCTAAACATCCGGAAAGCAAACTCAGAACACTGTCATTCAATAAAACTGATGACTAGAATCATTTATGACAGTTTGTGTTCCTGTAGCTGACATTTCTGACACAGTGCACAGTGTGTGCCAGGCTGAATAGTGCCCTACAGACCAGAAGCAAGTAGGGAATGAGCTCCTCAGTTCAGATCTCACACCGGGGCACAAGGTAGAGGTGAGGACTGAAGACGCAACCATGCATTAAGAGAAGAGTACTGGAAACTCCATAAAGTTGACTGGGGAAAAGAGAAAGGCTGTCTATAATTTACCTGGGCCCTCTCTCTAAAATATTCCCTTAATCCTATGTTCAGTCCTATACCCTAGATATACATGGGATTGAAGATAGGAGAAGTGAGGGGCTGGGAATCTATTAATTTATTTTCCCATAACCATAACAAATGAGAAGGCAGGAACATGTATATTAAACACACTTGCTGGAAATGTTTACAACCTGTTCTTGAGAACTGTAATGAATATATTGATAGTATGGCACATTGTTTGGTAGAACTAAGTGAAAATTGGAATTTCCATCCCTCAGGAAAGTCTGATGTTTCAACATTTGTTTTCATTGTGAATTAGAATAAAAGGTTGAAATACTGAAATTGTTCAAGGAATATAAAATTCCAGAATTTTTTTTTTGAAATGTAAAATTTCATTTTGCATTTTTGATCAAAAAGGAACATTTTGATATTTTTGAATCAAATTGTTTTGCTTCAGTTTGTTGAACTGACCCAAACTGCTGTCTTTTTAAACTGTACTGGCTCATTGCCTCAAGGGAGCTGTAGATCAGGTTGCCTGATGTCCCTGTTCTCCTCTGTGGGCAGGCTCCCTGACTTGAGTACATGTCCCATGATGCACCTGCAATGATGTGACTCCCATCTAATGGCACTCAGTCAGAAGAAAAACTCTGTTGCATCATGGGAGAGAATGGAGGCCTAAAGTACAACTCCCATGAAGCATTGTGCCACAATAGGAAATGAAGTTTAAAATTGAACTGACTCAAAATGAAGCATTTTGGGTTAAACTGATCCAAAACAAAATATTTAGTTTCTATTTTCCCAATAAAAATAAATCAATAAAAAACAAAATTTCCCATAGAAAATTTCAATTTTTCAGCAACTGCATTTTCCATTAGAAAATCATTCTGCTGAAAAATTCCCAGACAGCTCTATTGTTCAGCTTGAGTTATTTGAAGCAATGCTGAAGGCTGTGATGGACTATAATGGGGTATCTTCCAATAAGGAGTTTTAAAAACACCTCAAATCTGTCCCTAACTCGGTGCAATCTGGTCTTCTCCAGAGTGAGAAAGTATGTTCTTCAGGAATATTTCGATGAGCCCCCGAGTTATGTCATATTTAGCAGGGAGGACTGAGAAATATCCCTCTAGTTTTATGGTGGAATTGTAACAAGGGGCTGAGCTCTTTTGAAAATCTAGCCTCAATTGTGTGTTCTGAGCCACTGAATATATGTCCTTGAGTTCCTTTGAAAAACTGTCTGGCTCGTTTGGCCAGAGACTTTTCTTCCAGAGCTGGATCATTTGTTCCCCTCCAATTTCAGCTGGTCAGAACATGGATTTTATCTGATGTGAAAAATTTTGAAATTTTTATTTTTTGTTCATCCTAATTGGGAGGAAAAGCCAAAATTTTGAATTTTTTCATGAAATGAAATTCTGAAAAAAATTGTTTCAATTGTATTGTTTCATTTCAATACTTTCAAAATGTTTCATTTTCATTCTGATCCTGCAGGTTTTATATATATATATATATATATATATATATATATATATATATATATAAAATCAGCAGGATCAAAATGAAAACATTATATACATACATTATATATATGTATGTGTGTGTGTATATATACATATATATATACACACACACACCCCACACACACATATATAAAGCTGCAAAAAAAATTTGTTCCAAAAATGTCAAAACAGGACTCTTCTAAAGTTTTTTCATATTTTTTCTGAATAAAATTTTGTCAAAATCAATATGATACTGCAAAAATTTTCAGTTTCATCTAAACGGGAATTTCTGACAGAAAACTATTCTGATGAACATTTTCCTACCTACAACAGCTCTACCTCCAGCATCTTAAGATGATTCATTTCCACAATTAGCTTTATACTACTAGGGCTTGTTTACCTGGGGACACTCAGGAAAGTTAAGATGAATTAATTAAAGGTGTGAAGTTAATGTGCATAAATTAAAGTGTGTTAACACCCCCCCCCTCATGTGGACAGTCTCAGAAAGTGGCCCAAGTTTGTGGAGGATTAAACTACGGTGAACTAAAGCCACTTTAGCTGTGAGTGAGAGCATGTGTGGGGGTGTAGACAAGCCCTTAGAAAAAAGCAACCTCACTTCCCCCCATCAGTTCCAGCATTCCCTACCATCTTACCTTCCTTTCGCTAATCAGCCTGGGAATGACTACAATATCAGGCATGACATCTTTGTTCATTTTAGCAACGATGCAAGATTTCTTGGAAAATACCCTGGTTGCCATGAAACCCTGTAAAATAAAATTACAAAGAGCTAGATGTTTTGTTTGAGCAGCTCCCCAGTAAATGAGACGCAAATTAGGTTTGTTTAATTTTTGAAGCTAACTAACATTTAATACAGATTTCCCTCCCCAACATTTAGACCAATTTTGATAAATTATTCGTAATCTGCATGCATTATGACTAATCATTTAGGCACTACTCCAGTCAGTGACTCCATACGTTTCCCAAAAATGCATGTTTGCCACTTACATTGCCATAGTCCCAGACGGAGTTCCATGAGTTCCAGCCATTGTTTGTGTCAATGTTGGCCACGTGCTTATTGTTGTTGATGCTCACAGTCTGGTGTGAATTTCCACCATCATTTCCCTGGTTGTTTTCATTCACATTCTTGGATTTAAAAACAAAAGGTGACAAACATTTCGGTTTTTCGGGTTTTTCTCGTCAACTTTCTCATAATCACAAGTGCTTTGGAAAATCATTGCTCTTAAAATTATGTTATAGTGATGTAATGGAATGAGCCTCCCACCCCACGGAGGCGACTAAAGATTTCATGCCAAACCCTGAAATCTCTTATTCTAATTTATGCAGCCCTTCTTCGGCAAAATGCTATTGATACAAATCTAGAGGTGGAGTTTTGCCTGAGTGAGAACTCAGTCAGAACTTGTCCAATTGGCTTCAGTTAAAAGATAGCCAGATCATTCCATCACAGATCATCCCTAACAGATTTTCCCTTCCTGCATGGAAGTAAGGGGTCATCTGTCTATGCAGGACAGACCCGCACTTTTCCAGATCCTACTGACGGTGCTCAACAGGGAAAGAACTCAATCATCATCATCATCAGTAATAATAATAATAAAAATGTATCAGAGGGGTAGCCGTGTTAGTCTGGATCTGTAAAAGCGGCAAAGAGTCCTGTGCCACCTTATAGACTAACAGACGTATTGGAGTATAAGCTTTCCTGGGTGAATACCCACTTCTTCAGATGCATGTAGTGGAAATTTCCAAAGGCAGGTATAAATATGCAAGCAAGAATCAAGCTAGCGATAACGAGGTTAGTTCAATCAGGGAGGATGAGGCCCTCTTCTAGCAGTTGAAGTGTGAACATCAAGGGAGGAGAAACTGCTTTTGTAGTTGGCGAGCCAGTCACAGTCTGTGTTTAATCCTGAGCTGGTGGTGTCAAATTTGCAAATGAACTGAAGCTCAGCAGTTTCTCTTTGAAGTCTGGTCCTGACCTTTTTTGCTGCAGGATGGCTGCCTTTAAATCTGCTATTGTGTGTCCAGGGAGATTGAAGTGTTCCCCTATAGGTTTTTGTATATTGTCATTCCTAATATCTGATTTGTGTCCATATATCCTTTTATGTAGGGACTGTCCAGTAATAAAAATGATCTGTTTGTCTGAATTATTGTAGCATCTACAAGCCCCAGTCATGAATCAGGACAATCATGCTTAAAAGCCTGTTTGGAGGTGGGTTTGTTGTTTTCAATCACATTTGTAGCATAATGAATTAAGTTTCTGCAATGGACAAAAAACTCTTGTGAGGTTACCATTGGGTTACATACATTTGCCATTGTTCTAACCTATTGTTATGGGGCAGTCAGAACCATTCCTAAATATTGATGTATCTTTGTGATCAAATTTCCAGCATTCTTAACAGACACAGTAGTGTCCTAAGGTCTGATTCTCATTTATGCTAAGGCCTTTTTGCACCAGTCCGGCAGTATGAAAGGACCTTAAATTGGGTGTAAATTATATATATGCCCTTTGCAAGCACTGTTTACACTACCAGAGCAGCATAACGAGGAGTAAATATAAATGAGAATCAAGCTCATAATATATACAATGGTATCTCAATGGAATTTTATCCACTGATAGAACAAATATTCATTTTCCCACTAGGAACTCCACCAATAATCACAACATTTTCACAATGTCAGAACAATATTGATGCATTGCAATAGATATTACACAATTTTTCCTTTCATGTTTGGTCTGACATGCAGTAATGTTAATAGCAAAATCATTCTCTGAGTAGGTTAGCTGAATAATTATTTTCTTTAGAGCACAAACCCGGTCTTGTGATATTGCAACTTTATGTGCTAAGGACATTTTAGATTTTTCTTCAGAAACATCTTTCAGTAATGTGAAAATTCATGAAGCATAAATTAAACAAATTGACAGGAGGTGTATTATGAACCGTATTTGATCATTATACTCACATCAGTAGCAAGAGATGGAGTTAGGAAGACTCCAAGAAGACTGGCAATCACAATCTGAAATAAACATTGAAAGCATATCAGTACAAAGGCTGATATGGCTAAAAATATAGTAAGAAGAACCTTGACATACACCTTTCCTTCAAATTGATGTAAAGTAAAGTATCTGAACTGATTTTGCTTTCACACTGGATGCATATTACTTCAGGGGATTTATGCCTTTGTTGACACTAGTGTGAGATCAGATTCAGATCCATTGCTTTAATTTTTTACATATCAGCTATTTAAGATTATTTAAAGGGCCAGATTCTTCAGACTTCACTTATCATATTTGCTTTGAAAAGACTTTTTTGCTTGACTAAGGAGAGCAGGATTATGCTCATACTATTTAAAAGTTACAGAAAGTGGGCTTGATCCATCACTGTGTTACACCAGGTTTCAGAGTAGCAGCCTTGTTAGTCTGTATTCGCAAAAAGAAAAGGAGTACTTGTGGCACCTTAGAGACTAACAAATTTATTGGAGCATAAGCTTTCGTGAGCTACAGCTAGTGAGTATATTTATGAAAGCTTATGCTCCAATAAATTTGTTAGTCTCTAAGGTGCCACAAGTACTCCTTTTCTTTTTGTGTTACACCAGTTTTCTGATGGTATAACTCCATTGACATCAATCGGCACTGGACCATGCCCCACGCCCTCTGCATACAATACAATTTGCATCTAAATCGTATTCAGCTTAATGTGGTCTGATAAATTGCATTTCCTGTTGCAGTGAAATCACTAGTGACCCCACAAACCTTGCACCAATGCAGCTCCCATTGAAATGTCTGGTATTTCTGCGTGTGTAAAAACTACCCTTTTTGGACCAACTAGAGTGTTAATGCTATATTATTTTGTAGGAAGCAAATGGTAAATATACTCACGGAGAGCTTCATTTTTACAGTGGAGGAGGTGAAAGATCTGCTTGAGGAAGTGATACAAACCCTTCCACTTTATATACACTGGGGGTTCCCAAAATTAGGTGTGGAAAGTAAATGTATCATACTAGCATGTAGCCATTGATATGTGACATGGAGCATTATCTCCTGGTGCAATTACTATGCAAACAAAGGGGTTTGAAACTGGCCTGATAGAGTCAGTCACCTGCAGCAGATAAGGGTCAATTATACTTAATCAAGATCAGCCTTTCAATCCCTAAAGTCAAACAAGATTCCTGGTGCAAAATAGTGCCTGCATGCCAAATGCCTCAGCCCAGCAAACATTTTTCTCTTTTATAACTCATAGTATTTCATAAAGTATGATAGCATCTCTTTGTGCCAGGAAGCTCTATGGGCCTAGCCCACTCCACATGAAAAGGGTGAGTTAGCTGCCTTTATGGCTATGTGTCGGCTCCTCTGGCACGGTGAAGGGCGATCTCCATGTGTTCGGGGTCTGCACTGAGGGAAATAGCAGGTCCAAGGCATGCTGGGTGCAGGAATAGGTGGAGCAGGGACAATGCAGAAAAAATAATATGTCCTAAGACCATGTTATCTTTTCTTAGCCCCCAAGGCCAGGATCCTGGGGTGAAATGTGGCCCAGGAGTATCACCGGTTACTACTGCCCAGGAACTGGCAGTCCTACCAAGGGTCAGAGCCATGGCAGATCCACCAGATTTGGCTCCTCCTCCCAGCCCCGCCCCAGTCTCCAAATCCTCTAATTTTCTGCAGAACATTAATTTAAACATTTACTGGTTTTTATGAGAAGGGTGTCAAGGAACCGAACAAAGCAACGGGATGCAGCTAATCCCTGTGGTGCAGTGACTAAGAATGCTTCAACAACCATAATTATTTCAACTGCCACAGACAACATGTGCCTCTTAGAAATGTGACTCTCCAATCCCCTTTAGACTGTTGGTTGCTCATTATCGTCTATCTGTCAGCCTTGCATGGCTGGGCCTCTGGAGACTGTGACAAGCTTTGGAAGCTAATTAGATTCACAGAAATCAGAGATGGAAAATACTCTGCAGCACCATGTCCCATCCCATGACCAATGCAGGGTTGTTCCCTATAGCATGGGATTTAATGCTTTGCCAGAAAAGTTCTCTTATGGTGTGCAGAAGGCACCTAGAGGCAGGCAAATGGACCTGGATAAGAATAGATTCATAGATTATAAAGCTAGAAGGGACTGTTGTGATCATCTAATATCACCTCTTATATAACATAGGCAATAGGAATTCCCTGGATTAATTCCTGTTTGAACCAGAGAATATCTTTTAGAAAAAACATCCAATCATGATTTTAAAAGATTGATGGAGAATTCATGAAAGCCCTTGGTAAGTTGCTCCAATGGTGAATTACCCTCTCTGTTAAAAATGTACACCTTATTTCTAGTCTAAACATGTCTTGCTTTAACTTCCAGCTGTTGGATCTTGTTAAACCTTTGTTAGCTCAATTGAAAAGCCTTCTATTACCAAATTTCTGGTCCCCATGTAGGTATTTAGAGATTGTGATCAAGTCAGCCCTCTCTGTGATGAGCTAAACAGATTGAGCTCCCTGAGTCTTTCTCTATAAGGTATGTTTTTCAATCTTTTAATCATTCTTATGGCTCTTCTCTGAATCCACTCCAATTTCTCAAAATCCTTGAACTTTGAACACCAGAACTGGACACAGTATTCTAGTAGCAGCAGGACCGTCCCTAGCGGGTGCGGGGCCCGGGGCAGAAGTGATGAATCTGTCATTTCCAGGACCAACCCATCACTTCTGGGACCAACTGCAACGGCCAATCACTATGATCCCCCAAAGCATAGGGCCCGGGGCGATCACCCTGATTTGCTATACCCTAGGGACGACTCTGAATAGCAGTCACACCAGTGCCAAATACAGAGGTAATACATAACCTCTCTATTCCTAGTTGCCTGTGGTCCATCATGGGGAAAGGGAGCCTACCTCATAAAGGAGAATGGGAGCATGAAGCACTATGGCTGTATTTCCAAATCATAATATTTCTGATTTAAATTTTTGTCTAAAAGTCAAAATTTCTGGGTGTGGGAGGAAAAAACCCCAACATTCCCCCCCCACCCCCACCCAGCTCTGTTACTCATCCCCACACTGGCCCTGGCAGAAGGAACATGACATGGCCAGAGAGAACATGGCTACAGAACTCCTGCACTTCAGCAATACACAGTTGGCAGATGGTAGGATAGGTGCCAAATATTTTAGGGCAGTGAGCTGGAAAGCAGTATAGAACTGGCCCCATCATTGGGGATTCGCAACCTGATCCTTTGGGCCCCCCATCTCCCACTGTGTTGCACTTCAATTCCTCTGAGCCTACCAGAGAATTTGTCCCCAAGTACTGAACTGAGAAACACAGTTTGTCTGCTACACGTTATTTGCTTTAGGTGGAGAGTTCAGCAGAGGTGTAATAACTGAATGCAAAGGTCACCGTGGCACATTTTGTTAGTATTTTAGGCGGTGGCATAGAGCTCTATTGCCCGATCCCTCTTATCTCTTGTGGGTGAAGTCAATATTCATCAAAAGCATCTCAAGAAATGTTGTATTGGGGATTGGTCCTGCTTTGAGCAGGGGGTTGGACTAGATGACCTCCTGAGGTCCCTTCCAACCCTGATATTCTATGATTCTATGATTCACATGGGGAGATTTCTGAATCAATGTTTTTTTCATCTGAGTTTGTTTGATCTGGTTTTTCAGGTGTTATTAACCTGCTTCTGCATGGTTGAAATGAAAGAATTTTGCAGATTAAAAAAAAACTCTTACTACAATTTTATAAATTTATCTTTTTCAAAAATCCACATCTCTTTTATTTAAATGATTGACATCGGGTGCTGGGACTAAAAACTAATTTCCCCTTGCTAATTTTCCCCCTACTGTTACTCACACCTTCTTGTCAACTGTTTAAAATGGGCCACCCTGATTACCACTACAAACGTGATTTTTTCTCCTGTTGATAATAGCCCACTTTAATTGAATTGTCTCTCTAGAATTGGTGAGGCAATGCCCATCTTTTCATGTACTATGTATATATATCTTTCTACTGTATTTTCCACTCCATGCATCTGATGAAGTGGATTTTAGCCCACGAAAGCTTATGCCCAAATAAATTTGTTAGTCTCTAAGGTGCCACAAGTATTCCTCATTGTTTTTGCTGTACAGAGTAACACGGCTACAACTCTGAAATATTCTGCCCTTGGTTACATTAATGTAATCTGTGTTAAATCCATTGGCTGCAATGATACTGAAGTCATTGCAGTTGCACTGGTATAAGCTACAGCAGGAATTGGACCCCTGAAAGTAGCTAGGAGAGAGGCAATTTCCTGCAACTATTTTTCTATTTTTACAAAGCATTTACAGAACATTTTTTTCCATTCCAACACCTTAGTCAAGCTCCATTCTCTCCTTCTCTCTTCTCTGCAGTGATATTACCTGTCTGACTTTGAGCACTATAACACAGTAGAAGAGTAGTTAAAGATCTTGCAACCATAGAATGGAGAAGTTTGCTATCCCCTGACCTTGACCAGGAGCAGCCGATGCAAAAAGAGAAATGCAAATAATCAGCTGAAAGTTCAGATTTGCTCAGTGATATTCAAACCTACCATCTTTAGTTTATGCTGCTTTCATTCTACACAAGAATTGACACTAGTGGAAGCATTTGACATCGACTGAAGGCAATTTTATGGCCTTTGGTATTTAACCGTTTACCCAGCTTTAGTGAACATAGCAAGTATTCAGCTACACAATCAAAAGAGGTTTACGTGGCTTTCCCTCATTGAAAATCTCCCATTGGTGCTTTTGGGATGAATTGTGCATACAATAAATGGGGACTGTATTCCCCAAAGTAGCAATGGTATTTGTGCTAGGAAGGATGTACAAACTTGTGTGAAGAAAAGGAGAACTTGTGGCACCTTAGAGACTAACAAATTTATAAGAGCATAAGCTTTTGTGAGCTACAGCTCACTTCATCGGATGCATACAGTGGAAAATATAGTGTGGAGATTTTATATACACAGAGAACATGAAACAATGGGTGTTACCATACACACTGTAACGAGAGTGATCAGGAAAGGTGAGCTATTACCAGCAGGAGAGCGGTGTGGGGGGGGGAGGGGAACCTTTTGTAGTGATAATCAAGGTGGGCCATTTCCAGCACTTTACAAGAACAGTAGGAGGGGAAATAAACAAGGGGAAATAGTTTTACTTTGTGTAATGACACATCCACTCCCACTCTTTATTCAAGCCTAAGTTAATTGTATTCAGTTTGCAAATTAATTCCAATTCAGCAGTCTCTCATTGGAGTCTGTTTTTGAAATTATTTTGTTGAAGAATTGCCACTTTTAGGTCTGTAATCGAGTGACCAAAGAGACTGAAGTGTTCTCCGACTGGTTTCTGAATGTTATAATTCTTGACGTCTGATTTGCGTCCATTTTTTCTTTTAGGTAGAGACTGTCCAGTTTGGCCAATGTACATGGCAGAGGGGCATTGCTGGCACATGGCATTATCACTTTAACACCCATTGTTTCATGTTCTCTGTGTATATAAAATCTCCCCACTATATTTTCCACTGTATGCATCCGATGAAGTGAGCTGTAGCTCACGAAGGCTTATGCTCTAATAAATTTGTTAGTCTCTAAGGTGCCACAAGTACTCCTTTTGTTTTTACAGATACAGACAACACGGCTGCTACTCTGATACTTGTATGAATTATAGTGCAAAGGTAGTTAGAAAGCAGCCTGTAAAGTGACTGAGAAGTGGGAAAGGGAAGACATGAACCCCACCCGGTAGCCGGAGAGACAAGCAGAAGATTCTATTAACCAATGGAGCACCTGAGCTCTGACAGAAAAATGGCGGGAAAACACTGAGGGGAAGAAGAAAGGGAAGAAGAATCCCAACCCATGCCCTGAGAGGAAAACAAAGCCTCTTTTGAACAAATCGAGAGTCTTGCTCCCTGAGCCATGGCAGGAAAATGGAGGGGAAACTGCTCTTGTGCAGCACGAGGGAATAGAGGAGCCTCACCCCCACCCAGTGACTGAGCATACCACAGAAATTCCTATTAAACCACACAGAATGTGAGCTAGAGTGGAAAAATGGAGGGAAAACCTGAGACTGCGGAGCACGACACGAACCTCACCAAGTGGCTGACAGAAATAATAGAAACTCTCATTGATCCAATAGAGAGTCTGACCTAGGGCAAGAAAATGGAGGGAAAATCTGACACTGAGGAGTGAGAGATGAACCCTTTCTGGAGACTGAGCAAAACAGAGAAATTCCTATTGAACCAACAGGGGACATGAGCTAGGAGAGAAAATGGAGGGAAAACCTGACACTGTAGAGAGGGACGTGGGTACCGCCCAGTGACTGAGAGATAAACATAAAGGCCCTGTTGATCAAAATGTCCTGGCATCCGAGCTTCCACACTCTCTGAGAAAGGCAGACACCTCAGTCTAAGGGCCCAGTATTGATAGTGTGTTGCCGTCATCTTGCTCTTCTTTTCTGATGACTCTGTGAGGTAGATACTATACCTCTTTCATAGATAGCTAAGGGATACTCATTTAACCAGGGAAGCCAACAGCATCCCAGAGTTGACATTTTGCTGTCTGGGATTATTATCTGACTGGCTATTAGTGATATTTCTAGTTGTGTCCTTACTCATATTGGCCCGATGCCCATTTGCTGGTCAATTCAGAGATATGGATGTTGACCTGCAAAAAAGCAATATACTATATACTTCCTTTCTAATGGGAGTTAGGTGCCTATGTGCCGCTGAAAATCCCAGCAGGTGTCTTTTGGTGACTAAATATCTTTTTAAAATCTGACCCAAAGTGATTTAGGAGCATAAATCCTACTGAAAGTCAACAGAATGTACGCTCTGCAATCACATAAGTGCTTTTTGAAAAATTACCCTTAATCTTTATTTTATGGCCGTCTCTTGACATGGCTCAGGGTTATGGAAGGTTATAACTAGAGCTGTGAGAATAACTCCTTTTTTTGGTACTGTGGCCAACCCAAAAAATAGGGGGGAGGAATTGTTTCAGGTCAATCCTAATTGAAAATTCTTTTGCATTTTTTCAGTAAACCCAAAAAAAGGTGAAAATATTTTGTTTCAGGTCAAACGAAACTTTTTGTTTTCATTTAGACAGTTGTGGGTTTTTTTTAACCTTTTTAAAAAACAATAAAATTGAAGTAAAATTCTAAACAAAAAGTCATTATGAAACAAAAAGTTGAAATACTTTGTTTTGAAAATTTTTTGGAATTTTGGAGGGTTGGGGTTTTGTTGACCAAAGCAGTTTGGAGATTTCAACATGAATTTGCAGAATGTTTTGATGGACCAAAATCAGCATTTCTCACCTCCCTCCTGCCCCCCCCCCAAAAAAAAAACCCAGTTCCAAACATTTCATACAGCTCTACTTTTAACTCCTATTACATGTTGGGGGTCAGAATCCACTGTCACAATTCTCTCTCATAGATTAGTTTGCTTTACACGTGGAACATTGTTCTCTGCTGGGAAGAATGTCAGATCTGCTCGTGTGTGTGTCAGAGATACAGCAGTATTGTCAACCCCAAATGTTCAAAAATCACAATTCAAACTCCAGAAATCATGACATCACAAGTATTTTTTTGAAATAAAAAAAAATATTGAGGGGTCTTTTTATTTATCATCTGGCTTTGGGGCCTTTCAGTTACACTCAGGACATATTATTAATTTTTTCTCTGTGACAACATCTAGAAACTTTTTTAAAAATAAAAAATGAGATTCTCACACATTCATATAACTCCACAAGCTGAGGTTTAAGAAATACACTAAATATCATGAGAGTCATGATAAAATAGTGAGAGTTGGCAACACCAAGTTAGCCCTGCTAGTGGGAATAAAAGTACAGAGAATAAAAGCACTACAGATAATGGAAATTTTCCTTTAGCAAAAAACAAGCCCATGCTTTGCTGAGAAGGATCATTTTTTTCTGCTGATTTGAAATTATGAGTTCCTTTGTTAAATTAAAAAGGTAAATATCTATATGCATTCTTGAAAAAGTATCATTTTATTGAATTCGCAGCTACTGAAGTCTCTTCTGAGCTACTAAACCAGTCACTTTGGCATCTCTGGTTTGATTTCCTCCTCTTCTGACTTTCAGTGGAAATGATTCTCTTTTCAGTCTGCTTTAAGCCAACTGTCCACATTTCTGCCCTGTCTCAAGTACAATTATGGTATTGTGCTGAATAATCAATACCATATTCATCATGCAGTATAATGATTTCCTAATCAATCTAAGTAAGAAACCAAGCTCCATAATATTTGAATTAAATTCTTAAGGTTTTTCAAATGCAATGTGATTCCTCTAAAAAAGTAAAAAGAAAAGGAGGACTTGTGGCACCTTAGAGACTAACAAATTTATTTGAGCATAAGCTTTCGTGAGCTACAGCTCACTTCATCGGATGCATTCAGTGGAAAAGACAGTGGGGCGATAGCTAGATAGATTTTCGTAACATTCGTGATGCTTCTCTGTAAAAATATACTGATGGATCTGCCTAGTTATGTTTTTACAGGCCATTTCCCTGGGGGAAAATGTGCAGTTGGAGATGGATGAAATATTGCAATATGTAATAATAAATTATAACAAAAATAGGCATTTATGGTCATGTCTTTTATTGTGAGGTGTTTGAAGATTATAGATGAGCTTCTTGGCCCTGTTCCAGATGCTTGTTGTGCCACTCAACCCTAAAGTTTGGACCCTGTAAAATTGTCCCTGATTTAGGATAATCATTGATGTTCTAGAATAGGCAAAGTGGCTCCTAGGCTTCTCCTGTCCCAGCCCCCAGTGCAAGGTGCAATCCAGGGAGAAAGAGGGTGAGTACAGAACATCCCTTTCCTTGTACAAGCTCTTACTGCTGGAATAATTCTTTGTGGGCCCTGGACATCCATTGTAAATTTGAGTAGATTGTCCCCTGACATCCATCCGTGGCTCTTGCCTAATTGCATTCTGACTCTTTACTTACAGTTTTAATTGGAAATGAGTATACGTTTTCATGTCCTGTCTTAAACTGTTACTGAGCACTATTAAATAACAGCTGCACTCCACGATAAGGTGTCTGCATTTCAATAATACACTTATTGATCTTCAAATAGCTACACAGATGAATCTGGATTTCAATAATTATTATTTCAATAATAAGTATATTGATCCACAAATATATCTATATATGAGGGCTGCCAAGTGATTTAAAAAATTAATCGCGATTAATCGCACTGTTAAACAATAATAGAATACCATTTATTTAAATATTTTTGGATGTTTTCTACATTTTCAAATATATTGATTTCAATTAAAACACAGAATATGAAGTGTACAGTGCTCACTTTATATTTATTTTTGATTACAAATATTTGCACTGTAAAAAACAAAAGAAATAGTATATTTCAATTCACCTAATACAAGTACTGTAGTGCAATCTCTTTATAATGAAAGTTGAACTTACAAATGTAGAATTATGTACAAAAAATAACTGCATTCAAAAATAAAACAATATAAAATTAGAACCTACAAGTCCACTCAGTCCTACTTCAGCCAATCGCTCCGACAAACAAGTTTGTTTACAATTTGCAGGCGATAATGTTGCCCACATCTTGTTTACAATGCCACATGAAAGTGAGAACAGGCATTCACATGGCACTGCTGTAGCCAGCATTGCAAGATATTTACATGCCAGATGCGCTGAAGATTCATATGTTCCTTCATGCTTCAACCACCATTCCAGAATATATGTGTCCCTGCTGATGACGGGTTCTGCTCGATAACGATCCAAAGCAGAGCGGACTGACGCATGTTCATTTTCATCATCTGAGTTAGATGCCACCAGCAGAAGGTTGATTTTCTCTTTTGGTGGTTTGGGTTCTGTAGTTTCCGCATTGGAATGTTACTCTTTTAAGACATCTGAAAACAATCTCCACACCTCGTCCCTCTCAGATTTTGGATGGCACTTCAGATTCTTAAACCTTGGGTCAATTGCTGTATCTATCCTTAGAAATCGCACATTGGTACCTTCTTTGCATTTTGTCAAATCCGCAGTGAAAGTGTTCTTAAAACGAACATGTGCTGGGTCATCATCCGAGACAGCTGTAACATGAGATATACGGCAGAAGGTGGGTAAAACAGAGCCGGAGACACACAGTTCTCCCCCCAGGGAGTTCAGTCACAAATATAATTAATGTATTATTTTTTTAATGAGCATCATCAGCATGGAAGCATGTCCTCTGGAATGGTGGCCGAAGCATGAAGGTGCATATGAATGTTTAGCATATCTGGCACCTTGCAATGCTGGCTACAAAAGTGCCATGTGAATGCCTGCTCTCACTTGCAGGTGACAGTGTAAATAAGAAGCAGTCAGCACTACCTCCCGTAAATGTAAACAAACTTGTTTTAGCAATTGGCTGAACAAGGAGTAGGACTGAGTGGACTTGTCGGAGCTAAAGTTTTTCATAGTTTTGTTTTTGAGTGCAGTTATACAACAAAAGAAAAATCTACATTTGTATGTTACACTTTCACAATAAAGAGATTGCACTACAGTACTTGAATGAGGTGAATTCAAACATACTATTTCTTTTGTTTATCATTTTTACAGTGCAAATATCTGTAATAAAAATAATATAAAGTAAGCACTGTACACTTTGTATTCTGTGTTGTAATGGAAATCATTTTATTTGAAAATGTAGAAAAAACATCCAAAAAAATATATATAATATATAATGCATCTGGATTTCAATAATTATTATTTCAATAATAAGTTTATTGATGCTTAAATAGCCATCTTGGTCAATAAGCCTTACTGAAATACAGCTACCTTGGAACGGAATGCAGCTGTTGTTTAACAATGTTCAGTAAGAGTTTAATTCAGGAAATGAATCAGTGTACCACAGCCAATTAAAACTGGAGTGGGAAATTTTAGATAATCATATTTATTTGCCCTAATTGGAATTTGGCAAGTACACTACCATTAACCCTATTCTTGCAAAAAGAATCATTGATTTCTTCAGGGCCCGCATGTTCAGGTTCTCAGTTTCAATTAATGGAAAGCACCAGAATGTTCCTTAACATCACACAGAGAAACTGGTTCATGACTGACATGGGAGACTGCAACCTTCTAAATCAGGGGTGGGCAAACTTTTTTGCCTGAGGACCACATTGGGGTTCTGAAACTGGATGGAGGCCCAAGTAGGGAAGGCTGTGCCTCCCCAAACAGCTTGGCCCCCGCCCCCTATCTGCCCCCTCCCATTTCCCGCCCCCTTATTGCTCCCCTCAAAACCCCCAACCCATACAGCCCCTCCCCTGCTCCTTGTCCCCTGACCGCTTCCTCCTGGGACCCCACCCCCTATCCAACCCCTCCACCCCCCCGCCCCGTACCATGCTGCTCAGAGCACCAGGACTGGCAGCCCTGCCGTCCATAGAATCATAGAATCATAGAATATCAGGGTTGGAAGGGACCCCTGAAGGTCATCTAGTCCAACCCCCTGCTCGAAGCAGGACCAATTCCCAGTTAAATCATCCCAGCCAGGGCTTTGTCAAGCCTGACCTTAAAAACTTCCAAGGAAGGAGATTCCACCACCTCCCTAGGCAACGCATTCCAGTGTTTCACCACCCTCTTAGTGAAAAAGTTTTTCCTAATATCCAATCTAAACCTCCCCCACTGCAACTTGAGGCCATTACTCCTCGTTCTGTCATCTGCTACCATTGAGAACAGTCTAGAGCCATCCTCTTTGGAACCCCCTTTCAGGTAGTTGAAAGAAGCTATCAAATCCCCCCTCATTCTTCTCTTCTGCAGGCTAAACAATCCCAGCTCCCTCAGCCTCTCCTCATAAGTCATGTGTTCTAGACCCCTAATCATTTTTGTTGCCCTTCGCTGGACTCTCTCCAATTTATCCACATCCTTCTTGTAGTGTGGGGCCCAAAACTGGACACAGTACTCCAGATGAGGCCTCACCAATGTCGAATAGAGGGGGACGATCACGTCCCTCGATCTGCTCGCTATGCCCCTACTTATACATCCCAAAATGCCATTGGCCTTCTTGGCAACAAGGGCACACTGCTGACTCATATCCAGCTTCTCGTCCACTGTCACCCCTAGGTCCTTTTCCGCAGAACTGCTGCCTAGCCATTCGGTCCCTAGTCTGTAGCGGTGCATTGGATTCTTCCGTCCTAAGTGCAGGACCCTGCACTTATCCTTATTGAACCTCATCAGATTTCTTTTGGCCCAATCCTCCAATTTGTCTAGGTCCTTCTGTATCCTATCCCTCCCCTCCAGCGTATCTACCACTCCTCCCAGTTTAGTATCGTCCGCAAATTTGCTGAGAGTGCAATCCACACCATCCTCCAGATCATTTATGAAGATATTGAACAAAACCGGCCCCAGGACAGACCCCTGGGGCACTCCACTTGACACCGGCTGCCAACTAGACATGGAGCCATTGATCCATGTCCAGCCAGAGCCAGCCACGCTGCTTGCAGCCCCGCCACCCAGAGCGCTGGTGGCACGGTAAGCTGAGGCTATGGGGCAGGAGGCACAGCAGGGGAGGGGCCAGGAGCTCGCCTCCCCAGCCGGGAGCTCAAGGGCCAGGCAGGACGGTCCTGCGGGCCGTAGTTTGCCCACCTCTGCTCTAAATCATTAGCCTCCTTGCATGCAGCCCCAAGGTTCTCTTTCGTTATGGTCTCCCATCCAAATACTAACCAGGTCCAAACCTGTTTACCCTCTCAGATCACATCCTGAGCCAGTGTCCGTGACAGAAGACAGAAATTATTAGAAACATGGCATAACTGACTAATTCTTTTATTGACAGATATTGTAACAGCCTAGATTTCTTCTACACAGAAAACATATGGAGGAGAGGAAAACACATATCTGATAACACGATCATGAAAAGAACAGCAACAAAATTATTATTTGTCTAATCAGTGAGTGCATTGCTAGCTGGATTCTATCAGCAGCAATTTTATTTGAAAGATGCAGTTTCACCACAATAGTTAAATGTCATCACATCCATTATATTAGTCTTGAAACATTGTCCAGAATAAAAGAAAAAGTTGTCTCCTAGGGGAAAAAGAAAAACAAAAATTAATATCCGGTGATGGCTAAGGATGTTATCACAGTCATCCATTCATTACCGTCCTGAATAATTCTCCTGCAAAGAACACTCCAAACCATTTCCCATTCAATCCAAACCATACAAGGTCTATGCCATCTAATAAAAGCCCGCAATGCATGAGCATGATGTGGGAATGAGTGGATTATTAATTTGTGAGTAAGAGCATTAAAATTCCACGTGCCCTACAGTTAATTCTTTTGTATGAAAATGAGTTACTATAATCAGAAAAAATACTCCTTTGATGCAAACAGAATTTTAATATACTGAAGCATGATCCAAAGTTCATTGAAGTTGATGAAAACATTATTTCCATGGGCTTTGGTTCAGTTTCAGGACCACTAGGACATTACTACTTGGATATCTATTCGTCTATCTTAGATATTTACATTGCCCGTATTGGCATATCTGTGTGACTGTGATGTCAGCAATCAACAGAGAATGGTTTATCCCTCCATGCCCTGACATTTCTTCTATTTTTTTCCATTTTATTTTTCAGTACTGATTACAGTCATCTTTAAAATCTTGCTAACTATAAGTAGCAAAGATTCAACTCAAAAGAAAATAATGGGCCAGATTCAATATTGGGTTGGTTCAATTTCAGTTCAATACGGCTGCCCTGAAATCAGTGCAATCACACCAGTGCAAAATGGGAGTAACAAAGTGGGTAATAGGGCCCAGTAACTCTGAAAAAGAATCATTATTCGTTTAGTACCAGTCTTAAAGTCACGCTGGGTTTCTACGTTATAAAAAACTGACAACTACTGAGTATTCCAATAAATAGTAAAAAAAAAAAAAAAAAAAACATCAAAAAATCCACTACTGAATAGGGAGACTATGAGATTTTCCAAGCAATACCGTGGCATCTCAACATACTTTGCTGAAAATCAAAAAGGAGATACTTCTGCCATAAGATTGTCCTCTGAACCATCTAGGTCCGCACAAATCCAGGTGAAGTTCACCCTTGTGGAGAGAGCCAGCACGAGTTCCACACATCTCTTAAGTCTGACTTAAATTATTAAAAAGGTCTGAAATGGAATTTAAATGGCATATAAGCCTTTATCCTCAGTCCTATTTACATACATGACCTAAGCTAGCATGACCTAGCTTCATCAAAATAAAAAGACCAATTTCTTTCCCATCTACAATTAGGTCATGATTTGCAGAAGAGAAAACAAAGGCAATTATGCCACCTAATAAAAACTCAGATTTAAGCAAACAATTTCTTTAAGCAATTTGTTTCGGTGCAGCTGTGTTGCTCTAGTCTTTGTTTATCAGGGAAAAAGTAGTTTTTTACTTTAATGTGATGATTTTTCTTATTTCTCCAAACTTCAAACATGAGTCAGTCTTTATCATTTATTGGAGCAATATTCAGCACAAAGAAGGAAAAGCCAGTGGTGGAAAAATGAATGCGTTAGCAATTTCCACAGACAGCTCCATTTCCCCCCCGCCATTCTTTCAAACAATAAAGGAAGTTTATCACAATAATTTGGCCATACAAGTGCTATGAAATAAGCAATATCCTAACATGACACGATTTCATATTATTTTTACAGAGCTTAAATACTTTAAATTTCTATGAAAATTTCCTTTATCCTTAATCAAAATGACCCTGCTCGCCACTGAAGTGGAATGAGGCATTTAGTGCTCTCAAATACATTCTTCCTCAGATTTTTAGCATTCTGTTTTATAGAGAAAGATTTCGAGGCTATCAAACCTCATTTAAGAGTCCAATTAATTGGAAGGCAGTTGCAATGCTTGAGAGCAGACAAAATTGATTTGGGTGATATATTACAAGATGAGGGAATAGAGTGGAGAGTGGACAAGTTACATGCAGCTCTAACAGCCTCTAAACCTGCTCTGTAAGGAGATTGCAAGGATGGTGAGGGAATAAAGAAATCCTTGCATTTCTCCATCACTTTGGGCAGTGGAAAGAAAGATATGTGAGTATTCATTTAAAATTTTAGATGAGAGCCTGAGCTGCAAAATTCTTTTCTGTATTTTGAACCCCATAAAATCCAGGTGTGGTGGGATCTGGACTTTGGGTTCAGCCCCTTATAGAGATTGCCTGCAAAATTCAGATCCAGAACTGGGTTCAGATCCTGATGCCTTCCTGAAACACCCCAGGTTGCTTCTGGCTCATTTCCACTTAGGAAAGTGACACACTTGCCATGTTTCATATTGTAAATACCCTGGGTGGTTTTGCGGCATGAAATGTTAGTTAAATCTGTACTCACGAGCTTCGCGAGCAACATAGGTTGGAATTCCTCTGCACATAGCTTCAACAGACTTCCCATACAGGGCCAAGTCACTGACTCTGGTTTCTGAGACGGTGAATCGCAGTTCCACTGGGGGAGGCCCTCGAGGCCTTCTAAATATTCAGTAAGCAAACCCAGAATAACAGCATTTAATAAAATCATGATCCTCTTTGTGAAATTCCTAAGAGTGCACAGCTTGTGACAATGTGGGTACAGCCTAACATATCAGGAGCAAGCTGAGAGTCAACTCCATTGCTCAACTCTCCCGTAGGGCACAAGTGGAGAAACTAAGAAGGGCTAGGGGCTGAAGACCCCAAAAGTGCCCTGGAAAGAGTCACTGGAACAGTGAAATGCTGCCAATATTTCCACTGCCATCTAAAAACCTTTTTCTTTCATCACTACTCATGCAAACTAGGGGTCCAGTTCACCATTAACCCACACCCTGGGCAGTCACTTTCACCAGTGGACTGCTAAGAGGTGCAAAATGAGTATAAAACACTACCAGATCCGTTTAGTAGCATTTTACACCCGCTTTGTTCTGTTGTAAATGACGGCAGAAGGTGCAAGGCAACAAAGAATGAGGCTATAAGGCTCCAGAATAAAGGCTTGAAGTAAACCATGCATGGCGAGAAACGTGCCTTTTGCTACAGCAGCCTTTGCCTCTTTCTACCATTTTAAGATGATGCATTTTCACAAGCAAACTCCCTAGCCCCACCCCCACCAATCATCCCACCTTTCCCCTCCTTCTTACCATCTTTTCTTTAATCAGCTGGGGAAGCTCTACAACATCAGGCATAACTTTTTCGTTAATTTTAGCAATGATGCAGGCTTTCTTTGAAAGTATCCTGGTTGCAATGAAACCCTGCAAAATAAAATTACAGAGAGAGTGGCATTTTGTTTCAAAGCAGCTCCACTCTTTGGTCACAAATGAAATAAGCAATGGAACTTGGGGCTCAAAAAATAGATGAACTAGTATTGAGAAATGTGTAGTGTAGAGACTTGCTATAGTGCAAGCAAATGGTGTTTCTGAATTTTATTTGTTAAGGGATAGTATCATGATGACGGGGGCATTTTTATCATGGATGAAGCAAATGAGCATTTCAGTGCTGCTATATGATTGGTCCGCTCTGCTGTTTCAGGCATGTGAATGGATGCTCAATTGATAATGCTGATGCAGCACATAGTACACCAGAAGTAGTAAAAAGGTTACCCAGGACATTTTCAAAGCCCCAGAAGGATTTAGGAGTAAAAGTTCCATTGGCACTCCCAGGCACTTTTGAAAATCTTTTCCTCATATGCTTGATTCTTTTGCCATGGAAGATCTGGATTCAGATTTAGATTGCAAGAGAAGTGTATGTTTGAAAGTTTGCACCTAACTGGTCTTGCTCATACTTTCCTTGGCTTCAGTGAGAACTACTCTACCAGTTTTGAATTTTAATGTAAACTAAAATAATTCTTTTTTCAAGCCTGTTTCTTCTCTCCCTTATACAGGCATAAATCAAAAATAGTTCCTATGACATCAGTGTAACACAGGTGGTGAGAAGCAAATCAGGCTCATTGGAGTCTTATTTACACGGCGTAACTCCATTGTTTTCAGTGCAGTTACTTACTAGTGACTGATGCCCCAATCCACTGGAGCAGAATGCACAGAGCTATTGGCTCAAGGAGTCTCCAAAAATGCATGTTTACCACTTACATTGCCGTAGTCCCAGACGGAGTTCCATGAGTTCCAGCCGTTGTTTGAGTCAATGTTGGCCACGTGCTTATCGTTGTTGATGCTCACAGTCTGGTGGGAGTTTCTGCCATTGTTTCCCTGATTGTTTTCATTCACATTCTGTTTTTGTGGGTTTTTTTTTTTAAGACAAGCATTTATGTGTTTAGATTTCTAAAGCTCAGTTCTATAAATCCATTTCCATAACCAATGCTATGGAAAATCATTGGCCTTAAAATCACATTAAAGGGCTATAACAGAGAGACTTTGGGAAGTGGCTGGGATGCTTCTAAAACTATCTGAGCCAAAGCATAAAGGTTCTTAGACTCATGGACTCATAGACTGTAAGGCCAGAAGGGGCCATCATGATCCTCTAGTCTGACCTCCTGCAGATCACAAGCAACAGAACCTCACCCACCCACTCCAGTAATAGACCCATAACCTCTAGTAACTGAAGTCCTCAAATCTTGATTTAAAGACTTCAAGTTACAAAGAATTTACCATTTACTCTAGTTCAAACCAGCAAGTGACCCATGCCTCATGTTGCAGAGGAAAGCACCTCCCCCCCCCCGCCAGGGTCTCTGCCAATCTGACCTGGAGAAAAATTCCTCCACAACCCCAGATATAGCAATCAGTTAGACCCTGAGCATATGAGCAAGACCCACCAGTCAAATACTTGGGAAAGAATTATCTGTAGTAACTCAGAGCTAATTTGTAAACACAGGGGTCATACCCTATGATTGCAGAATTGCAAATACAGTATGAATGGGGAGGGGAAAAGTGATCTGGGAAACTACAGGCCCATTACTTTGTCTTCAATTGTGTGCCAGGTGTGAGGACAAATTTTGAAAGAGAAAGCAGTTAAGGACATAGAGTTAAATGGTAATTGGGATAAAATACAGCATGGTATTGGAAAAGGTAGATCATACTAGACCAACCTTATCTCTTTCTTTGAGAAGATACCCAATTTTCTAGTTAAGGAAATGCAGTAGATCTAATCTGCTTGGACTTCAGTATAGCATTTGATTGATACAGTTCCACATGGGAAATTATTAGTTAAATTGGAGAAGATGGGGATTAAAAGAAGAATCAAATGGTGGGTAAGAAACTGGTTAAAGGGGAGACTACAGTAGGTCATGCTGAAAGGTGAACTGTCAGGCAGGAGGGAGGTTACTAGTGGAGTTCCTCAAGGATCAGTCTTGGGATCAATCTTATTTAATATTTTAATGAATGACATTGGCATAAAAAGCGGGAGTGTGCTAATAAAATGTGCAGATGACACAAAGCTGGGAGGTATTGCCAATATGGAGGAGGACCAGAATATCATGCAAGAAGATTTGGGTGACCTTGAAAATTGGAGTAATAGAAATGGGATGAAATTTAATAGAGCAAAGTGCAAAGTCATGCATTTAGGGATTAACTACAAAAATGTTTGCTATAAGCTGGGGACACATCAGTTGGAAGTAACAGAGGAAAAGAAAGACCTGGGTGTATGATCAATCACAGGGTGACTGAACTAGCAATGTAACGTAGCTGTGAAAAAGGCCAATGCAATCCTGGGCTGCATCAGGTGAGGTATTTCCAGTAGAGATAAGGAATTACCATTATACAAGTCACTGGTGAGACCTCATCTGGAGTACTGTGTGTAGTTTTGGTCTCCCATGTTTAAGAAAGATTAATTCAAACTGGAACAGGTGCAGAGAAGGGCTACAAGCATGATCAGAGGAATGGAGAACCTACCTTACAATCGGAGACTTATGGATCTTGGCTTGTTTAGTCTAACCAAACAAAGGCTGAGGGGAATATGATTATGCTATAAATACATTAGAGGGATAAATACCAGGAAGGGAGAGGAGTCATTTAAGTTAAGAGCCAATGTTGACACAAGAACAAATAGAAATAAGTTGGCCATCAACATTTTAGGCTTGAAATTAGAAAAAGGTTTCTAACCATCAGAGGAGTGAAGTTCTGAAACGGTCTTCCAAGACTAGTAGTGGGGACAAAAAACCTAACTCATTTCAAGAGTGATCTTGATAAATTTATGGAGGGGATGATATGATAAGCTTGCCTACAATAGCAATCTAACAGATTTCATGAAAAACAAAATGCATTTCCCATCCAGCTCTCGCCATCATTAATCTGCAAACAGACATTAGTTGATATCATTGTACTGTGTTTCTGTGATCAAATCCTCAATGCTATCATTATCCCACCACGCCACACAATGATTTCATAATATTTATACTAGTATCAAAATATAATTTGATGTTTCCTAAACTGCCAATAATTGAGTTTTCCCCCTCAGTAAGTAAACAAACTAAATATTTTCTTTAGCATGCAAGCACAATCTTGTGCTATGTCAGTTTAATGCACTAAGGAAATCTTAGATTCCTTTTCAGAAATTTATTTTTCAGATATGAAAACTCATACAGCCCAAAAGAAACATTTTGATAAGAGTTGATCATTATACTTACATCATTAGCAAAAATTGGAGCTAGGAAGACTCTGAGCAGAGCAGCAATCACAATCTGAAATTAACATTGGAAGCATAACAATGTAAGTGCTTGCCTTGATAAAACATGTTCTAAAAGTTCTTTGTTGTCTAAGAATAGGCTTAGGCATATGCTTAAATTTAAGCACATACTTAAGTGCTTTGCTGGACTGGATCCTAACCTGTAATCTATTGGAAGATTATTCAAACATGCTGAAATAATTGTATGGGTAAATCTGTTACCATTTCTGATGCAAATTCCTATTAGCCTGGGCAGGATGCTTTGCCTATGTGAGAAGAGCAACATTTGGCTCATAGTATTTGTGACAGATTTGGCAATTTCCAGCAATATCCTTGAAAAACCTTGCTGAATTAAGTTCAAGTATATTTGGAGTCCATTGTATCAAATGGAAAGGTTATGTATTATTGTGGGTCTGGATAGTCAAAGGACTATATTGAACAATATGGCAAACAAGAAGGGTCTTTTGGGTCAGCAGATGTGAAGGGTATTTCCTTATAAATATCTAGCTGGAGGTGAATGCAAATTCCCCACCCTCAGTTATGCAAAAACCCAGCCTTTTGAAGCTCCACCCTGAGCCTTTGTCTGCTGATCACCTGAGGCCAAGATCAAAGGGCCAAGCTGTCTAAAGGAAAAACTGAAGTATTCATGGTTGTTCTGGTTCTAAGCTAAGGCTGCTATGAATTTGTAACCACAGAAGAAGGTGGGGTTTGAAGGACTGACTCCTGTCAGAGCCTTTGATGGAGTTGGGGGGTGAGCTCTGGTAAACTTGTTAACAGGCATGTAGGTTATTTCATTGTTTTTAATATGTTTTCTCGATAACACTTTCACGTTAAGAATAAATATACTTGCTGTGTGTTGACTTGTTAGTGCAGGCAATCAGAGCCATTCATAGCCTTCAAAGAGAAAGCAAAGCATAGACACTGGCCTTTTTGGATAGTTTGACTTGCTGCGAATATCACAGTGTAATCAGGGAACTGTGCAGCCTGGAAAAACTCTGGTCAGGAGGGAGAGAGATGTAGGTCTCTGCCCAAGGGAGGTGACAGCTGACCAGCTGAGAGCATAGAGTGGTTGTCCTTGCTGGACCATGGAAAGGGAATATATGTGCAGTTGCCCTGAACTGTGAGAGTATTAAAAACCTACAAAAAAAGTATATTTAAAATAGTGGAATGTCCAGGATGTGGGAGACAAGCTGAAAAACTCTTGGATAGGAGGTGAACCCTTTGGATGGAATATTTCATTCCTTAAAAGAGAGTTGATTTTTCTCCTAATGTTTTTATTTTGAATATTGACCAGAGCAATAACATTACATTATATGTGTATTCATAAAGAGTTAGGTCATGTGCTGAGAACAGTGCAGAGATACATAACCACCCCTCTCCACTCCCTTTAGGGTGATGCATGCCCCGAGGGATCTTGGTAGCATCTCTGTGCTTCTCCAAGTGCATTTCTGGTGAGCTTTTATGTCTCCTTAACCCCTTCCCCGTGTGGATCACAGAGGGCAAGGGAATTCTCCTTAATTCCTTCCCCATATTGAATAGTCAAACTGAACCAAAATTCAGACTGACTATGCTTTGCTGGAAGTGATTGCATATTTATAGAGGACATAATTTAGGAGTTCACATCAGAGATTGATTTTCAAGTTGAGACAGACACAACATAAACAAACCCTGAAACTAGTATATTAGTAGCACTTCTTTGTTTCAGTCCGAAGAAAATGTTAACAATTGAGTTATATACCCCTGAATACAGAAATAAATAATGGAAGGGCTGACACAGTCTTATTTAGTGCAGAAAACAATAATGCTAAATGCTTTCGTTATTCTGTTCTAAATGCACGCATAATTATTACAATGATTCAGAGGCTAAATATTATTCAAACTTCCCTGAATTATTTAGTCAAAGTCAGAGCCAATATATAGTGTTGTAAGATTTAATAATTTTTACATTATGTCATTTCAAGACATAATTATTGTCTTAGAGACAAATTTTGAAGTTTTTCCTCAGATGTTGACTCCCACTGACTTCCGTAAGAATTTCTCATGAGTAAAGGCTGAACCTGGCTCAGTAACTTCTTAGAATTAATTCCTCAACAAACTAGGATGAATTTAAATACAGTTTTGCTTTCCAGTCATATATCCAGATTCTTACATTTCATGATTCTATGGGTCAGATTCTCCCCTCACTTCTGTGATCATACACCAGTGTTGTAACCCCCTCGAATTTCATGGAATCACTTCTGATTTACACCTAGGTATTGTAAATGAGGATTGGCTACTCTGTAGACAATAAAACATGCATTTAAGTCTGGGTTAAAAATTCTCTCCTATTTCCATTAAAATTCTAGAGATTAATGCATAGATGGGTTCATTTCCTTATGGAGTGAAATCTCTGCTGAAAGTAAAATTTCTAAAACTTTTAATGAAATTAGCAGTAGTTCTGCGTGTGTATGGTCACACCCCAACCCTGTGCAACATTCCTGTTGTATAAGAAGAAAGTAGTAAATGTACTCAAAGTGAACCTCATTTTGATGGCAGAGGAGATTCAAGATCTGCTGGGCTAAATGAAACAAACCCTTCAATTTTTTATACACCAGTTTCCAAAGTTAGATACGGGAAGGTTAAATACTGAAATAAACTTATTTTATTGGCATGTATCCATTTATTTATGACATTGCACACTGTTTCCTTATGTAATTGCTCTAACAAGCAATTTGGCACCAAACTGATAGTGTCAATCTCATGTAGCAGATAAGAGACCATTTGTAATGTTAAATTCAATATATTTTATCATAACTTTCTGTTATGCAGAAGTTACACATGGTACATTTCCTTTAACAATGCTTAATTAAACCTAGATGATTAATCCAGAAAGTCAAACAAGATTCCCAGTGACAAATTTTGCCCGTATGTCAAAGGCCTCACCCCAGATATCTTATATCCATAATTCACAATATTGATAAAGTATACCAGATTGCCAGCCTCAAGCATTCAAAAATTAGTCAGACCCCACAAAATTATGAGATGCTCCAGGAATAGTTGAAATTAAAGATAAATTTTTCACTAAAACACTCTCTAAAAAATTATCATTTTCCAACCAGCTCTACTTCACACCCACTTTACATTGCCAGAGTGATATCAAGAGGCCTTTGTGAAACTAAGAATTCAAGTAACTGGGTCAGATCTTCCCGTGGTGCAAATCTTTTTGCTTCCTTAACCTTAATGCAGTTATGACAATTTAAAGCAGCCAATTGTATTTAGAAGCATCAGGCCTGATTCTCATTTACACTAAGGCTACTTTGAACCATTATGACCATGTAAAGGGATAGTGCAACATTATCTGTTGTCTTGCATCCTGAGTTGTCATTTACACTTGTGCTAAGTGAAGACAGAGGAGGTGTAAAATTCTACATTTAGCACAAGGTATAAAGTAGAGACCACTCAGGCCAATAGACTGCGGAGTTGAATGATCTACAGTTCTTCTAATCTATCTGAGTTGCAGATGGCAAATGGAGCAGCATATGTGTGCCATCAATGGAATCCAAAACACACAGAACAGTACATTGTTCATGTAATCAAATCCTCTCTTTTTTTCTGGACCATTAATAAATTGGGTAGTGGTCATGAGAAAGGGATCAAGGAAACTGAACTACGTAATGCCATTTAGCTACTCTCTGTGGTATCATTAGCAACAACTTGGAAAGTTCCTTAGTCCAAGAGTCCAATAACCAAAGCCATTTTGGCCATCACAGATAGTGTGTCACACTTGGAAGTCTGAATCTACAAATCCCCCATCAGCTTTTCACTGTTTATATAGTCTGTTTGGCAAACTTGTATGGCTGGAGTTATTGATTGTAAGAAAAAATTATGGAAACTAATTAGAATGGTAGAAATCAGAGAAGGAAAAGATCCAACTGTACAAGATCCCATTCCTTGGCCAGTGCCAGATTGTTTCCTGTAATATTATCTTTAAAGCTTTTGCTCAGAACATTTTCTGTCTATATACAGACTCTTAAAGGTTATCTGACAACAGGGAAACTCATATTGTTAAGAACCAACTTTAACCAAAAGTTAATTAGATTCTATTTCTGAGGCCCAAAGACAGCCTTTATTTTATACATATATATCTGCTTTTTCATGCATCTTTCCACATCCTTTCAAGCAGGATCAGAACTAGAAATAGTGAAATTAGGACTGGACTAACCCAAGTAATTTGTTTTCTAACTACACGATTTGTAGAACCCTGAACCTGCCCCTGCTCTTGGGGAATGAAACCCCAGGACAAAGGCTCTTGTAGGCAAATGTTATCACATCATGATCCAATATCAAGATATTACCAATATGGTTTTGTATTATGTGATCAAAATGAAGCAACTAGCGCTAACTTGGAAAACTCTGATGAAACCATATTCCGTTGAAACGTGTGGTTCAGTCAAAATCAAAATGCTTTGTGAAATTGAGTCCATTTTGCCAAATTTAATTTTAAAAAATTTAAAATAAGCTCCAACAATGTTGAAACATCCCATTTCAACATTATGGGAATGAAACATTTCAATTTTTCATTTTGAAATGACTTTTCATTTAGAATTACTTTACTATTTGTATTATATATTAAAATGCAATATATATAACATAACATTGTAAAAACTTGAAATCAAAACAAAACATTTCAGTTCTGTCAAAATGAAACATTTTGAATGGCCTGAAGTGAAAACTGATTTGGAATTTTCCTTCACAGAGAATTTTGAAATCTTCTCTTTTTTTTTTTTTTTTTTCTGGTTTGGAATGAAACCAAATATAGAAATCCTTTACAAAAGGGATCTTCTGTTCACCACATGGCCATAGTAGCAATTTTCATTCAGGCCTGGCCAGTTCAGGAATCCAGAAACAGCCTGTTTTCCAGCCCTTACATAAAGTCTTGCTTAGGCAAAAACGAAAGAATGCAAAGGCTGGCATGGTACAGTTTGTTGGTTTTTGAGGTGGTGATAGGCACTTTTTCCCCCATGTCAGCTTATCTCTTCTGGGTGGAACAAATATTTATCAAAACCACCTGAAGACATCATGATTCAACAGGGGAGTTTTTCGTATCAATATTTTTTTCCATCTTAATTTGTTCGACTTGATTTCCTATGTGGTGTTAGCCTTATGCATTGAAATTTGCTGGATGACTAAAAATCAGTCTTGAACTGAAATTGCACAAATTTTCCCTTGGTTGTATTTTCAAGACCCCTTTGTTTAAGTTATCTACAGTGGATGCTGGAGCTAAAACAATGGGCCACATTCTCCTTTTGGTTATACCAGTGTAACTCAAGAGTAACTATTAAAACTATTTAATAGTATTGCACTGGTGTAAATAAGGGCAGACTTGGACCTATGAAAATAACAAAGACTGACAATTCCTCGCAGCAAAAAATTACAAGCACTTACAGTGCATTTTCTTTCATCCCAGCACCTGAATCCAGCTCCCTTCCTTCCTCCCGTATTCTCTATGCAGATGTCACCAGTTTGAACTTGAGTGAACCAGCTGAGAAAAAGTGGCTCATCTGGGGGATGTGGAAGAGAAAAGCTTGCAACCCCCTGACTTAGACCAAAAGCAGCCAAGGCAAGAAGCCAGCTTTGGGACCTGTGAATATTCAGCTGAAAGATCAGGTTCACGGAGGGATACTCAGACCTGCAGTGATCAGTTTGTATAAAACCTCATTCTGCGTGAGAGTTGACATTAGTGAAAGCTGGGCTCATGAAATTGAACAGTTTATGGCCCCTTACTGTCTAGTTGGTTACCTAGCTTTAGTTTACAGGTCAAATATTCACCTATTCACTCAGAGGATTATAGCATAGCCTCCACTCAGTGAAGACATGTGTGTTTCTACGCAGCTGCTGAGAGGTATGTACATACACTGAAAAGAGAATATATTCCCCCAAGCAGTCATGCTATTCCTGCCTAGAAGGACACCCATACTCACCTTTGAATTAAAGTGCAGAGGTAGTTTGAAAAGTGATGCTGTGACAGTGACATGGATGAGTTCCCCACTGGTTCTTGGGATAAGATTGTGACACAAATCAATTAATTAGAAATTAATTTTTATTTTCTGATCCCAAGTCATGTGACAGGGATCAAAAGGATACACCCTGGTCACATGGCAGAGGTCAGTCTTCAGTGGTTATAATTCTCCCTCATTGACTACTATTCTGCCTACCACTGTGCTCAGCTATAAGAACATCAGAGATATACTTGGGTGAAACAGTTTGTGTTGCCCCCTGCTGATGGCTCATACATAGAAAGTAAAATATGAAAATTACTACTGCTAATTTAAACTGTCATTTAAACTTTTAGTTCAAGTGGTAGAAGGCCAATGTGCTTCTGGTGCCTGAGTTCTATCATCAGTGTTCTGTGTTTGCATGGTTTAGCTGGCCACTGCCTGTCATGAGCATTTTTTATGTGCCCATCACCTCATATCGAGGCACCATTGGACAACAGATGACAAGGGCAGCTTTTGATTTAAGGGCAACATCTATTCCATGCTCATCAGTTTGGTATCTGATCACAGACACTTGACGTATTGTCTATAGCTATGGATTTGTGACAAATCCATATAATTAATTATTATTGGAAAGCAGTGTGAAGTAAGACTAAGTATGTACCTTTCCTCTTACCATTGCAACCTTTTTTGAAGAGATGGATTTGCACAGAACCCTTTTGTCTCTTTATCACATGACTAAGGTTGCAGAAATTTGTTCCAGATTTGCAGTTTAGTTTTAGCAAAACGTATATGCATGAGGGAGAGAGAGATTGCAAATAATATACAGATCAGAAAATGTAAGCATACAGTACAGTGGTTTTTTAAAGTATCATTTAATTTCATTGCACTGCATTAACAGAGAAAACGAAACCTTCAAAATGAATAACATACAAGGGGCGAAGGATAAGCATAATCCACTGTGAAAGACTGCAACATCAGTGCCCATGCTCCATACTGCTATATCAGATGACAAAATGGGATTATATTTTTTTTTCAATGAGACAATGGCTTTTTCACTCAAGTGAAACTTGACTTCAGTTGTTTTGATAGTTCAGCTGGTCCATTGATCACTTTGGAGTGGCTTCTGAGATGTCCCTTACCTGGCTTTATGGCTTTCAAACATCATTTAAAAGTCCCAGTCAGGGTTTTAAAATCTTAAATGAAGTGTAATCAATGGCGAATTTCATACATTGTGGAAAGAGAATAATCACAGTTGGCAAACTGAAAAAACTGAAGATAGAGAACATAAGAACGGCCAGACTGGGTCAGATCAATGGTCCGTCCCAGTGTCCTGACTTCTGATAATGGCCAGCGCCAGCGGCTTCAGAAGGAGCTAACAGAACAGAGCAATTTATTGAGTGATCAATCCGCTGTTGTCCAGTCCCGGCTTCTGGTAGTCAGAGGCTTAGGAACACCCAGAGCCTGGGGTTGCATCCCTGACCATCTTGGCTAATGGCCAATAATGGATGTATCCGCCATGATCTTATCTAGTTCTTTTTTGTCCTCTACTTATCTAGTATCATTGCAAACTACTTTCACACTGCTCTGCCTCAATCCTGCCGGACAGGTGTCACCACTGAAATGATACTGTAGTCCAGTCTCGGTTGGTCATTCAGTCCTTGATCTATCTGCTGAGACTGCAAAGAAAGAAAGAATGCTGAAAGTAAAAAAGGTGATACATAAAATATATATAAATAAAATATAATGGATTACTGTAAAGAACTAGGAAATACAATATTTAGGAAGGAAAATTTCATGGGATTTAAACTCTTTCTTTGAATATAGTTTTAGACACTAGACCAAAATTGCAGACTATTATTTTTGAGGTACAGAATGTGTCCTTTGTGAAGGACCTGATCCAATGCCCACTGAAGTTATATGAAGATTCCAGTGGAAACTGGATTAGATCCAGTGGAACCCCTGGCATTTTTCCATTGACTTTGGTGGGAATTGGACTAGCCGCTTGTAGCATAACCCAGTTCTGGGTAAAGAATAAACCTGCTGGACTTAAAATGAACTCTGTTAAAACACATATAATTAGTTGGTCAAATTTATTTCTGAAATAAGTGGGGAAACTGCCTTCTTTTCTCTCTCTCCCTCATGCATCTCCATGAAACCAGCAATGTCCAAAAGTCTCGCCCTTTTCTTCTCCCACACGCACCCACAAACACACAGGGCTACTCCCTTTGAATTGATATATTATTGGCAGTGGTGGGCCTGTGTGTTTACTTAGGGAGTTGTCTGCCCCTGCTAGTGCCTGAAGACAAAGAAAAGGTAATGATGCTATTTTCACCGGTGCTAGCTGATATGGAATCATTAAGAGAATAGATGTTAGGGGGCTTATTCCTTCACCCACTTACTTCCCTGGTCCTTCTCGCATGAACAGAGAGCAACAATACCCAAAGTCCAAAGGTGCAAACAATTCGATGTTTATTGGGGTGAACTTCCAGCAAGCATGATTCCAGTTTCCTTCCTTAGTGTCCCCCTTCCCAGCTCTGACACCACAGAGCCTTACACCTGTGTCCCTGTTCCCATTCCTGCCCTTAGCCAAACATGATTCCAATTTCCCCACTCCCATTCCCTGTTCCCATTTCCCCCTTTAGCAAAACATGATTGCAATTTCCTTACCCCCCATTCCCTGTTCCCATCCTGCCCCCACCCCCACCCTCTTCCTGATTGACTGCAGACTATATAGTAAAACTTGGCAGGTTTCAGAGTAACAGCCGTGTTAGTCTGTATTCGCAAAAAGAAAAGGAGTACTTGTGGCACCTTAGAGACTAACCAATTTATTTGAGCATGAGCTTTCGTGAGCTACAGCTCACTTCATCAGATGCATACCGTGGAAACTGCAGCAGACTTTATATATACATAGAGAATATGAAACAATACCTCCTCCCACCCCACTGTCCTGCTGGTAATAGCTTATCTAAAGTAATCTTCAGGTTAGGCCATTTGCAGCACAAATCCAGGTTTTCTCACCCTCCACCCCCCCACACAAATTCACTCTCCTGCTGGTGATAGCTCATCCAAAGTGACAACTCTTTACACAATGTGCATGATAATGAAGTTAGGCCATTTCCTGCACAAATCCAGGTTCTCTCACTCCCTCACCCCCCTCCAAAAACCCACCCCCATACACACACAAACTCACTCTCCTGCTGGTAATAGCTCATCCAAACTGACCACTCTCCAAGTTTAAATCCAAGTTAAACCAGAACATCTGGGGGGGGGGGGTAGGAAAAAACAAGAGGAAATAGGCTACCTTGCATAATGACTTAGCCACTCCCAGTCTCTATTTAAGCCTAAATTAAGAGTATCCAATTTGCAAATGAATTCCAATTCAGCAGTTTCTCGCTGGAGTCTGGATTTGAAGTTTTTTTGTTTTAAGATAGCGACCTTCATGTCTGTGATTGCGTGACCAGAGAGATTGAAGTGTTCTCCGACTGGTTTATGAATGTTATAATTCTTGACATCTGATTTGTGTCCATTTATTCTTTTCCGTAGAGACTGTCCAGTTTGACCAATGTACATGGCAGAGGGGCATTGCTGGCACATGATGGCATAAATCACATTGGTGGATGTGCAGGTGAATGAGCCTCTGATAGTGTGGCTGATGTTATTAGGCCCTGTGATGGTGTCCCCTGAATAGATATGTGGGCACAATTGGCAACGGGCTTTGTTGCAAGGATAAGTTCCTGGGTTAATGGTTCTGTTGTGCGGTATGTGGTTGTTGGTGAGTATTTGCTTCAGGTTGCGGGGCTGTCTGTAGGCAAGGACTGGCCTGTCTCCCAAGATTTGTGAGAGTTTTGGATCATCCTTTAGGATAGGTTGTAGATCCTTAATAATGCGTTGGAGGGGTTTTAGTTGGGGGCTGAAGGTGACGGCTAGTGGGGTTCTGTTATTTTCTTTGTTAGGCCTGTCCTGTAGTAGGTAACTTCTGGGAACTCTTCTGGCTCTATCAATCTGTTTCTTTACTTCCGCAGGTGGGTATTGTAGTTGTAAGAAAGCTTGACAGAGATCTTGTAGGTGTTTGTCTCTGTCTGAGGGGTTGGAGCAAATGCGGTTGTATCGCAGAGCTTGGCTGTAGACGATGGATCGTGTGGTGTGGTCAGGGTGAAAGCTGGAGGCATGCAGGTAGGAATAGCGGTCAGTAGGTTTCCGGTATAGGGTGGTGTTTATGTGACCATTGTTTATTAGCACTGTAGTGTCCAGGAAGTGGATCTCTTGTGAGGACTGGACCAGGCTGAGGTTGGTGGTGGGATGGAAATTGTTGAAATCATGGTGGAATTCCTCAAGGGCTTCTTTTCCATGGGTCCAGATGATGAAGATGTCATCAATATAGCGCAAGTAGAGTAGGGGCTTTAGGGGACGAGAGCTGAGGAACCGTTGTTCTAAATCAGCCATAAAAATGTTGGCATACTGTGGGGCCATGCGGGTACCCATAGCAGTGCCGCTGATCTGAAGGTATACATTGTCCCCAAATGTGAAATAGTTATGGGTAAGGACAAAGTCACAAAGTTCAGCCACCAGGTTAGCCGTGACATTATCGGGGATAGTGTTCCTGACGGCTTGTAGTCCATCTTTGTGTGGAATGTTGGTGTAGAGGGCTTCTACATCCATAGTGGCCAGGATGGTGTTATCAGGAAGATCACCGATGGATTGAAGTTTCCTCAGGAAGTCAGTGGTGTCTCGAAGGTAGCTGGGAGTGCTGGTAGCGTAGGGCCTGAGGAGGGAGTCTACATAGCCAGACAATCCTGCTGTCAGGGTGCCAATGCCTGAAATGATGGGGCGCCCAGGAGTTCCAGGTTTATGGATCTTGGGTAGTAGATAAAATATCCCAGGTCGGGGTTCCAGGGGTGTGTCTGTGCGGATTTGATCTTGTGCTTGGGCTATCACCAGCAGGAGAGTGAATTTGTGTGGGGGGGTGGAGGGTGAGAAAACCTGGATTTGTGCTGGAAATGGCCTAACCTGATGATTACTTTAGATAAGCTATTACCAGCAGAACAGTGGGGTGGGAGGAGGTATTGTTTCATATTCTCTGTGTATATATAAAGTCTGCTGCAGTTTCCACGGTATGCATCTGATGAAGTGAGCTGTAGCTCACGAAAGCTCATGCTCAAATAAATTGGTTAGTCTCTAAGGTGCCACAAGTACTCCTTTTCTTTTTTAGTAAAACTTGAGTTCAGCTTAGCTATACCTTAACCAATCATTTTCCTGAAATTTAACTAACCAATCCTAACATATTGTAACATGATTATGTAACCAATTATATCCCACCACCTTAATTAGTTTATCCCCAGCAAAATTAATTATACAGCAGACAGGAACAATCACAGAACCAGACAGAGATTATACAGACAAACAATAGCAAAGTGGGAACTATAATCACAAAACAATACAGAAGTAATGATTTCACATCCCAGCTATTGATAAGTGAGTTCTTGCCAGACAGGATGCTATCAAACTAAGTTTCCTTTTACATTTTCTAGGCAATCCCTTTCTCTGGAGGTGATAGGCATTATCAGGACAGGACTGTATTCCTAACAGCCCAGTAGCACCTTCTTTCAATGTGACTAGTTTGGAATGTGAGGATGTGACCGGTCGCTTCCCAGCTTATGGCTGCCTCTGTTGCTTAGCCAAAGGCCTTAGCCTAAGCACAGGGCCTCAGACTGTCACAGTAAGAGAAGGCCCTTACACCGGCAGACAGTGATTTTGATTCTTTCTTTTATATCTCTAGAACTAGCCAAGTGATAAGAATACATCTAAATTCTTAGAGTACAGGCCTTTACAGACAGGCCTGAATATCTATATCCTAGATGGAACATAGATGGAACTTACCCATTTTTATAGAGTAATTTTTCACAATACGACCACACTGTATTGGTGAAGTCTAGTGAAGTCTAGCTGAAATAAAGAACAGTTGTAACTGCGAACCAGGAGACCTAGATTCTATCCCCCACTTTTCCAATGATCCATTTTGTGACAATTCACACAATTCATACACCCTCTCTGTGCTAGTTTCCCCATACATCTTTATATCAGGGAGACTAAGACTTACCCAATTTATGCATTCAAAGACATAATAATCAGTCGTTTTAATTCCAGTAGTTATTTAATGGGCTATTTTGGAGGCAGTAGCCAAAAACTGTGAGGTGCAGTAGCTGAGTGGTTCAGGTGTTCAACTAAAATCCTGCAGGGTATGGGGTTTTGGCTCAATAAATCTCACACTAAAAGGCCACTTCCAGTTTACCCAGCTGTAAAATGGGTACCTGATCTATCAGGTTAGGGCAGTCAAAGGTGGTCACCTGTGATGCTGACCCCATAAGGCCCTGGTGTTCTGTTGGCTATGAAACTGATACGCATTAACTGTGCGAGCCTATTGAGACATTGACTTGGGAGAACTTTGACTTTGACCTAGAAAGTTGATCTATTCATTGGTATTTAGCCAGTACTTGTGGGTTGCCAGGATATGGATATTTCTGTCCAGGTTCATCTTAAAGCTATGTGGGTGTTTGGGGATGGAGATACAGAAAGTAAAATGTAAAGAGTAGGAAAGAACAGTAGAGTCTTTCCTTATATCCATTTCTGCTAATAAAGACAAATTGAAATTATGTCTGTGTATTAAAAATTAAAACTCGCATTTGTATACGCTAGAGAGTTCATTAGTACATAATAGATATTTGCGAAGTGAGCAATTTTAATCTTTTCAGGGTGGACTAAAGTGCTTACAACATATCAGGCCCAAAATTCAGATAAAGCAGTTTACCATGGTGTGGCATGTAGATATGGAATCACTGAAGTCACAACGCATATTTCTGTCCAGTGTTTCCCACACCTATGGCAAGATATAAAAGTTACAGGTCTCTGCAATTTTTTTCCATTTCATCCACAACTTCTTGTTCTTATCCAAAAGAAAAATGAACACAGTTGTGAGTATATTTGTCCTTTATTGTAGTTGTAATTATTTTAAGAAGCTACTATTTATATAAAAATGTGAATTCTTTTTGACGAGAAGCAAGAGTGTTCAGTGAAGTTAGCACTGTTTTGAGAATAATTATGTGTCATGTTTCATTTGCTGGTACAATAAGAAGGTACTGTCCTGCATTCTTTGTGCTGCAATAATCTCCTTGAAATCAATGGGAATCATTCATTAACAAGGGATTCAGGATTGAGCCCAAATTTAAGCATGTTTCATTGCTAATTTTTGTTATAATTTTTTAGAGGAATCAAGAAATATGTTTGGAAGCAATCAGTGTAATTTTTGAATAGCAAGAAAAATGTAACTTCTCAAAAGGAAAAGTATTGTGTTATTTTCTGAATGAAATCATTAAGAAAACTGAATTTACAAATTTTTTACACAGACAAAAGTTTGAGAAATGTCTCAGACAAAGTCAGACAAGGAATGGCAAAATGCACATGAATATTACTGTCTGGTAGAAAATATTTAGCAAGTTGCATTTTTTAAATTTAGACTTTGGACTGGATTTTGTAATATTTTATCTCGTAAAATAGGCCTCAAGCAAATATGGGAATCTAGGAAATACCGTACGATATCTGACCTGTGGTCATAGTTGTACCATATCTCAGACAGTGACCAGCACCAGATTTATCCAGAGGAAGGTACAAGAATTAGGGCAATTAGGGAATCATCAACCCACCAGATATAAATATCCCAAATTCAGTGGGAGATCAAAATCTGGATATGCTTCTCGTTCCAATGGAAAGGGGCAGGGATTTTTAGTTGTAAGTTTTTTAGAGACCATCTAAAAGTTTTTGCTTGTTTTTGTTAATGCATATTTAATGTCAATGACTAACATTCTGGAGGAAGAAAGTGTTTGTTAAATACCTTCTTCCCTTTGGCTGAGGCGTGAGAGCTGATGTACTTTGAGACCCCACCAACAGGTCCTCCAACAAAACTAGGGAACAGTAGGTTTGGGGTTCCTAATATTTCTAAGACAAAAACACAAGTATCAAAACAATCACAAAGTAGATAGCCAGATAGCTAGATAGATTCTGTAATACCATAAAAAAGTAAACAAGTTCACAAGTAGAATTCTTTTAAAATTCCTTTTTGGGTTCCCTTTAAGATTAAGCAGTTTTTATAAAGTTTCACAGTGATACAAGCAAAATGAAACGTAACCAGGAGAAACTTACAATTGGAAAATGTAATTATTTTCAGATAATCCACTTGCAGTGCAAAGTGGATCATTTTTCAAACCTTGGGAATAAAATAGCTTCCCTTGATTCATTAATTCTGCAAGCTCTGAGTTTTGGCCTGGACTCTGTCCATGTGTCATGGTGGTTTTTAGTGTTTCTGTTGCATATGAATGCTGTTATTTCTTTTTCAGGCTACAGTAATTGCTGTGCTGGGAGTCTTTTGGACTCAAGCTTTTTCATATGAAGTAAGTAGACTGCCAATGCTTTGTACTGCCTAGTATTCATTTGCAATGCATTAGGTCCCTGGAGAAATGGGATAACCAGGAAGAAAAGGCACTGAGGAAATTAATAAAATGCTTATTGCTGAGCACAAAGGAAAAGGTAATCTTTGCCAAACCAGACAATCCTATAAATTAAGGAGCCAA
Organism: Eretmochelys imbricata; assembly: GCF_965152235.1. Lineage (NCBI taxonomy): Eukaryota > Metazoa > Chordata > Testudines > Cheloniidae > Eretmochelys > Eretmochelys imbricata. Next base: position 10,663,235 of record NC_135597.1, on the reverse strand, counting down.
TCCTGCTGTCATTACTCAGGAAGAACTCCCATTGACACTTGCCTGAGGAAGGATTGTTAGATAAGGCCCCGAAGAAGAAAAAGACGTGTGAGGTCACCTCCTTCCATCCCACTAAATCAGTTCAGGATTATTCCCTACAGTATAGATATTTGCAAGCGCAACACTTCCTAGGCAAAAATAAGTCACAATCCAATAGATCTTGCCATGAAGAAATTATTGCTGCTTTATACAGCCTAAATAATTGTGTTCACTTTATAAACCATTGTTCCTAGTTATCTCCCTTCTAAAAAATGTCTCCCCTTTCTTAATATTTCACCATGTCATATATAGATAGTATCTCCCTCCTTAATCATCCCTTAGTGAAGCAAGATGCAGCAGGCCTGATTCTTCTTTACAGTAAGGCGCCTTTACACCACTCTGGTAGCTTAAAGGGGCCTTGTACAGCCAAAGTGATGCAAAAGGGCCATAGCGTAAATAAAAATCAGACTCATTTTAATTCTTTGACTTCATTAGCTCTGGAATCATAACAGGTAAAATACTGTATTTTATGTTGCACTTTTCAGATGAGTGAAAAAGGTGACTATCGCATATTTTGTGTTTTGTACTCAGATCTATAGCCTCCCAGGAACAAATGGTGACTATGTCCAGCAAACTGTGACTATTAGCAATGAACTTCATATTGCTGATATCCATATCCATGCTGGGTTGTGCTCCTCTGATACCATTTTTGACTACAAACATGTAAGTGAAACCAAGAATCTGTCTTGGCTTAAAATCATCTCAATGTTTTTTTTTCTTTTTAAACACAGTAAACTAGCTTGATACCTCTTCTTTCTCCTTGTGAATAATCCTTAAACAATGTCTATTTTAATCATCCATCTCTTTGGTTTCTTCATATGTCTATTCAATGCAACAGAAATACAAAACGAAGAAAAGATAAAGTTTGCCCTAGAACTGTACATAGACATAAACAAGGAGATATAAATTCTGTTCCTAGTTACAATGGTGTGACTGCAGAGTAACTCCATTACTTCACTCTGCATTTACACCGTTGTAGCTCAGAGCAAAATTTTGGCCCAGCATACAAAGAGAAGATTAACAACTGGGTGGCAGTAACTATTTTCAAATTAGAAACCTGCTTTTCTATATCACAGGGATACATTGCTACCAGGCTGTTTTCCCGGAGGGCCTGCTTTATCTTGAAAATGGAGAAAGGATATATCCCAGAGCTGAAAGAAATTGGACGGCTTGCTTACGAGAAACAGGTAATTCTCTGAAGTATTATGTACTATATACAAGCAAGTCATGTTAGAGAGGTGGTGTGATGGAAATAAAGGGTACTGCCATCTGGAATACTCTTTGTTCTTAGGAGTCTTTCTTATTAGACTGGTGATAACAAAACAGAGACTTTGATACTACAGTGATGCACTCACTAAAGATAATTGTGCCTGCAAAACTGAACATCTGGCCATCAGTTTACTTGGGCCAACCCATGAAGTTCCTATACAGGCAAAACTTTCACTGAAATCAATAGGGATTTTGCTTGAGTGGGAATTTCAGAATTCGGCCTCTTTTTGGCAGGTGAACAGTAACTTATTCATAGCAAAATTACTTAATATAGTTATAATAACTGTACAGATTAGGAGGGTGAACATGGAAAACAAAGTGAAAGCTGCCAAAGTGTAAAACTATATAGCTGTTCTATATTATTATTAATCATTATTAAGTATTTGATTAACGCAGTTCATTTTTGCTATGTGTATACAATTACTCTTCAGTGAACTTTGTGACTATTTCCTTCTTTGTAATTAACAATCTGTTACTTCTTTAGATGATGCTTTGTATGTGGCTAGAGAAAATTTGTTAGAGGTGGATGGGTTTTCTCACAAGGATGTTACAGAAGATTAAGGAATAAGATGTATTGCTAACTATATTTTAATATTTTCTCCTTTAAGATGATGAACAAGATGTTTTCCCCAAAACGCCTGTGGGTGCAATATGAGCCCAGTGATTCTATATTTGGTGAAATCAAGGAGTGGTTGATCTTTGGTAAACCCATTGAGAAACTCTGCAAAGGTGTGCCTGTTTACAAGGTTCGCAAGGTTGAAGGTGGGTAACAAGACTGAAACCAAATTCTTTTGAAGGCGCTGAGTCTTAAAGAAGCTAATTTTCCTAGTTCTATCTCTGGTTCTGATGTGAGCCATAGTTCCTGAGCACCTCACAATCTTTAGCATATTTCCTTGGGATCTAGAGCAGTGTTAATATCCCCCATTTTATCGATTGGTAACCAAGGCAGAGAAAGGCTAAGGGCGGAATGCTCAAAATGAGTTAGGATAACTCCTTTTGAGCATCCTCCCTTAAGTGATTTGCCCAAGGTCACACAGGAAGTCTCTGGCGGAGCAGGAAATTAAACCAGGTCTCCCAAGTTCAAGGTTAATACCCTAATCACTGTACTGTCCTCCCTCTCTTGCTGAATATAAAATGACAGCTTGGGCTCATCTGTGCTAAAGCAATTCTGCATTCCACAATTTAGTACCGAGATGGATTTGCTGGAGTGGTGGCCCAGGATCTGTCTTGCAAAGCAGACAAAGGTAGCACTTTCTGGAGCCCCTATTGCTGGTCCTCCATTACACCCTGCTGCTGGCATAGAGGGTGTGGCCATGGGAAGGGGGAGGGAGCCAAGATTCTTTTGTTCTCTAATGATCCCCTGCCATTTTAATGGCTATAGTAGGTCTAACTTATGCCAGAGCACTAGTTTGACACATGGCTGGCCCAGGACCAAAAGCACAGAAAGGTGGCTCAAAGCCACATTTGCATGTCCCCCATTTGAGTTGCACCATAAGAGTCTGATCCAACTCCCTAACTGATAATCAGGTCCTGTTCCTGTACTTTTTCTTTTTTTTTGCTTGATTTTGGAGAATTGTCATTGAAAATATATTTTGTGTCCTTGTTTCCTGTTTAGGTGCCATAAGAGCTGGTGGCTGTGCTAAGGCAGGAATCCTGGGCATTTTGGGCATTTCAATCTGCGGAAAGATCAGTGTTTAGACATAACCCTGGCAGTGCCATTGCTTGGAATGGGCTTATTATTTTCCAGCGGCTTTCATTCTTTGTAAGCCATGAGCAACGTTATTAATTTGGGATCAATCTCATTGTTCCACATAATCAGCCTCTCTCGCAAACTATGATCTACCAATAAAAGAATGAAACATTCCACCTGCCTTGGTTTTCTTTTGCAAAACAAGCAGCACACAACTAAATGAATCCCCTCTCCTCTTATTTTTGTGTTTGTATGCTTCCCTCCAAAGCAAAATAAAGCTGTCCTTGTTCCATTCATCTGTTCAGCATGCAATGTGACATACATAATATGGGCTCAACCTCGCAGGGTTTTTTACAAACAAAACTCCCCAGTGAAGTCAGCACCTAGATATGTCAGTGACTAGCACTCCATAAATGTGATGGCTAGGGATAGATAGATAGATAGATAGATAGATAGATGTCATCCAAACTAGCAGCCACATCTTTAATACTTCAGAACTCCTTTTAGGATGTTTTATTTAAACGTTACTTTTAGAGATGGGTTTGAACCAAAACCCCAGACCTTAACATTCTCAAACTTTGAGAAAGTTTAGATCTGGAAGTTTACATTCAGCCCCTATCTTTATTGTGAGATGAACCAAACATTGAATGTGAACACCATCCCAACTTGGGAAAAGTTTGGATGGGACACTTTGTTTTGCAGTGCATTTCAGGTTCCTCACTGACTTAGACTGCAGTTTTCAAAGGGGCCTAGGTCAAATGGAATTGGCTACCTAAATTACTTACAGCATTTGAAATCTCACCATCATTTATCATCTTTATTATTATTAATAATAATTGTTTGTGTTGTAGTAGCAACTAGGACCCTAGGCAAGGACTAGGTGCTGGGTGCTGTACAAACACAGAACAAAAAGATATGTGCCCCAAAAAGCTTACTTCCCGGATTCCCTTTCCTCAGCACCAATTATAAAAGCTGTGCCAATTGCTAAAGGCACTTCACATGTTTTCCCAGAGGGCAGCTTGCAAGGGGAACTGAATGAGGCAAGGTAGCATAGCATAGCTGCAGCCGTGTCTCTTAGATTTCAGTGCGGGAATTAATGTTTGGGAAGAATGTATATTTTAGAGTTGGAAAATGCAGCCTACTGAGCCTTGAAGGACTGCCAGTGAGCAGAGCATACTTATGAGTCCAGGGAATTGGATAATTTCCTAACCTAGTTATTTTCAAATCTGGCTGCTTATCAAACCATCTGTCACTTATTAAAGGAGCATTTTATCTTCTTATGATGAAACTGTTCTGTTAGACAAATTAATCCTATTCACAACAGGCTGCAGGTCTTTGGTGATCCGGAAAAATGTACCTGGAGGGTTCAAGGCTGGCAATTAAATCTAGGAATATTTGTGTGTGTGTCTCCAAGAGATAGGATTTTGGATTTAATAATATTTTACTGTGAACTCAGTGCTGGTGAAAAGTGCAGGATTGACAGTCTTGGAGTGCAAGGTCCTCTATTGATCCACAGAAGAGGTACAGCCTGAGAAAACTTCCCCGTCTTGTCCTGCCAAAGTGCATCAACATTGCTTTGAAAGTACCACCTGGCAGGCTGAGAAGATAGTTCATTCTCCACTCACGCTTTCGGCTGTCTCCTGAGTGTGCCATCAAGAGGAGCAATTCAGTTGGTGGGATTTGTAATGTGGATAGCTGTACTTCAGAAACTGGCCTGGGACCGGTGTTGGGTGAGAAATGGTCTTCCCGCCCTATGACAATTTTCCAAGATTTTGAAAAAATTTCCTACCCAAATCAGGACAAAAAGTACAAATCTTGAAAATTGTCATGAACTGACAAAACAAAAACAAACAAACAAACAAAAAAACAGTTCAGGTTAATTGAAACATTTTTCTTCGATAAATTCTAAATGTTTTATTTCAATTTTGAATTTTTAAAACCCTTTTTTGTCTACATTTGCTAAAATTTGTAACTGAAAAGTCACTTCAACGCAAAAAACTGAAACTTTTCATTTCAAAAGTCAAAACTTTTCATTTCAACAATTTTGAAACTTTTTTTGCCAAAAAAATTTCAAATTGGGAGATTCATCGAAACTGTCCCTATTTCACAAACAGTTTTGTTGTTGACAAATAGGCATTTTTCAGTAAGAAATGTTTCAGTGGAAAATTCCCAACCATCTCTAACTGGGACCTTCCACTAGTTTTACACAGGCCACGAAACAGCCTCTAAATGTTAATTATATGTGTTTATCACCACTGACACAGACTGTCTTTGAACTGATAATGTAGATGTGAAAGTCCACTACATATTCCCAAGTCCTTGAGCCATCCAGTCACCTAAAGACATAGAAACTGGTTGTCTCTATTAATTTAGGCTTTATTACACTGGATCTTCAATCTATAAGTCTCTGGTTATGTTGCTCAGGTTTCAAATCTGTTATGGTGCTAAAACTGAAAAAAGCCCTTAGGGAACTATCCTGCACAGTCCCCTAAGATATGTGCTGGATGCACAAAAATAATAGATAGATAGATAGATAGATAGATAGATATTAGTCTAGGATTATTATTTAATAAAAAAGTGTTTTAAAATAATTAATTTGCATTTATCTGGTTATCTTAATCTGAATTTGACTGTATAACTGGGTTTGTATTTTTACTGCCTGTATTTTTACTCCCTTTAAGACTCCCAGGCTGTTACAACTGGCAAACCCACTACTGCTGGAAGGCTAGTGCTGTGAAAGTGAAAGGGCTGTGGGCTGCTGCAGTTCTCCTAACAAAACAACATCAAACCTTTGTCTGTGGCTGTCCTTGGATTTAGGTCTATATCAATACACAGGTCCTCTCTCATTATACTTCAATATTTTGCCAATATTTTTGCAGCAAGGCAGACAACGAAAAGCAGAATAAGGCAGCAGTGTGGGGCATGACACTAACTCAGTGTTTTAACTTCCAGCCAATATCCTTTTTATTAAACTCTGAGAGGAAAAAGGGAGAGTCAGGCACAATCCCTTTCATGAAAGCACTTTATTTAACAGTTGGAGGCCAGACTTGAAATCAAACAATGGAATGTCTGAAATGGTGTATTTCTAAAAATAGAACAAAAGAGACAGATAAGGTGAAGAGAGAATAAAAAACCCAAAGCAATGGGGATCCTGAATGATGACCAACAGCTAAGCTTAGCAACCTGAGATGTTGCCACACAGGTAAATGCCCAACAAGCCCAGAATTCCAGAATCAGCACAGCCTTGAGACTCAAACAATAGGGCTCCTCCTTTAAGGGAAAAAGAAAAGATGAGAGATGGTTAGAATATAACGAGATACTTCAGAGATCAATTAATTATACTGCTTATTGAGAACGTTGCTTCTGACAGCAGCTGAACAGTGCCCTAGAAATATACGTTTCTCTAGCCCATTACCAATCTCATCCAGTCCCCATTGAATGCAATAATCTACATTCTCCTTTTTCATGCATTATCATGTTCTAAACACTCAGGCAAAAGTGCTCACCCTGATCCTGTTGTGCGTAGTACGTAGGGACTCCTTTACAGAGTATGTTAATGGACCTTCCGAACTGGGCAACATTCCTGATGCAGGTCTTGGTGATCGAAAATCTCAGGAAAGGTGGTGGTGGCATACTCTTGGCTGGCTATATCATAGCAGAATGTGCACAATGCAATCGATAGGCATCCTTAAGATATGTGTGAGTGTTCATTTGTGTCACCTGGATGTCTGGCCTTGACCCAGGAAAGCATCTTTACGACAGAGGGTTGAAAATGTTCGATCAAAATTGCTTTCTGGCTGAAAACTGAGTTTTGGACTCAACAAAATTTTTCATGAAAAGCATCTGCTTTCTGCCAAAAAAATTTGGCATTTTGCTTAAAAATTGAACACCTGAAAACTGACAGCTTTTGGCTGAAAGCCAAAAACATTTTACCCCGAAACCAAAAGGTTTTGGACAACATTTTTCAGTTTTGGTTTTTCAAAAAAAGTTGAAATTCTCGACAAAAAAGAAACCAATTTTCCATCCAGCTCTAACCTTTGTGCAGATCAGTACTTATGGCTGTCATTAATTTTAAGCACATGTTTAAGTCTCCTTGGAGTCAATTTACCAATACTTTTGTGACTTCTGAATAGAATTTTGCATGATTTTACTCACAACTGTTCTCATTTTTGTTTTGTGGGCAATTGAGTAAGTGGAGATTTGTCTGTATCAAAACAAATTTTGCCACACGGTGACTGACCCCTTTAAAGGAAAATAGAGTCAGCCCCATCTGTACCATAATTAACTGCATCCCGCCCTGAATGGGCAGGACTAACGGGGTCTGGTGTTCATATGGTCAACACTTGGACCTCATAATAAAAAGGCTTAAGGGAACCAAGTCAGGAGCTGGCTATGGAGGAAAGTAGTCAGGCTGGGTTGTAGCTGGAGACCTGAGCCACAGGAGTGGCACTAACTCCTGAAACAAGAAACCCCGTTCCAAGGTGCCAGTCCTGGGGGTGATACTCCGCAATAGCAACAGGGAGCTGGAAAAGAGCCCAAGAGGGACAAGAGACCCAGGCCTGGAGAGGGGCAGAAGAAACTTTTCACGGATGTAAGTGAGAGAAGACTCAGGCCCAATATATGGAATACAATACTGCATCAACACAGATTGCCATGCTTTTCTGTCCCATTGAGCATTTTAGAGAGAGTGAACGTGATTGTCCCCTCTTTTACACCAGTTTTAAACTGATGCGACTTCACTGAATTTAAGAGCTATGGACTCAACCTTTCTCCCGCTGATACCAGTGGCAAAACTCCCATTGATTTCAGTAGGAGCTGGATTGTGCCCTGTTTCTAAAAGAGTTTGTTTTGACTAACATTTCCTCATATGTATTGACCTCTCTCACCTTCTGGTCCTTGAACTTGCTGAGTTTCTCCAGACTTGGGAATGCATCTTTATTCATCTTTGCAACAATGTAAGCCCTCTTGTTGAACAGCCTGGTAGCAAAAAGTTCCTTTAAAGCAAAGAAGAAACTGCTGACATGTGTATTACATAACATCGATGTGAATGATTACTTATCTGATTCTGTGTAGCACCTTTTAACTAAAACATTGCTTCTGTGACAAAAGTGCTGTATCTTTTTTGCCTTAATCACCTTCTGTTGTACTCTGTGCTCCTTTATGTCTATGTATGAACCAAATTTCATGGAGCCAAAAGATTCCAAAGTTCTTTCCAAATGGATATGCCAACTATATGGAAATTATTTCACCTGCCATTAAAATGTAGCCATCACTGGAATAAAATAAAATGGGTCTTTTATTATAATAGCAACACTACAATAGCAGTTTAGTACAGGAAACAAATAATAATACTACATCTAACCGAATTAAAGAAAAAGGGAATTATCCTACTTGGAATTTTAATGTAAAAACAAATGCCATGGGCTCTTTAATAACTCCAAGTGGTCGGAACCTCAATTTTATAGCTGATCTGAAAGTTGCACGTAATTCTCCAGGAATTCATTGTGATGGAATATATTTTTGCAGATTTTTTAATTTATTGTTAACAACTTGTCTACGTTAGAAGGTTGTACCAGAATAGTTAACATGACAAAATCCTTGTGTGGACATAGTTATATTGCTATAAAGGGGCTTTATACCAGTACAGCTATTTGTGTACAGGAAGAGGAATAAGCCATCCCAGTATATGGCACCTTTATACTGGGATAGCTGTTTCCACGCAGGGGTGGTAATGATATAACTATTTTGGTTGAAAAAAAATCACACCCCGACAGAAATAGTTATACTGGTACAAAACGTCCAACCGACATGACTTGCATGTGTGCAATGTGCTGTCAGACTGAAAACAACTTTGGATTAGACTGTGCAAAGCCTGGGCATGTCCATGCAAGGGCTGATCAACCTCAGGCCCAAAGGTAAAGCACAGATGTGTAAAATAAGGGGTGAAATGCTGATCTAGGGAAAACTGCATCCTTACATTTCAGGAGCCTGATCCAGAGCCCACTGATGTCCATGAGAATGTTTACATCGCCTTAAGTGGACTTTGGATGAGGCCCCAGAACAATAACTGATTAATAGCTGGGGTCAGGAATACATTTCTCCTTGCATGTAGTAATTGACAAGTGGCTCCTATAGGTGAAGGAGGAGGAGGGGGTAAACCTCTGTCCATTCCAATATGTCAGTTGTGGTATATAGAGAGCAGCATGATACTGTGGATATGGCAATGCACCTGGAGTTCGCAATCCCAAATCCCACTGAAGTAGATGGGGATTTTGCCACACGCTTCAATGGAGCCAGGATTTCACCCCTGGGTTCCATCCTGGCTCTGCCACTGATTTTGCTTTGTGACCTTGAGCAAGTCACTTTCCCGCTCTGTGCCTTGGTTTCCCCATCAGTAAAACAGGGATAATGACATTTCCTTTCCATTTGCAGATCACTTTGGATGACAAGTGAGGTAAGCTCTCCATGTAATTATTAATACCCATGTTCTTAGTGTATCCTGACCTTGCTGTAGTCCCAGACTGCATCCCAAACCTTCCAACCATTGTAGCTGTTGATATCAGCAGTGTGGTCTTGGTTGCTGACGTTCACGTTCTGGTGGCTGTTTCCACCATTGTTTCCTTCGTTGTTTTCATTGACCGACTAAATGAAACAGAACAGCATGAATAAGAATGATACAGGTTCACTGCAGTCTCACCCAGGGCAAAACCCACCGGATTTCAATGGGAATTTGGTCTGAGTAAGGATTTTGGAACCTCATTAATAGAGTAAATATTGGGTCAAATGCTCCTGTATCACAAATTGAAATGAGTATCACAGGGGTAGCCGTGTTAGTCTGGATCTGTAAAAGCAGCAAAGAGTCCTGTGGCACCTTATAGACTAACAGACGTATTGGAGCATAAGCTTTCGTGGGTGAATACCCACTTCTTCAGATGCATGAGATGCAGCCAGTTGAAATGAGTGGGTCTTGTCGGTGTAACTGTGTGAAGAATTTGGTCAGCTCTGCATAAGATTCTTTGCTCAACCTGTAGGTATCATCCATTAATATTAATGGAAATTATATTCATTCACTAAGGGTCAAATCCTCAACTATGCCTGAATTGCTGGACATGGGGGGTGGGAAAGAAGCCTCTTCCCAAGCCACAAAGTAGCTGTGAGATGCAATGTATCAATCCGTTTCCCCATGCCCCACCATGCAGGAGCAACCACTATAAAATCCTCAGTCTTTGTGCATTCCCTTTTCTCCATCCTCTGCATTCTGCTGGACAGGGGGTCCCCGCAGAGGAGGCAGGGGCTGTTCCATGCTGGTGCCTGGTCTGTACCTCATCTCTTTGGGGTGACAGAAGCATGATGATGATGATGCTGTCAAGGGGCCTTTCATGGCCCTGGAAAAGATAGCAGTATTTACCTCTCCCTGCCAAATAATAGGTCAGTATGTGCCTCGGACACTTCATATTGTAATTTTAGGGGGAGGAAAGCCAGACCATAAATGAATACAAAGTACTTTAGATAACAGTAGGAAAACCTGCAGAGTCTCTAGGGAGCTGCCTATCAATTTGAATACTGCAGCACTGATTAAATCCCGTTGCACAAGATGAGTACTTTAGGTCAGATTCTAATCTCACATGTACCAGTGTGAATCTGGAGTGACTCTGCTCCAGTGTGTTTACTCCAGATTTACACCAGCATAAACATGATCAAAATTTGTCCATTTACTCTCCGGCTTGTCTTTTCTAGATCAGAAGTATATTGTGGACTTGGCCCATTTCATGTTTTTATTGTTTAAATATTGATTTTACTACTTGTTTTGATAAGCCCTGAACACAGAAAAGTACTTGCATCCACTTACATCGTCGGCCAGGGCCTGAGTCAGGCAGACTCCCAGGAGAGCACCAATGATTATCTGAAACAGAGACAAGTCATGCAAAGTAAAGCCATGGAATTTCTACACATTATGCAGCATCTCATAGACCATCACAAAGCAAAGAGTTCTTTCAAAATGACTCTAAGCTTGCTCTAATGTTGGAAGTGTTCGAGAGTAATACACGTTCACATGGCTAAATAGCCAGCTTTTAGAAATAATTAAGGGTGAAATTTGTCCCTGTGCAGAGAGACAGCAAAAGGCCTATGTATTGCTGAAATCTTATTTATGCATTATTGTGAGGGCTTAAGTGGTGTATGGAACTTGTGAAGAATGTATGTCACCAGTAAGGCGATATTTTCAGAAGTTGTCTCTAATTTGGCTGCTTCCCTTTTTTAACATCTGGTCAGACGCTCAAATTGGACATTCAAAATTATTTATTATTTGTATTACAGTAGCGCATTAGTACCTCAATGTGGTAGGTCCTGTACAGGCTTATAGTGAGAGACAGTCCCTGTCCCAAAGAGGTTTAAGTCTTAGTAAGGGAGGCATCCAAAATTAGAGACCAGTTTTGAAACACTGAACCTTAGCAAGTCTACATTCTTAAGGCCAGCTCCTCAGCTGGTGTATATCTGCAAAGTTCCACTGAATCCAAAGCATGAGATTCTGGTCCCACTGAAGTCAGTGGGAATTTTGCGTCAATGTCAGTGGGGCTAGGATTTCATCTAAAGACTGGCTGTGCAAACCGATCAGAAGTCAAGCAGACCCGGCTGTCTGAAAGTTCCCCTTGCATAAGGGGACTCCATGGATGGTGTACAGCTGTGGTACTAGTTCAATGCACCCCTGTGTATTCTCTGGCGTAGGGATGATGGTGAGGAAGAGTGATGTGGCCAGAACTCCCTCCACTTCAGAGTTTCCTAGGTGTCACAATGGTCCATTAAAGCCATAGAAACTAGTATACATTAGAGCAGCGCTGAGGTTGCTCTAAACTGGAGTGAGGAGTTGGGGACTAAACTGTCCCTAGCCAGCAGTGCAAGCTGCAAAGGTATCATAAAGCAACTTTTACTTCCCACCTCTCACCCTTCTTTGGCCCTGAAATGATCAGAGGATCAGGTCCTATTTCCATGTTTTTCTCTTTTCTGTTCCTCTTTCTTTTTAACATAGACTCAGACATAAACTAACATAATAATTACAATAGAATTAACAATTCCTGCAACCCAAGCATAAAAATTTAATATATATATATATATATATATATACAATATAAAATAAAACAGAAGTATCATGTTACAATATTCATAACATTGGAATAATGTTGCAATACATTTGAATATATATTTGAATAACTGATACATTCACTTCATTCTCAGTATATATCCCATTAGTGTTTTTTTAATTATTACTGTGTGGTTATTCAATGTGGGCATCCAGGGAGGCATAAGGGCCAAATCTACCTACCGCTGAAATGGAGGGAAAAACACCGGTTGACTCTTGTAGAACCAGGGTGAGGCCCAAGCAGTATAAATTCATAGCAGCATCCATGTCCATCTAAAAGCTGACTCTGATCTCACACTGGTTCCACTGCCTTCAGTACAGTTACTCCAGATGTGTGAATCTAAACTCTTGTTGAGGAATTGTTTTGGGGAAGGAAGTTCTCTGGCCTGTGTTATGCAGGAGCTCAAACTAGATGATCACTGTGGTCCCTTCTGACTTTGGAATCTATGATCAATGCATCCATGAGGACATCAGTGACAAGCTGCGTGTAAAGGAGATCAGTCAGACATGCTGATTCTTAGGGAATGAGGTTTGGATGGCTCAAGTATTGTTAATGGAACACAGAACCCTTCACTTCAAAGGATCTGATCCTTCGCAGCTTCACTCAGGTCAGAAATGATCACTCATAAGAATAATCTCATTGACTTTATGAGTGAGGATTACTCACGACACTAAATCTTGCAGGAACCTGCCATTACCAGTTCAAATCCAGTCTTGTTTCAGGGTTCTATGTGAAATCAGCTGACAGTCCAATTCCTAGAGGACAGGCATCTATATTGCGTAAATAACCACCACAGCTGCTACCGTGGGCACCTTTGTTGGAAGTGTCAACATAGCACCTAAGTGCTGAATGCACCAGGGGGCTGAACTGTTTGCCCCTGATGGTTCTGAGATACTAACTACCCATCTCAGATGATCACTCCCAGTTACGTTTGAGGCCCATTGGGAGGACAATGGAGGGGAAGCTTGTGTTGCTTCTGCACCTGCTCTAGAGATAACCAGATGACTTCAGTCTCTGCTAGTGCTCTCGGGGCTGCACCTTTTAAATTTACTACAAATATACTTTAATAAAATAGACTTTACAAATCCCGCGGGCTGATTAGAGCTAGATGGCCTGCATTGTAATGCCGTAAAAAAGCAGAGCAATTCCTTTACAATAATAATTTAATAGCCATCATACCGAAGGTAGAAAACACCCATGAGTAACCTAATACCCATCACACTAAAGGTAGAAAATATACTTACTAGGGTCTTACATAGGCAAATCTCTGTTAGAAATTAGTGGCTTGAGTAAAGTGAGTAAAGATGTGGCCTATTGACTTCAATGGGTATGTAGCACCTTGTAGGAGTCAGTCAGTACTTTTTGCAAGTTCAGGCCTATATAGCGCTTTTCATCTTCAAAATGCTTCCCAAACGGTGTTGATGATGATCATAATTTATTACTGCAGTGCCTAAGGACCAATCCAGCCCATTGGGTTAGACCCTGTAAACCTGGTCCCTGCCTCAAAGAGCTTACAACCTAAACAGACAAGATGGCCACGGTGTGCGGCAAAGGGATATAACACACAAGCAGAGTGCAAATCTCATGTTAGTTCTATGTTTTGGGGGGAGTGGGTTTACTTAGGAAGGGATAGGCTTTAACTCTGTGCTCACAACACCCAGGGGATTCATATAAGTGCACACAGTTATCCCCATCTATGCGATGGGGAAACTGAGGCAGGGAGATTAAGTGATTTTGCCAAGTCTTTAGAGGAAGTCAGTGTCAGAGCTGGGATTAAAACTCAGGAGTTCCTAGTTCTATTTTCAGCCCAATACATCATGCCTCTCTGTCTCTCTGGCTTAAATTTCTCCGTCTAATCATACTAAAATGAAAAGGGACACATTTTCATGATGGGAGGGATACAGAGCCACAGCCCCCACCTTTTCAGAAGTGCCCCTCACAGAATCATGAATGGCAGAGGCCGACGAATAGCTTCCAGTTATAAGTAAACCAATGCAGTGCCGTGCAAGAAGATGCAGGCAGTGCAATGCACCATTGTTCATATATACCGTGTCCTGAGATGCTTTGCTGGATGGATCTGCTCTAAGCTGCAGGCTGAACGTTTTTGTTTGCACAGAGGGAGGCAAGATGTTTGTAGTGCTCAGAAAGAAAGAATGTCTAGAGCGTGCATGGTGCTGAAAGCCCTGAGAGCAATGGGCCGACCTGGGGAACGTCAGGGTGGAAATGGAAGGATTGGAAGAGTGTTTCCCTTCAGCATATCTCCCCTGGATCAGAAGAGAAGTGAAGGAACAAGGTGGGAAGATTGTTAACGAGCGCTATCGCCTCTCTCTGGAGCATTGTAGTGAGAGAAGCGCCTGACCTCTGCTCCCCAGCTATCTCGCTGGGGAGTTCCCCTGCCGCCTCAGTATGGCTTTGTTCATTACTCTTTAGATTTTTTTTTCCTGAACTTTAAAATTACAGCAAGCAGTATCAATGACATTGCTTTGAAAGGTGCAAGGCCAAATTCACCGTCGGCTACGGTGCAAGCAGCATGACTGAAGTGAGTGGGGCATGAATCACTGCTGGCCTAGGCTGTCACAGCTCTGGTGAAGGCAGGGGAGCCAAATTTAGTGAGTGAGGTCCAGATCTGCAGAAGTATTTAGGCTCCTAAATTGCCTGTGGATCTCAATCAGTGAAGGTTGTTCCTCCTGACACCAGGGCTTCCGCCCTCCCACTTCCTGGATCCCAGTAGGACCAGGGCTGAATTTGGTTCAATTGAGCTGTGCCTGGTTATCCCAGCAGAGAATTTGACTCACCACAGCTGTTAATTACTGGTCAGACACTAGACTGGACTCTGTCTACCTGTGTTTTAATAGTGCGCTCATCTCTGCCCCCTCTGGATGCCTAGCAGGGTCTTTCACAGAGTAGTCAGAATTGCTGCGCATTCTGTATATTGTCACAGCCAAGACTTGAACCAGGCTGTCTCGAGGTGTCATCTCTGCCTGCAGATCCCTGGTGCAGGATCAGGGTTCAAGACAGTAAGAGCTGTGCTAATCTCACTGCATCTGACAGCTGCTCTTGCCTGCTCTTGTCCTGGAGGAGACAATGCAAGTGATAGTGGGATTATGAGAGACCCAGCAGGAAACTGAAATAGTGCAAACCCATTGTTATAATTTTAACATGAAATGTTATTGCTTTTGTTTAAAAAAATGGGTTTACAGCACAGCTGATAATGTGTGCACAATCACACTGCACATCTGAATAAGTGACCTATCTCCCATATGTTGCAATTCACAAGTGCCCGCCGGAGAGCAGATACATATTCCCGAAGGGCTTGGTCCTGCTTTCCTTTCTCCTATTAATGGGAGTTTTGCCTGAATGAGAAGTTCAGGAGTAGGGCCTAAATCAGACCATGACATAGATATTGTTATGCCGGGCAACAGAAGCTCAGGCCCTCTGTTATAGCCAAGGAACAGACAGAGCTACTCAGAGCACACGTGCAAAGATGGCATCAAATTTACCTTTGCACTCCCCTGATGCTGGGAACTAAACTAAATAGAAGGAAGCATTATTATCCCAATTGTATAGAGGGAGAACAATGGCACAAAGTCTCAAAGGTAGTTAGGTGCCTCACTCCCATTGAAACCAAGATCCTTTGAGGATCTAGGCCACTGAGATTGAAGCAACTTGCTACCAGTTGATGGTGTGTCTCTGACAGAGCCATGAACTGAATCTAGATCTGCTGAGCCCTCATCTAGTGCCCTAACAAGACAATCTTTCCTCTGGACATTAAATGTACTTTTCTTCATAAAAATGGCAAACTCAAAAGTAGGGGGGTTTATCGTCTGAGAAAGCAATACTGCCCAATTAAATATTAACAAGCCTTTAGTGTACATTGTCTATTAGTTTTGAAGGCAGTGCTGTATATGCTGTAGATTTGTGTTTGGAACTCATGCAAACGGTGAAACAAAGAGCTTCAGTGGAAAGCTCCTAGATACATTATCATGCTACCGTGTGGTTTGGCTGGAGAGAGGAGGGATAAAGCGTTCTGCGTTCTGCCCCGTTTGTACTCAAACATGGAAGGAATTTGATCCAACTTTTCTTGATCTCTTATTTGAAGCTTAAATAACATCCATCAGGCCTATTGGAGACGTATTTGGGTTTGTGTTTAAGTGTGTTATTGTCTGAAAAGTGATGTCGCAGAGTCATATTTATTAATGTCAGCCACCTTCCAATTGAATTTGCTGGGGTTACTGGTCAAAAGATAGGTTTCAGAGTAACAGCCGTGTTAGTCTGTATTCACAAAAAGAAAAGGAGTACTTGTGGCACCTTAGAGACTAACCAATTTATTTGAGCATAAGCTTTCGTGAGCTACAGCTCACTTCATCGGATGCCGATGAAGTGAGCTGTAGCTCACGAAAGCTTATGCTCAAATAAATTGGTTAGTCTCTAAGGTGCCACAAGTACTCCTTTTCTTTTTGGTCAAAAGATGATTTTTCTAATAGCCAGTGCTCCAAATTTTGCCAGAAAGCTGAGGGGCAGGCCCTCAGCGGGGGAAAATCAGTGTAGTTCTGTTGAAGTCAATGGAGTGACACAGATTTACACCCATTTAAGATTCTGGCCTCGAAACTCCAGCTGGGCTATTTCTGCCTCTAACCCCAATAGCAGTCAGAGAGATTCTGCAACCAGAACTTAGCGGACAATTTGTGGATGACGCATGAGCCAGAGTAGAATCCAGCTCCCTCTCCTGTAGCTGAATTGTGTCTGAGGAGTTAAAGCTCACTTATCCCTAGTGAGGCATTTGACCTCACGAGGGCATAGAGCAGAACTGCATCTCCCCAGGTAAAGCTAAGCATGAGAGGCATTTATCTGAGACAAAGAATGACTGTGAATCCGTTTCATCATCATACATCATTAACGGCAGGGGTTCTGAACCTTTCCCATGCCAGGTCCCCCTAAATCCCTCTTCCACAGAGATGGGACTCTCCACCTGTTTAGTCATATAGGCTGGGTAAGCTGATTGTGATCCCGTGGCAAGTCTTCCTGAGAACTCCCAATTAACAAGCACTCTGACCCTACATACAAACTTCAGGCCTAATCCTGTTGCCATTAGCAAAATTCCCATTGACTTCAAAGGGGAGCAAGGATCAGGCCCTAAATGGCTGCAGAGCAAAGCTGGGGAGAACCAAAACCTAGACAAATACAAGTGCACACCCAGCTGCAGTGTGAAACAAAGCAGACTTGCAAATACTGAAATAAATAAGATCCTTTTGATAGCTTATCAAGTTGATATTATTGTTGATTATTTGCATTTCCTGCCTAGGAACAGTCTCCAAAATATATAGATTCCACTAGGTCCAGTTGTTGGGCTAAAGAGAAAGGCTCGGGGTATAGATCAAGGGAACAATAGATGGGTTGTCCTCTGGAAAGGTGGCTCACATGTAGACTTAAATGACTCTAACCTGACAATGTTTTTGCTGTCTGAAACAACAGCCTGATAGCAACGATGATTACCTTGAAGAAATTTATCTCTCTCCTTTTACATATGACTTCACTTCATAACAAGAGATACAAAAAGCATTTGATGTTGCATATCTTATGATGTAACAATAATATTAGTGGTATACAGTACCCTTCATACTGCAGGATCTCACGGTTTCACCAATTCTATGTAGATCCTTAACCAGCTCCTCTGCAGTTGACGGAAAGAGACCCATTTACATCAGTGGGAGACGGATTGGGTCCCAAGACCATCACCAGTGTACAGCTCCCTTTTGGGTGGAGAACAGCTAACAACCACCAAATGACAGACAACACAATGGTGGGGCGAGGGAAGTTTTGTTCAGACTCGACAAAGGAGATCCCTTACTCGTACCAAATTTCCAAAGGATTTTCAACGTAAACAATGCACAGAGCACACAGGACATGAGGGTTTGTTACCCACAATGAGAAGACCTGCACAGTGAAAACTGCATGGGAGTTCATATATCTACATCAGGAGGGATGAAGGGTTGAGTCTGTCGGACCAGGATTTGAACCTGTATCTGGGGCAGACTGAAAACAGCAGGTGTGAACTAAGGAAACACTAAGAGGAGTCTGGGGAAGGAATCTGGGAAGAAAAGCAAGGATAAGAAGATAGCAGGGCTGTTACTCTTTGCGAGTTATCTTAAAGAACCCCGCCGACCGCTGACTTCCATCAAAGTGCAATAGGGAGTTGAATTTAGTTTGGCTCTGACCCCATCCTATACTATGTCAGAGCTTTGGGAACTTATTTTTATAATAGAGGAGAGAGAGCGTGTGTATGTATGTGAATTTGCCCATCAGGACTGTTTTCAAGCAGCTTTTACTGGTCTAATTAATGAGGATGTTAATCCCAGACCAAGATATCAGCATAATACTGAGAATGGATTTCCATCTTATTAAAACCAGAATGGTGATTAAAAGCTTGTCTGGGATCCCAGAGCTGGTATCATTCAATGCACATTGACAAGCAGTTAAAATATGTCAAGTATTCCATGGTGGGAACTAGCACAAATTCCAGTCTCATCTCTCAAGCTCTGCTATGTTTAACCTTTGTCGATCTCCATGCTCATCAGTGGGGCAGTAAAGGTCTATGGTCATCCACTGCCAAGCACAAGTATTTTTCTAATCACACACACATGCCATGGAGAAATCTAGGATCTTTTTAGTATTCATCCCATCCCATACACAACAACTCCCCCCCTCCAGTTTCCATTTCTCTCTCATGCATCATGTGGAATTCAATGTATTGCTCTTATGTTTATAAAAATATATGGGACAATATATGAAACACTGTGTTATATATAATATGTCGGGCAACTGTAATCGTTTTAAAAACAGGGGGGCTGATCCTGAAGCCCTTACTCCTGTGAGGAACACCATTTAAATTAATGGGACTAGTCAAGTGAGTAAAGACTGCAGGTTTGGGCCTATCTCATCTGATACATGGGCCAGATTCTCCAATCTGCTGAATACACTTTGCACTACACAATTAAAGTAGCTGGTTATTTGCATTGGAGAATTTCCCCTGCCTATGGATTATCTCCACCATTATAAAGCTCACTGTAAACAGAACTCAGGCAGGGTGGGGAATAAAATCCAATAGATTATACTTAATAACTAAAATATTTGGTCTATTTCACCAGTGCCCTGCACCTTTTGAAGTCATTTACACCTGGGCAAAGTGGTTGTGAATCACAATCATTGGGATTTGATAGCATTTTATACTCTCTTTGCAAAAGCGTAAGATGATCATACCAATTCAAGGCAGCAGAGAATACCAGACACTTAAACTTTAGGGGAAAAAAACTATAGGACCAAATTTTGAATGGGTTGCTATGCCTGCATAAAGCCCAGTGAAGAGCAAATTGCTACAGTCTAGCCTTGAGACAATGAAGGCATGAATGACATGGCAAGGGCCACTTGCCAGGATCATCTGGGTATATCTCATGTAATCAATTCCCTGCCATTGCAGAGGCCTTGGACGTTGGTGCATGTCAGTACCTCCTGTTCTCTGCCTGTGGCACATGATAGTCTAATCTCTTGTGGGCTGTAATACTTTGATCTAATTTCGGTTGTTGGGTTTAGTGCACTAGTGGCTGGGTACTGTTAGTAGCTTGTGATATACAGGTGATCAGACTATCTGGTCTGGTGGTCTCATCTGCGCTTAAACTCTCTATGCAAGATCTATGTTCAAGAGAAAAGGATGAACTTTCCAGAGAGAGTGGAGACATTTACCAAATTTGAATGAAGGTGCTGAGATTTAGGCACCCAATTTTGAATATATTGGCCTCTGATGAAGGTGAATTAGGCTTTCTTAGGTTACATGTTTAAATAAACATATGCCCTCAAGTGTCATTTGAAATGAACTTTCCACAGCACATAGTCTGGCACAGGAACAGGAACTAATTACTGATGTAATTTTCATTGACCACTAGATGGCAAATGATTACAGTAATCAAAGCAGTGATGCTCCGCAATTGCACTTCCAAGTTCAGTGTTATTATTAGTCAGTGCTGGTGTGTTGCTCTTATTGGCTTAGGTGAAAAACTAAGTTAGATGAAATCCATACCTTAATTAAAAAAAAAACCCTCACTATCTGATCAACTTGAGACACATTAATCAAGAAGTAAAACACAGGTCAGGATGCAGGGTATCAAAATTATTTTTTTTTTATTATTTCAATACAGTTGAGATGTTTGTTTTAAAGTGAAAGTGCTCAATTCAGTGAATCCCCCCAAATTTTTCAACCCCTGGACAATTGCCACTTCTGTATTGTAATAAATAATCATTAATAATTATCCTGCAATAAAGCTTCACTTTTACCCAGGGCTTATTACCCAAAGGTCTCAAAGTGCTTTAGGAATATAACAAATTAAAATGCATAACATCCCTGTAAATTAAATCGGTTCATCTCCATTTTATAAAAGGGTACAGTGAGGCAGGGGGAGATTAAGTGATTTTCCCCCAGGTGAAACACATTGCCATAGCAGAGATGGAAATAGGACAGATGAAATCAATGTCCCAGGCATTTGCTCTGTCCATAGGGCCTCAAAATAGTCACCCTCTAACCACTGACATGTGGAGGAAAAAGAAACTAAGCACATAAACCCATTTCCATCACACCCCCTGTTTATCCCGCTGCACCTTATCTGCTTCTTTATCCTTTGCAAAAAAGCACTTCTTGCCTTAGGGTTCTTCATGGTCATGCCCTCATTCATCTCCCACCATCTTCTTTCTTCCAATCCTGCCATTCCTTTCCTCTAGTCCTCCAGCTCCAACCTCCTCACTTCTAGTAACATGGCTTCCAGCCTTAAAGTGACTCAGCAACTCCAATTCCAGTGGAAAGCTTTGTTTTCATGCACTCCCAATAAAAGAGAAGTGCATAGGGTTCATAGAGTCGTACGGTGAAATCCTCACCCCTGCTCCAGGCATTTTATGCTGGGTGAAATGGGCTATGTAGCACAAAGTGTCCCCCACAGCCCTGTCTGTGGCCAGAGGATTCCCCCTTGGCCCAGGCACTGCAGAAACAGCATCACAAGCCCTAGCGAAGGAGGTGTGCAGGGGTAGGGCTGCACCACGGGGGACATGTCGGGGGTAAGGATGCAGCACTGTGGAGAATCCAAGCTAAAGCCATCACAGGTCCCCAGGCTGCGAGCTCTATACTGCCAGTGTAATCCACTGGCAAGTGTTAAAGGTCTCCCAGAGTGCCAACATACAAGGACTGAACCAGGGCCCTCCAGAGCTGAAAGCATAAGCTGCTATATCTTGAGCTAAAGCCAGGGGCTTTACCAACTTGTAACCTCAGCACAGAGAGGGACGTCTAATGCACGCTCACTAGTGGGTTATGCCAGCTCTTAAATGCATCGCACAGAATCTTGCCCATAGGTATTAAGACCACAACGAACTGTTATGATCACCTACCCTGACCTGCTTAACACAGGTCGGAGAATCTCACCCAGTAATTCCTGCATTGAAATCCTTATTCAGCAGATCATTTCCGCCCTGCGTCTTAAGTCCATCCCTATTCGGCAAAGCATTTAGAGATGTGCATAATTTTAGACAAAGGCATGCAAGTGCATTGCTGACTCAGGCTGGGCCTGAGCCCCTAGTGGTAGCCAGTGAGTTTTTAATCTCGTGCTGTCTGAAATGGGTTCAGCTTTCCCCTAAAGAAATTTCCATGCTTCAGAAATTTGCTCTGAGCCTGTTTTGAGGTGTTTGACAGTAACACATTAAGTGAGGTCCCTGGGGGCATTACAGTGAGAGCTAAGCCAGGGCACTCTGCCACTAGCTGCAGATAAGTAAAGCCCTTTAACACCAGAGACTGCTAGGGGCTTGTTCCATGCTCTCAGTAAGATAAGCTGCCATCCACGCCTCAAAAGACACTCCTATCTGCCAAGCGACTCTGAGAAAAGCGGGGAGATGTGCAGGCTGATGTAAAGCACGTTACAGATTTGCCCAGTCTATAGCCCTTAGACTCTTCTGGTGTCACTAAATAAATGGGGTGAAACTGGGGAAAGCCTTCAAATACAGGATTTATTTGTTATACCTGTTAAATAGCCGTAGTAGTGATTATTATCATTAATAATAAATGTTGATGAAGAGAATGGAGGAGATTCTTAATGCACTGGTGTATGACCAGCCACTGACCAATATATATTCTTCATGATCACCATCAGTCCCATTGTTAAAGTGGGACACCCCTTTGGCTAGCTTCCAAAATCAGGAGCAAAAATAAGCCTCGTGCTATGAGGGAATGATTTTTTCCCTTCTGAAAAATTTTGGCAAAAACAACACAAAAATTGTTTTTGTCAGTATTTTTCTTCAATATTTTTCGGGGTTTCGACAAGAAAAATGACACTCCCTCAACGGAATATTTTTCCATTTTTAGCAACTGAGTGTTTTCAGTTATAAAGTTTTTTTGGAGGGTTATGACAATGCAGTCTTTGACAAAATAAAAATATTTCCATTCCATTCCAAAAAGCCATTTTTCACTGAAAAAAGTTTCGATGTACATTTTTCAAACACCTCTACATACAGTTTTATGAGACAAGCAGCAAACCCAGCTCGTTCATTCATTTGCAATATATTAACTAACCCATTTCACCTGCAGTGATAATAAACATAACTCCAAACTAGATCTTTTGTCCTGTTTTAGACAAAGACATAAGAAGGAAACAACATGGTGAATGTAAGATGGATAAAAAGTTCAGAATAACGTCTGAAGCCTTTACGAAAGTTCTGAGTAACATCTGAATCAACTTCTGTGATTTAAGCCAGAGATAAGTCAAATTCTCTACAACACTTCTATCTAGGAAGACGAGAAAGGGGAAATTGTAAATTAGCTTGCATGACAGACAAGGGTAACGGAGAATTGGCAGCTTACCGCCCTAATTTTTCTCTGTTATAGACTCTAAAGCATCAGTTTTCAGAATCTCAGGGCTTATCAGTATGAACACTTAGCTCACACTTAGCTCATGGCAAGCTTGAGTATAAATATGCCCTACACTAGTCTGCTGCGCACTAAATGTTCCCTAGTGTGCTTTAATCTGCTCCCATTTCAAACTGGGATAGATCAAAGTGCACTACGGAATTGTCAGTGTGTGGCACCAGGGTCCACACAGACATTTAGTGTGTGCAGACTAGTGCACGGTAGATTTACACCCCAGCGTATTGTGAACTAAATGACGATAGAGACAAGCCCTAAGGCATAAGCTTTATATCTTCAGTTCTTAGGGCTTCTTGCAGCTGAACTTGCATGGCTACTGTGTACATTTGATCAATGTATTACATCAGCCCATACAATTTACTTCTCCTGTGTTTTTTCCTTCCAAACCCCACCATCAAATAAAATATATAACAAATAATCAAAATAAATATTAGATATATTTGTCTACTTTTGCTAATTCTAGTTTCATTGAGATGCTTGTGAGCTGTTAAGATTTGTAGTTATTGTTTGATGGCCAAATCCAGTGCCATTGATTGATTTCAGTAGGAGCAGGATCAAGCCCTGGATTAGTATCAAAGTCATCAATTAAATAACTTCAGAGGATTACAGTTATCAACGAAATAATTTCTTTATTAGACCTTTAGTCTCTTACCTTTTCTTCCAGCCATGCTTTTTAATCCACAGCTGCCTAAGAAAAGACAGGATACGTTTAGTAATTGCTCCTTGGAATTTTGTCCTTCTCAGGTTCATCGAGTACATAAATGAATTCTCATTAAGGAAAAGTATGACATTCTTTGAAATAGCCCCAGGACACAGCTGAGGAAGATAGAGGAACAGGAGTCTGGAACAAAGTTGGAAATTTGTGAAATGACTTTGGTCAGTTTTCTTGCTTTTGTCAATGTCAGGGCAGCTCCCCAAGGACTTGTCTGATGCAACACCCAACTATTATAACAAAAGACCTCGATGATGAGGGAGAAAATTCTAAACGTGTCCAATGAGAACTTCCCACAGTTCTTTTTGGTTTAGGGCTTTGCGCTGACCCAGGGAAGTGGAGAGGGAATAGCCACAGTTGTATTAAATAACATGCCCCTGTGCTATGTGAGTTAACTTCGCAATACAGCAAGCTGCCACCTTTTAGCTGGCACTTTACTAAATTAATTGATTAAATCTGACAATGTCCCGATGGACACATTATTAGATCTATGTTACAGAAGTCAGGACTCAAGTAACATTCCCATGGCCACACAATGTAACTCAGGTAGTGACAATAATTTTGCTCTGAGCCCTATGTCCACGCGGCCTCCCTTGCCAAAATAGAAAAGAGCCCCCAGCTGAAAGACATGGATTTGTGAACTTTTTCAGGGTTTGCAGGTACTAAATTTTAAATGATGTTTTTTCCAGTGGTATAAGCATCCACACACACGCACACACACGCACGCACGACAGGAGTTTGAGGATAATTATTCGATTTCTTGATGAAGTCTCCAGTTTGGCAATTAACTTCAGCACCCTGTGATGGGGTGGACAAACCCCATACTGGGCCCAGAAGGGTTAAAGGACAATACTGGGCCCAGGTAGCCCCGCCCCTCCAGACCTGCAAATCATGATCCAGCTGGAGAGGAAGATTACAAGAGAGCGACCCAGTTCAGTCAGGGAGCGGCTGTGGAAGAGGAGAGACCTACCCTGAGGGCTCCTGGACAAGGGTGCCAAAGAAGCCTCAGGACCACACGCTGAGCCCAGCTGGGAGTGAAAGTTTAGTTGTCTTTTCTTTTTCTTTGGTTACCTTATTTTGGTCTTGGAGCCATGGGGGAGAGGCAGATGGTAGGAAGTGACTCAGGGAGAGTATTTCCAAGGGCACCCCAGGGTGCCAGACACTGTTGACTCTCATAGGGCCTGGGGTTGGAGCCCAGTGGATTGGGAGGGCCTGGGCTCCCCTCCTAACTGCCCTTGTTGCAGGAGGCACATTCCAGCCTTACTTCTCCTCTGCTAAGAAGCAGGCAAGGTCATTGCAACCTAAGGTGAAGCTAACTCCATCCTCGGGGGAGGAACTGGACTGAAAGGCTTTTACTCTGAGAAGGGATACTGGGTGCACTGCCCACTAGACCACCTGGTCCTCTGAGGGCTCTATTACACATCCACTTAACTTGACTTCATTTGGAATGGTCACAGGCTTAAATTTCAGCACATATGCAAATATTTTGCTGTATTAGGGCCCAAGAAAGGACTAAAGGGTTGAAGGAGAAAAATAAATGCTGGAGCTTACAGAAGGGAGTGACATTGCATAGATCTGCTTTGTCATTCCTCTATAAGGTCATGTTGATTTGTTTGTATATTTCAAACACCGTGCTTTGGCCTAACTGCACCATTATCTCACTGGGAGGCTGATTTCTCTAATGCATAATAAGAGCCGCGTTAGAACATGTTGCCTTTTATTGACAGTAATAAAAAAGAACCAAGCAGACCACAAAACAGCTGCTCTTCCAAATAACTATGATGGAAACAAGCATCCTTAGGGCTGCCTGGGACTCTGTGTATAACAGCTAAGCAACATGCCTGTACTGAATGCTCTGCATGTGAGACTGAGAGCACGTAGCCAAACCAATTTAAAAAATCCTTTATGCCATTCCACAATCTGGGCTTCCCAGTTCATCCCATTTCTTCTGTTCGTTTGCAAACTCTGATAAAGATTAATGTTTATATTTTAAATTTATTAATAACTGCATGGCACTTTAAAACTTCAGCATGATCAGCAGTGCGGGACAACTTCTACCTCCCACTCTCTGCAGCCACCAAACACCATGAATTTGATGCAGCCAGTGTGCTTCCAGGAACCTACACAACTGATCTATATCCCACAAGTGCCTACAATCTACTATGGACATAGCAATCAGGGGACCTAGGGATCACAGAAGGAATGGAGTCTCCATTGGTGCCCTGTCATCGAGGCATAAGCCCCCAGCCCCATCTCCATGCAACAACCCAGTTAATGTAACTATCTCCCTTAGAATTTCCTTTCATGCCCATGGGTATAATCCATTTGCTCAGAGACTATGCTAGGGTGAGGATTTGTTATTACTGTTTATTTGTACTGCAGTAGCAACTAGTGTCCCACGCTATGGTCAGGACTCCATTGCGCTGGGTGCTGCATAAACACATAGTGAGAGACATTCCCTACTGGAAGAGTTCAGTCTAAACAGAGACGTGAAATGAGTTGGCCAACGTCACGCAGTTAAGTGGTAGAGGGAGGCATAGAACCCAGCTGAAAACGAAGATGTGCCACAGGCTTCCCACATACAGCTAGTGATGGATGTTTCAATGTTCTCTTCTAAGGGACACCGCAAGATCATGTTATATAGCATGCTGCACAAATCCCTCCCTGCCAACATGGCCCCACAACAACTTTCCTGCTTCTCCCTGGGTTGGAGGGTTCATGATATCTTGTGGTCCTGTTTCATAGAGTCACAGAGTTTAAGGCCAGACGGGATCATCAGATCATCTAGTCTGACCTGCTGTATAACACAGACCATAGAATTTCACCGAGTCACCCCCGCACTGAGCCCAATGACTTGCATGTGGCTAAAGCATATCCTTAATATCTAGGCATTGTCACATTCTCTCCCTCTGGACTTCTTTTTTTTAACACCATCTTATGCATTTCCAGTGACATCAGAAACCAGCTGGGAACGGTCCATTTATGGAAAGGAACCCAAGAGCAGCCATGAACCGAGACGGGAATAAGGATTTAGCGAGATGTGGGATTGGAAACTAATTTTAGTTATTCCACTGCAAGCTCATCACACTGTCAGTGTCACACGCTTTTTATCTCCCATATCACATCCAACAGTTACCTCATGCCGCAGCCATCTTCTGATGGAGACCATTGTAGGGAATTTTCCTAATAATTTCCTACCCATATTTTGGAAAACGTCCTACCACATGTCACGGCAGTCACTAGACCAGCATGGGTCGCATTGCTCCATCACTTCCCCAAATGGCACATGCACAGATGTTGTCATTCCAATTAGAGAGGGACCTTGAACCAGAATCCTTGCATTTGAGCACCCTCAGATTTAAGGAAATGTGCAAAATCTGCCAGATCTGAACTTTTTAATTGGCCCTTATCTTTATATTGGCTGGGCTAAGGAATTGAATGTGGATTTTGAGATCTGACTCAAACACTGTTATAGAATGCTATTGTAGCATCCTCTGTCTGCCTTTGTCCTGCAGTGGATAAAATGTGTGTATTTTTCAGAAGGAGATTTATTAGTGGATTTATAAGGACAAGCAGTATTTGGCATCATGGGCCTTGAAATATTGCACATGCTGACTCAGAAAGTAAGAGGCATGCACATTGTCCCATGAAAATACATACTTTCACCTTCATTAATCTTACATTGCTTGAGTGGAAAAGGCCCAACATGACTGGGAGCTAGAGCACTCTGTTATTCATTGAAAAGGCACTCGTTCTTGAAAGTGAGAGGTTTTTAAATGGCTGCTACATCCTAATGCACAAACAAAACGTGCTTTGTATTGAAAGGCAAATAACTTGCAGAACTGGGAACAGAGAGCATATCCGCTAGTGATTAAAGCAAGGCACTAGAGCTGGACCCCAGAGAGCTGGGTTCAAATCTTGGCTCTGCCACAGATACCCTGTGTGACCTTGGACAAGTCATTTAATCTCTCAATGCCACACTTCCCCATCTGTTCAATGGGGATACTAACATTTCCTTTCTCTAACTCTTTGCCTATCATGCTTATTTAGATTGTAACCTCGTCAGGGCAAGGATTGCCTTTCACTATGTGTACAGTGCCTAGCACAATCTGGTGCTGGTCTCAACTGGGGACCTTAGGCATTATTATCACATTATATATATATATATATATATATATATATATAGTACTAATATAAAATATTTGTTCACATGGTGAATACTTACAAATAATAGACACACCAATAGAAACATGTGTCAGTTCATGAGCAATTTGTAAACAGAACAGAAGGCGGACCTTTAAAATGAATTCCATGCACAATGAATATTATTTGTAATGAAAAATACGAGCAGCTGTAACAATAACACAGAAATGTATGAGGATTAATTAAATGATATTGTGACAGTTCTTTGAGATCTTTAGATGGGAGCTAGGTACGCTCCAGATACTGGTTCTGAACCTCCTTGGATTTGGAGGATGTTTGGGATTTGGATCTGGAATTTGCATCTTGACCTCAGCTCTACAAGAAAGGTTCCAATGAGAACACACTGGATCCAATCCCTGTCATACTCTGGGAAAGTTTAGAGCTGGATTGGGCCTGAACACATCCCATCCTTAGCTGGGATGAAAGGTGCTGTGGTACATACTAGAGGTGATCAAAAATTTTTCATTGAAATGTTGTTTTGATTTGGGTTGTTTGGTGGGGGCGGGGGGGGGAGGGGTTCTGGAAAATACCTTTTAGATTAAAAAGAAATTTTTGCATCATTTTTTAAAATATTTCAGATTTTTGTCAGAAAACTGAAAAAAATTGCTTTACAGTTGCTGAAAACAGAATAACTTTTGGTTTTCAGGTTTTCAGTGTTTTGATGACAACCAAAAAAGAAAGATTTCAAAAAAAATGAACAAAATCTTGTAAAGAAAAAAAGTAATGTCCTGACCAGCTCTGTATATAGATGCAAAAAGTTATTAGAATTCTCTAAAGGAACCAGTTATTGCATATCTAAAATCTACCTTACTGGATTCATATGGTGAGAAAGATACAAGACCTTATTATACCAACTACCAGACTTGAAAAAGAACTACCCACAAGTTCAAATCCAAAACTCGATAGCACATATACAATATCACACTTTTTCTCCAGGGGAGCCTCCGTTCTAGGCAGGGTAATGAGAACAGGTGACCATCACTTAAAAAATAAGTATACTAAAGAAAGGTAGGACACCATTAAAAATCACTTCACATTCTTCTTCCCCACTTCCTCTTGCACAAATAAGGATCACACCCTTTCAATCATAGCATATCGTCGACCTTGACACTTCTTAAAAGCCCTGCTTCTTTTTCTAGCCTTTCAGCACCAAGCATGCTTCACACATTCCTTCAGAGACCCCTGCAATTCCACTGCCTCTTGAGAGAAGAAACCCATAGAGGCTGCTGCTAGGCAGAAGGTGTGGGGCGACCCGAGATCAGATTGCATTTTGGAGCCACTTCCATTAGGGAATGACCCTCTGAAAAACAGAGCTGCTCCCGGAAGCTGGACACCTTCAATTCCTATTGATGTCAACTGGAGTTAAGGGTGCACAGTAACACCCTGACATGCTCAGCACGTAAAGGGGGGGAAATCCTTTCTGTGGTCTATGGATTGTTCCAGGTTCCCAGATTTTCATGGCAATATAAGAACTGTGATATCAGATTGGACCAGGGGCCCATCCCATCTCTGGCAAAGGTCAATATCTTCAAGGGAAGGTCAAAATATTATTTAAATAATGTCAAATGAGCCACGCTACAAGTGCTGAGGAGACATTGTTCCCTGACCCTGTTGTGATCAGCTTAAGCCCAGAAAGAAGCTTGAGATTTCATTCGCTATACCGTACCATGCACAACTACGAATTATCCCATCCTTCTTTGGATTGTCAGTCACATCACATAACACATCTCTGGAAAGCGTTCTGACACCAGAGTAAAAGAGAATTTACAGTATCATTAATAATAAAAATACAATGTAGCTAGCTCTGTACATTTACATGGCACTAATCAGCCACCCCATGACTCTGATCCAAGTCCCTTTGAAGTCAATGGGTATCTTTCTATTGATTTCAGTGGGAGTGGGATCAGGCCCCATGTTTGCAGAGATGCCACTGGCTTGCTTTAATCCCAAAATAACAACCTGTTAATTAAACACAGCAAAAAAGCAGAGCTATATCTACCACTTGAGTGCTAATAATCTTTCAGTTTTTACTATTCCCTCACCTGAATTTCCCGACGGTGCCTCAGAGCGTTTGTCCAGGTTAGCTACCACTAACAAAAAAGGTAAATTAAATGTGATTTTAGATGAAGGAGACTCAGGTTGCAGGAGAAGCCTAGTTTGCATGTAACACTGGCCTCCATGCATGCTCTCTTTCCTACAATGCTGCCTACCTGTCACGTCATTTATTGCTCATAAACAGGCACACTGTTAATGCCATAAAGTTAATAGTAGCAAGGATCAGTAATATTCCCTCTCCAGCTAGCCCTTCTTAATCTGTTTAGCATAGGTTTCTGCATTTAGCTCAAAGGAAGTTTCCTTTTCTGCTCACCTCTATCACACATATGACGTGAATATCTATGAGAAAAAAACTGTAATTCTTTTAAGTGGAAAAGTGAAATAAAACAGCCTTATTTCTAGGCTGTGCAATCCAGTCTTTTAATTCAGCAAGAGAGCTGCATGGTTTAAATTCTTCATCCTGCAAAGCAAAGGAAACAGGAAACTCTTTTTATACCAGATGTCATGTAGTTGTACTGTACATCTGGCAACCCCCCAACAGCTGTACAGGGGCTAAGCCACGTGAGCTAAGATATTAAGCAGTGGCTTGTTTGTGTAAGACGGTAGGCTGTGTTGCCCTCAGGAGAGTTGTTCAAAGAGTTCTCAGACAAGAGGGGAAATGCAAAGAGATTTAGAATGTTTGAGCTGTAATTCTGCTTGTAACAAGGTATTGATGAGAGATGGCACATTTATAGGTTTCAGAGATATATGTCAGATTACCTTGTGTACTCCAGTCTTTACTTATGTCTATGGTGTCTTCTGGCTGCGAAATGTGACGGTCACTGTCATGCTTTGTGATTTTATAGCCAAATAAACCAAACTTGCACTGTAGGCTAGAGATTCTAATCTACAGTGGCGTGACTCTGGAGTGACTCCACTAGAGTGACTCTGGATTAGCATGGGTTTAGCTGAGAGAAGAATTTGTTCCAATATGTGGCCAAAGACCAAAGATAGTCCCTGGAGTCATAAAACACAACTCACAGCCATGGAGTGGGAACTAAACCAAAACCTTGGTTCCTAACAAACACACACACACACACAAAACCCACTTCTAGCTCTGAATCTCATGGCAAAGTCCTGCCTTTGTAATGGGTCAGAGCAAAACTGTAGATTCAAACACTTCCCAGCACTGAAATGCAGATTTGCATTTAGCTGCTGGTGAACTCTAGGAGCAATTTCTGTCCATCTGTCAAGAAAGAGCCAGATATGACCACGTACTGATGAGAAGGCAGTTAGGGCCTAATCCTGTGAGGTGCTGAGCAATTTCAACATCCCTTGACTTCAGTGGAAGCTGAGAGCATGCACTACCTCTCAGTAGATGCTCATCTCCTTGCAAAATGTATGCACATTTATATGCAAAATCAGTGCAGCCTTCAAGCGTTTGACAAATTCTATGCATGGCCCCTGGTGTTGATCACATCTGGTATATCTGAAATAAATCCTGATACAAAAAGCAGGGCATGGCAAGAAGCTAAGACTGCAGCAAGAGACTGCCAAAGATGGAGGGCAGAGGTGAGGGCCCAGTGTTCTGCATAAGACAAGTCAGTCAAAAAACGGGACCTTTTGAAACCACCTCTGTCTGCAGCTCAGCACAGCCCTTGCGGTAAATCTACAGCCCCTATCCAGGCTCTGTCAGAACATATTTTTCCAAAACAATCTAAATGCCTACAGTTCCCGCTTGGAATGGTCAGACACAGACACTCTGAGATGGAAAACCATGAAGAACTTGTAGGCAGTAATTTGTGATTTCCTTAATCTTGATTTCATTATGGACGTAAGGTCACCCTCCCTCCCGCCCCGCCCATGCAGCATAGCCAAGAGATGAATCACTCAAGAAAGGAGCATTGCGCTTTCACTTTTAAATTAATAAATAATGAAGATCTGCGTTCAGATCCAAAACCCTCATGAAGTTTTGGGCTGCTCAGATCCACAAAAGCATAAAATACAGATACAGAGTAAGTTTGGGGGGTCAGGTTCAGACTCAAAGATAGCCATGGAATTCAGATCGCGCTCTGAATGTTCCTCCAAGGAGTGTCTGGTTCTGGCTGGGCCTCTCTGTAACAATCAAAATGAGCTTGGTCATTTATTTTGTTAAACTTTCATAGTAAAATGGCAAGCTGTTTGAGAGGAGAGTATTTGGAATGAAGCAAAAGAACAAAGGGCCACATAAATGTATGGCTCGATGCTCTTAATTAATGAACATTCCTCTCTGTGAAAATAATCTTAATAAATCAGTTGTCTTTATTCAAAACTGCATAAGTGAGTGCAACATGAGTGAAGTTAGCTAGAGTTGTGCCCCTTAGTTTTGTTTGCCTGCAGTACTCGAACGTTTTTGGAAAATACAAAATTCTGAACATCCCCACTCCCCCGCTCAAATTGTTTTTTCTGAAAACATGAACCTTTTCCATGAACATCTTTCTGTGGTTTTCAACCCGTTCCGGTCACAATGTACTGCCCCATGCCACCATATGTTGATCTACCGCAGTCTATGGGCCTTAATGTTTAGTTTCATGCCAGTTACCACAAAGCTCCCTGGTGGGAGATGAGATGAGGACACTCGATGTAACAGAGCTCATCAGTGAATGTAACTTGCCAAACCAGACACATGAGCAGCAGTAGGGGCATAAACCTTTTATGAGCCATTTGCAGTTGTTCCAGTGCTCCCCGCTGATTTTGTTTCGAAACATTTCTGTGGAGGTCATCGGACCAGAACTCCTCCCCAGTCAGCTGGTGTCACTGTTTTGGGTTTAACGGGAAACACTGGTTTA
Organism: Eretmochelys imbricata; assembly: GCF_965152235.1. Taxonomy (NCBI): domain Eukaryota; kingdom Metazoa; phylum Chordata; order Testudines; family Cheloniidae; genus Eretmochelys; species Eretmochelys imbricata. The sequence goes on along the minus strand of NC_135597.1, from coordinate 10,630,336 downwards.
TAAAGAGCATAACTAGCTAAAACAAACTCTGCTGTAAAGAGAATAACTAGCAAAAACGTTTGCTAATTGCTCTTTATTCATACAGGGCCAAAGATGGTGGGGCCAGCACAGGTACAACCGTGTCAGTGTGTAAGAGAGGAGAACCAGGCGCAGATCTGCTGGCCATGCCACAGGCTGTCCCCTGCCTGTCTTTCTCCTGTCCCCAAAACCCTTTTCCACAATGCAGCCCCTGCATAAACACAAGCCCACAGCTGCAGTGAGTGCAAAATCTCTGCATTCTATTGCTTAATATAATCACACCCGTTCCATTGTCTTCAGGGCCTCCTGTGGTCTTCTTGTTGTTGTTGTTATTTATTGTTTGTATGACCATGGTGCCTAGGAGCCCAAGGCATGGACCAGAACCCCATTGTGCTAGGTGCTGTACAAACAGAATAAAAAGATGGTCCCTGCCTCAAAGCGCTTTTCATCTAAGTAAAGCCTTTACTTGGGCTGGACAATTTTGATCTGGAATAGGGGATAAAGGACACAGGTGTAACTCTGTTAATATTTAAGTGGGCTTTTATTTACTGTTGGTATACAAAATCCTAGACCTAAGCTCTGTGTCATTTGCATGTTCGACTGAAATCATAACAAAGCTGCACGGATAAAAGTTGGCCACGCATGCCAAAGAAAGTCAGCTACAAGGGGGAAAAGGAAGGGCAGATCCAGTCCAAGGAGAAAATTGTCCTATCTCAGAGGGTCCAAGTGCAGAATGTTTACAAAATGCTCATTAAGGGAGAGGGGGTTTGTGAGATAGCAACAGAAAATCTGGTGGACAGCTTACACTACAAGAGATAAGAGAGACAAGGCTACCATAGGAGAGAGCGTGTTATATCCAATTACTGAGACCTGGTTTTGGAGGGTTGGGGGTGGGAGAGAGAGACAGTGAGCGAGGACTGATCACAAGCTTCAGGCGAGGGCTTCCAAACTTGTCAACTCTGTGACACAAGCTGCACACAACCCAGAGGATAAAATAGCCACTTAGCCCACACGAGAGCTAAATCTTGTTGAGTGCAGTTGGAGGCTAGAGCGAAGGAATGGATACTGTCGCCATTCAGCTGTGGGCAACCCTCTCTCTGTTGGTGCACCTTGCAGCTTGCAGTCCCATCATGAGCCTGGAGCAGTCTTCCCTGGAGGAAGATGTGCCCCTCTTTGACGAGCTTCTTTCGGAGCAGGACGGAGTTGATTTCAGCACGCTGCTTCAGAACATGAAAAATGAGTTCTTGAAGACGTTGAACCTCTCTGATATTCCCCTGCATGAAACACCTAAGGTGGAGCCCCCAGAATACATGTTAGAGCTGTACAACAGGTTTGCCACTGATAGGACCTCAATGCCATCCGCAAATATTGTTAGAAGCTTCAAAAATGAAGGTAAGATCCATACTCCTCGGAGTGAACTAAGAATGAGTGGGCATTGCTTATAACCAACAAGACACCTGTTTACAATGCATGGAGCATGAAGACTGAATGGGGGGGCAGGGGAAGGAGTTTACAGTGATTAGATAGAGATGCAACTGGAGTTAACAAACTAACATGGCATGTGCCTATAATCAACCAGCTCACATTGCTTTTCTGAGGTAACCTTTCCCCCCATCCTTTGCCTATTATATCTTTGAGACAGTAAGCACTTTGGGGTAGGGGCAATGTCTTCTTTTATGTTTGCATATTGCAGGTACGTAATACAAACAAATCGTCATCATCCCAGGAAGCATATGAATCATTTATATGTTACCTTCATAGGCATCAGATTTTCAAAGAGAGACGGTAACCGAATTAATGGGAAAAACCCTCTTTCACAACCCATGCAATGGTACAAATTCTCGTTTGGGAAGCCCAGTCTCTTCATGGATTCCTAACCAAACGGTGAATGACACTCTCGTAATATTTTCCCAATTTAGTCTTTAGTGGGTCCCAAGGGTTGGTGTGTGAAGTAAAGTCAGTAGAATATATAGAAAAATATGCGACTAGCACCTTTCTAGGATGACTTTTGCTAACCCTCGGTGTTCATTTTTGAGGAAATAAAGTAATTTCTATTTTTCAAAAAATTTTAACTAAAAGATACATAAAATCATGAGTTTAGAGAGTTCCAAATATCATGCAATTGAACATTTTCCTGCAGTGGCTACATAATGAGAGGAATGTAAGGCTCACATACGAGCTGCTGATGATTCCTTTATGCTTCATGCATGAGTAACAATGTGGGCGATATATTAAAAAGGCTTTTCAACAAATCATATATGCTCCGCGAAACGTTCTGTTTGCAAATAGGATTGAGTTGATTTTTTTTAACAACTCAGCTTGATGTGTGATAATTCAAATAAAAATGGCTCTTCTATTATGCCAGTCTCAGTTTTACTGATGAAGTCCAAAACTACAAGATAACAGAGCAATCACTGAGTATATGTGACCTAAATTTGACAATTCAGCTTGATGCTATGACTAGCTATGAGCTCATCTATATCTCATTCAGATGTGTGCATTCTTATCCAGCTACATGTTTCTGGTTTTCAAAGGCTCTGCCTTAAAGTTCAAATCCACTTTAACTGTGTATTTCTTCAACATATAGATAACATTTAATTCACTGAGGGCTGGATTGCGAACCACTTATGCATGCTGAAGACCATGGGATGAGTGACTGCTCATGGGCGTAGAGAAGGCATTCACAATCTGGCCCTGAAGGAATATGGAGTAATGAGTATTGTCCTTTTCTGACACTTGCAATTTTAAGATGAAAAAGTATCAGGAATATAAATGGACTATAATTGGGCAAGTACAGTATACTAAGGGGGAAATCCTATGTGTTTTACTAGTGTAAATTCGCAGTCGTCCTTTATTTTTAGTAAATGTAACAATGCACAGTTCCATTCATTTTCTTAAATACAACAGAGAGGCCAAGCATCATTTTCATCATTATATGAAGTCTGCAATGGCTGTGTCAAACTCAGAGTAACTTCCTACCTTTTCGGCAGGTTCCTGTCCTTTCTTCTAGTCCAGAAGCATAGATTCAGATACTCATATGATAACACAAATGCTCTCCATATGCACATGTATAGTACAGAGGGTTTATTTTAATTGCCTCTCCTTTGTATGTCTAGAAAGTCAGTAACAACTAGGGGACCTGGATTTTATGTTTTATGGGCCTTTTGTATGGTTAAAAATAAAGCGCTTGCAATTATACTGATAGAAGAGATGGAACAGATCACACACTGCAATCTTTATACTTATCTGCTTGTGTCAGCAGAAGATGATAATGGAAATTGAATGGGTGGAAGCAGTAGGACTTTATGACGATTGTTCATTCGCAGTTTTAGCTCCTGGAGCCGCCTGGCTCAATTGCAGGTATAATTCTAATGTGGTCGTGACTTGAAAAGTTAAATAAACTTTTCCGGGCTAAATCCTCCTCCTTCGGACAGCAGTGCGTCCTCATTGACACCAGTGAGGATATACAGGTAATCATGAGAGGGGAATTTGACCCTTTGAGTTTTCCTGCTTAGCCAGTCTTGTGGCTGGACACCCATCCTGCCTTATGTTTCTCTCTAATCAGGAAGTGACACGCCCAGTTTCCCACAAGAGCATGTCCCTACCCCCTTCCAATGAATTATTCATGTCCATCTTCTATGCAGTCAGCTGACTTTTCCCCACCCCATACATGTCACCATGACAGTGGACTTGTTCTCCAGCATCCTGCAGGCTGGGAAGTCCTCGAGGTCACACTAAGTTCTGATGCCACTTCCAGTTTTGAAGTGAGTCATGCTTACTAGACATGGAGACAAATTCTGAGTGCTTTCAAACTCCCAACTAAAGTCAATGGGAAGAGAGGGCAAACAGGACCTCTCTTGTTTGGCCTCTTTGATATTTTTTTCTTTTTAAACAACAGATGGGTTTGCAAACATCAGAAAACACTGAAGTCCCATTAAAGTCAATGGGACTATTCATTTGCTGAAGTGCTTTGGTAGCTCAGGGCCAATATTTGTAGCTTTGTCAACCAAATGTTTCCATAAATATATCAATCCCAGAGTCATAGAAATCAGAGATGGGAAAATGTACAGGTTCCATGCAGTCCATCCCTTCTGCCCTTGTCGGCATGCTTGCTAAATCTACATTTCCTAATCTGGTTTCAGAGTTGTTATTGATATTAGGGAAATGCAGCAATAAATACAGACATTTTTCTAAATGTCCTATATGTATGAAGAAATGCAGATGGTGTATGTATAAACAGAGATAGATAGATTAGATTAGATTATTTGCTTGTTATACATTTGATTAATTAATACTCTCAAAAGCTCCTAAGTAAGTACAACAGTTTTCTTTTGCTCCTTTCAAGACAGATCCAAAACCTATTGACATCAAAATGGGAATATTTCCATGGCTTCAGTGGGCTTTGGATCAAGACCTAACTTCCTCCTAGTTATAAGCCTTTGCATCACCCTAAACAACTTGTCTCTTTCCTTGGTGGCTGCAGTCTTCAGACACTGGTGGAAGCTTATGGTATCATTTGTTTCTGCTGGGCGATCTATGCAACACTTCATCAGAGACAGCAGTAGGGATTTTAATGTGTTGTACCAGATCACCAGTGAAGATACAAATTCACCATGTATACCTGAGGAGTGTGGCACTGTAAAGAGGATCAATTGAAGGTAAAGGAGATCACACTATTTATGAGGGGATCTAGTAGATATTCCATAGAAAGATAGATCCCCTCTTAACAGACAGAAAGATAAACAGATACAAATGCAGCCTACTTTTGCTGCAGAAACAGTGTATGTGTCATTCTGCCCATCTCCAATCCCCCATGTCCCTTCAGTTGGATATAGTATTCTTCTTCATTTCCTGTCCTAAGATTTTGTGTAATGGTGATATTCACATGTTAAACAGCTGCTCTATTTGTGCTCCAGAGGTGGCTTCATCTCAGTGGTGGGCAAAGCGATTCCTATATACAATAATTTGTACAATCAGGAAGGACCTTTTATAAAGCACTTGGGTAGCCACGTTGGAAGAAAGAGAACTATGAATCCAAGTTCATTGCCATTATCATGATCTGACCTTGTTTTCCTTGAAGACCCAATACAAACCATCCACCTCACTGATGACATGAATAAAATGTTGTGTGACAATCCATTATTCCTACTTATTATCATTTTCCCGTAACTGTTCACACTGAAACCAAGGAATGCAAGGCATGCAAGGCTGAGTTCCATGCATGAATATTTCTGCTGGAAATATTTTCAGTTCCAAAGTGTTTATTTGTGTTGATCTTTGTCATTTCCAGATCTGACTTCCCACCCTATTGGTATCACAGGAATCCGGAAATACCCTCTTCTCTTCAACGTTTCCATCCCTCACCATGAAGAGATCACCATGGCAGAGCTGAGACTCTACACACTGGTGGAGCGGGACAGAATACTCTATGATGGGCTAGATAGGAAAGTCACCATTTTTGAAGTACTGGAGAACAACCATGCGGGGAGAGAAGGAGAGGAGAGAAAAATGGTGGCACTTGCATCCAGGCAGATCTACGGCACCAACAGTGAGTGGGAGACCTTTGATATCACAGATGCCATGAGGCGCTGGCGTAGGTTAGAGCTGACCACTCACAGGCTAGAGGTGCAGATAGAGAGCGGAGAAGGGGAGGAGCCAAACGGAGAGGGGAAACTCGATATTGACATCAATTCCGAGGCCAAGCACGTGCCTCTGTTGATTGTGTTCTCAGACGACCTGAGCAATGACAATAAAGAGGAGAAGCAGGAACTGGACGAAATGATAGACCATGAGCAGCTGCTGGATTTGGAGAAGCTGGGCATGGGCAACTTCCACAATGGGCCCGGTGAAGAGGCGCTGCTCCAGATGCGCTCCAACATCATTTATGACTCCACAGCCCGTATCCGGAGGAATGCCAAGGGCAACTACTGCAAAAGGACTCCACTCTATATCGACTTCAAGGAGATTGGCTGGGATTCCTGGATCATCGCCCCGACGGGATACGAAGCCTACGAGTGCCGCGGAGTGTGCTCCTACCCTTTAACTGAACACGTCACGCCAACTAAACACGCCATTGTCCAGACTTTGGTTCACCTGAAAAATCCTCAGAAAGCTTCCAAAGCCTGCTGTGTACCTACCAAGCTTGATCCCATCTCCATCCTCTACTTAGACGCAGGGGTGGTTACTTACAAGTTCAAATATGAGGGGATGGCAGTTGCAGAGTGTGGCTGCCGATAGTAGAAAGGAATGCATGCCCCGTGCGTGCACCAGGGGAGTATTTAATAATTCAGTCTGTAAATTTGTACATTTTGCATTTCCTATTTAATAAGGTTATTTAATGAGGCGTGTACAGATAATTGTATGTTTCATGTCACAGGGAACAGGCAGGTCATATGATTGTACGGAATGTATATTTTGTTCCAGCACTTGCTTCTTCTTGCTGTTTCGCTTCTTGTGGGAGAGGCTTCCTTCAGAAACAAAACGAAAAAGAAAAACCAGATCACTGGGTTGTTGGGGTTTTTTGCCCCAGAATAAACAGCCTTAATGCCATGGAGTAACATTCATGGATTTTATTTCTTTAAAAAAATATGTGTTGTGGTCACAAGGACATTGTTTGAAATGCATCCCCACTGCAGGGATTAAAACATGAACTGAATGAACATAATAAAGTGATATGCTACATGCTTTATATTATGGCATATTCTGATAGGTGCATTCCCATCCCTCCCTTCCCCCCACAAGCCCAAGTTAGCATTTGATTCTCAGGGATGTTCCTGAGTATTTATGCTCTAACTTTTCATTGCATTTCAGCAGAAAATAATTCCTTGCTGATGTGTTTGGAGTCAGTGAAACCAGTTTTTGCGGTGACTGTGTTCACATTAAAATTTGCAGTCAGTGAAACTGTGAACCTGATGTAACACCCACTTGAGTGTTTGGACTGAATAATTGGCTAAGTTCGAGAGATAAAGTCTTTGTCAAATAACCAAGTAAAACATTTGGCAAAATCAGCTCCCATTAAGAGTCATAGAATCTCAGGGTTGGAAGGGACCTCAGGAGGTCATCTAGTCCAACCCCCTGCTCAAAGCAGGGCCAATCTCTAGTTTTTGCCCCAGATCCCTGAACGGCCCCCTCAAGAATTGAACTCACAAGCCCTGGGTTTAGTAGGCTAGAGCTCAAACCACTGAGCTATCCCTCCCCTCAGTGGACTTAGGCTTCTAAGTAATTTAGTTGCTTTTGAAAAATTTACCGTGGCTCTTTAAGAAATATCTTTACCAACCTGGGATTAAAATAAAAGCCATTTTAGCAGGGATGGTTTAGCAGTATCCAAAGAGAGGGATGGAAGCCATGAAAAGAAAGGAAATTTCCCCTCTTCTAACCCTCCTCAACCAAATACTGCCTATCTGCAATGTCAGGCGGGGGCAATGCTCTGGCAGACTGCCCCTTTGCTGTTACACAAAGCAAGAAATGCTTCTACCATTTGTTTATTATCGAATCCCTTGTATATAGCAGTGCTGCTGACTTTGGATGTAAAATTCCACATTTGATGCATGTTGCATATCAAGGGCTAGGTCTTTAGCTGGGTGAAATCTGTATAGTAGCTCTATTGAACTCCTCAAAGATACACTGATTTACACCGGCTGGGAGCCTGCCCCCAGGTGGCTAATAGGTTATGTATAACTAAATCTATATAATCCAACTCAAATGGCAAGTAACACTGTGCTTAGTCCATTTAAACCTAGGCAGAAAAGGAAATCCCTCCACCCCAACTACACAGAGAGGATCTTTCCTTTCTGTACGTGTTGAAGTTGTCAATTCATAAAGACATTGCTCCCGCACACACACACACTTAAACTATATATGATGGAGTCACATGCCATGTTTCCGCCACTCTTCTGCAACAAATCATGGTGATAAGAAGGTGTCGGAGCTGAGAAACAATAGGCCCGTCACTTTATTTATATTAAGCTGCAAATTTGTCAGATTCTTGGGGAAGTGTAAGTGACGTTGACTCCCCCAGCCTCCACCAGCGCCTACTGTACTGTCCTGCATCTGTTCTACACTTTTAAGGCAAAGTTATCTTCACTGGAAGTGATAAGAGACTTGTCTTTGAAAGAACTGACTCTGACACTTCATGGGAATGAACACAAAAGACTTTATCGAGCACCAACTGAAACCAGTTTCACCTCCATCCACACAAACCCTTCTGTGCTTCCCATTATTTATTGATCTATTTATTGACTGTCCGCCTTTGTAATATAATGTAGAATACAAAATGTTTTATTTTTGTGCTCATATGTATTCCCACTCTGATAAAACCTTGTACTGAACAACTTATATTTTGAGGCCTTCTGTTGAGCATTACTCCAAAGTGGGTTGTTTTTGTTTGTTTGTTTTTTATAGATCTTTGTAAATATAGTACATTATTATAATCTTTCCTGCCTTCAGACAATCCACCACGGTGATTTAAGAAAGCATCTTGGAGAATGCATAGTCTTGTCTGATAGATACAAACTCTATCAAGGATATAATTGCTTTAAGTGCTCTAGCTATGTAGTCTATTGTAAAGTTGTGCAGAGTAGGTGGTGCATTTCCAACTAGCAGGCTCGATCAATGGAGCTACACTGATTTAGACCAGCTGGGAAAATGACTGTCATTGCCTTGTTTCAGAGTAGCAGCCGCGTTAGTCTGTATTCGCAAAAAGAAAAGGAGGACTTGTGGCACCTTAGAGACTAACCAATTTATCTGAGCATAAGCTTTCGTGAGCTACAGCTCACTTATGCTCAGATAAATCTGTTAGTCTCTAAGGTGCCACAAGTACTCCTTGTCATTGCCTTATGTACCATTCCACTTTGCAACTTCATAATCTTAACCTTGGATAAATGGCAGGTTAAAAACATGTAATAGATGTGAAATCTTCTTAATTCACTAGCATGAATCACTTTAAGTGAGACCCCCACAAATTCCTTTTAATATGGCATGCCCAAACTATCTGCTGTTCATACGAAGCTAGTACAAACCGTTCACCATGTCAGTGGTATAACAATTATCCTTTGCAATAATCCATCATGTATTTTATCATCTCTTTTCTGCAACAGGCTTGTGTATATTTGTACCCCTTTCCTCTACTGAATAGAATCGGAAAGGCTCAACCGCATATCATACGACCTATACTGTTAATAGCCAGTGAAGAATCTCCTTTAGCTTGAGCTCAAGTAGTTGGAGACTACAAAAGGACGTGTTCTGTTCCCACACTGTCACCAGTAGGGAGCCATGTGGTAAAATAATGAATTGTCATAGATTTGTTACATTATTATAAAAAGGTTAAGAAAAGTAGGGTTCAATTCTGCAAACATTTATGCACAGGAGTAATTTTACCTACGACCGAAGTTACATGTATAAGCATTTAGAGGATCAGTACCTAGGAACATAGGAACCAAGACAAAATGGCACAATGGTTCATCCAGTCTATTATTAATTAACCTTTTTTCTGCAGTACAACAAAACACTAAGGAACTAGTGGAGTGCCAGGTTTGCCACAACTCCTAGGCAAATGCTGAAGGCACCTCAGCTACTAGGCTTTGTAGGCACTAACTCTGCCTAGCAGTGACTGCATCTTGTCTCTGACTGAGGCCAGTCAGGGGAACCAAGGTATCAGAGGAATGTGCAAGAAACCCCCTAATGGCAATTAGTAAGAAAATAAGAAACACCTTATTATGATGTTCTTTGGGAAAACATTGGTAAACCACAATTTTAATATATCATGAACCATGCATTTGTGTATGCTCTATATTGTTCATAACATGAGATTTTAACTAATCGGAATATTTCATCTCTTTGTAAGGTTTCCGTTTTAAAAAAGAGCCTTTGCTTTAATTGAATGACTTCAATCCAGTGCCAAAGATGACTGGGTAACTGCAATTTGCTGGCTCTCTGTGCATTCCGACTACAATATAAATATTGTTTATATTATGATCATGCATAATGCAGTGGGAACATGTGGTCTATTTTTTTTAAAAAAGAGGTTTTTTGTGTGTGCCATTTTTAAATTAATAAATTAAGCCCGATCCTGCAAACACAAACATGCTTAACTTAAATGTGTTTGGAGGTTCAGGGCCTTGGTTGCTAAAAACAATACAATATAAAACATCATGTTTCACATTCTGTTAACAATCAATCAAATATGAATCTCTTGAAACATTTTCCAGGGCTGGGAAGAGATTAATTATATTAATGAAAAAAATATGATTTATGATTTCTGCTTCTTACATTTTTTACACATTTATTTTTCACTTTCATTAATAGCCTAAATTGATTTTCTTTTCTTTCCTGACCTGCTTGATGTCAATGTTAATGGACTTTTGTCTCTTATTTTTTAAAGCCAAATAAAAAAGAAAAGGAAAAGGTATTCCTAAGAAAATAGCTTCAATTTTGGAGTGTTCTTTTTTAATAAATTTTGCAAAATATCCCTAAAATGTTGCACATTACCAAAAGATATATTCTTTGCAAACTACCTACCTCAGCAACCTTTGCTCACATAAACTGCCAACTTCAATGGGATTCCTACTTCTGACTGTTTATTATTTATATTAGAGTAGCATGTACGGCCTGGTCTACACTTAAATTTTAAGTCGACATAGCTGCAACTCTTGGGGGTGGGAATAATCCACACAGTGGAGTGCCATAGCGATGCCAAGCTAATCACCGGGGTAGATGCAGCTAAGTCAACAGCAGAATGCTTTTGTCGACGTAGCTACCATCACTCTGGGAAGCAGTGTTCCTACAGCAACAGAAAAACCCCTTCCGTCGCTTTAGTGCATCTACACTACAGGCTTATGTTGGAGTAGCTACAGCACAAAAGCTATGCCTCTATAGTCCCCGTGGTGTAGACACAGCTTTGGTGTCCCAAGTAATTTTAGGTCCCCTTTGGGCTAGGTACTGTACAAACATATAGTAGCAGACAATCCTGGCCCTAAAGGTCTTACAACCTAAGTAGACAAGACAGATGAAGGATGGGAGGGGAAACAGAGGCCCTGAGAAGGGAAGTGATTTGGGTTAGTAAGGCTCGCTGATGCGAGCGAGGGTTGCAGAGTTCTGCTCTCAGATCAACAGACGTGGTTCTGGGTGAATTTGAACCTCTGAGAGTTTTATTCTCCCCTGGGGGAAAGGTTCAGTATTCGTGACCGGCTCAGATATCCACCTGAAAGTTCTGATGTTTCTCCAAACTATCTACATCTCTTGGGTCTGCAAAACTGGACTAGAAATTCCCCCCAAAACAAACTTTCCCAAGCGGTTTTCTTGCACTACCCCTTCTAGGCCTGGCTGAAGACAACAGAACCCAGGAGTCCTGACTCATGGTCCCAGGCTCTTTCCACTAGATCACAGCCCATCTCATGGTTTTTTGGCACTTTGCGGATCCAGTCATCCCCACGCTCTGGAACTGTAGCCTAACTTGGTAGCTCAGAATCTCCTTCCCCGACACCACGGCCCCCAGCTCTGTCTGATCCTAGCCCCTGAGATTGTGAGCAGTCTGAAGTGGTTTACTGAGCTAGTAGGCTGCATGAGAGAACCACATGATGAACTGGAAGCAGATCAGAGCATTCTCTTTCCCTAGCTGTGGCTGGTTGGGGTGTGAGGGGAACCTGGCCATAGGCACCAACTCCATGGGTGCTCCAGGGCTGGAGCACCCAGGGGGAAAAATAGTGGGTGCTGAGCACCCACCAGCGGCCCCGCCGATCAGCTTCTCCCCCTCCCCACCTCAGCGCCTCCTGCCTGCTGCGATCAGCTGTTCAGCAGCGTGCAGGAGGCGCTGCGGGGGAGGGGGCGGAGCCAGGGCAGGGCGCACTCAGGGGAGGGGCGGAATGGGGTGGGAAGAGGTGGTGCGGGGGCAGGGAGGATGGGAAGAGACGGGTGGGCTGGGGCCTTGGGGGAAAGGGGTGAAGGGGGGCGGGGCCTGGGGCGGAGCAAGGGTCAAGCACCCCCGTGGAAATTAGAAAGTCGGAGCCTATGAACCTGGCCATGGCTCCCAGCAAATCACATCCCGTTATTCCTGGTCATCATCCTCCCCCACTGCCAGGGCTGGCCCTAGACGAAATGGTGCAGCAGGCGAGGAGTGTCTTCAGCACCCCTCTCCCTCCATTTGTTAAACGTTTGAATACCTTATTTTTTATTTCATGCACAATTTGCATGCATGATTTATCCCTGTCATATAAGACAATGAATTTGCACGCTAGGATCTGTCAATCTGTACTTCTACCTCACTGTCTGACTGGCGACGCCTCACCCCTCATATGCCCGCGAGGGCCTGGCTGACAACTTTCTAGGAGGTTTGAGGAAAATGTCGTTCTCAGAAAGTCTGGAAGGTTCCATAAGATTCTACAAAGGCCCAGAACATTCTAGGAGAACAGTAAAAAATGAATCCACGCACGGAATACCTGAAACATGTGACTTCAAACGTTCTATTTTCCCGAGTCCAGCGCCCCCAAGCCCCGCACCCCAGGCAGTGACCTGGGTTGCCTGCCCCTAAATCCAGTCTCTGTGGTGCCCTGGTTCATCTCTGAAACCCCTCATGGCTCTTTTTAAGTCCGAGGCAGAGGGAGAGCCAGTTGCTCCAGGTTTAGGTCCTTGATGTGGCTGCCTGTGGGGGGAGGTGGGGATGCACCTGGGAAAGGTGGAATTAAGGAATCTGGCCTGCAGCAGCCATCTGTGAAGCAAGAGGTGGCCGTGAGGTAACTGCACCCAGATTTGGGATTAGCCATTGGTTGGAGGTGTGAGCCCGGGCAAAGGGAGTTTGTCTCTGAAAACCCCTCACACAACAGCTCTCTGACACTCAGAGCTGAGGGAAAAGCAGAAGATGACTTCAGGTAAGGACACATTGCACTTTTATAGCGCCCTCGATAGTACTTCACAAACAGGGACTCACTGGCCCTCACCACACTCTGGGCTGATAACTAATATCATTGTTTCAGAGTAACAGCCGTGTTAGTCTGTATTCGCAAAAAGAAAAGGAGTACTTGTGGCACCTTAGAGACTAACCAATTTATTTGAGCATGAGCTTTCGTGAGCTACAGCTCACTTCATCAGATGCATACCGTGGAAACTGCAGCAGTCTGCTGCAGTTTCCACGGTATGCATCTGATGAAGTGAGCTGTAGCTCACGAAAGCTCATGCTCAAATAAATTGGTTAATATCATTGTGTCTGTTTTGCGGACAGGCAAAAGGAGGCACAGGGAACCTAAGGCCCAAACATTTCAAACCTGGCAGCTTCTAATTCTAGGTGCCCAAACTGAGATCCACTGATGCCAGTGGGAAGCCAGGGGTGTTCAGAACCTCTGCTGACCAACCCTTATGTTTCTTCAGCAGGTCACCCAAAAACTGAGGCCGTTTCAAAAATGTTGTTCCAAAGGGATTTGCCCAAAGTCATGCACTCAGAAGGTAGAGACAGGAGCAGAACCCCGGAGTCCTAACTCCTGCTCCTACCATTAAACAACCCTTCTTAGGATCCACAGAGATCCACCTGAGAGCGCTGCCTACCTGAAAGAGGGGATTTAGGCTGGAATTTTCAAAGAAGCCATAAAAATCAGTGGGGGTTGGGTGCTAATTTCCCCCTGCCCCTTTGAAAAATCCAGCCTCAGCCACCAATAAAAGGAAAGATACAATGAAGCATTTTCTGTACACAACGCTAAGTCAACTCCTCGCTACGTCCTTCATAAAAAACGATTTTCTGGCACTTATAACATCTGCTCCAAGTGTTTGAAAAACTGCAGCCCAAGGTTAATTTAAACTTCCTTAGGACCCAGTTCAGCGTTTGGCACGGTTAACAGGATGGGAACTGTGTTGATGCTGGGTTGCTTACTATGTTGGGAAACAAAGCCAGAACAAAAACCAGCCTGAGATAGAGGTTTTGTTTATTCTGCTGACCCATCTGTCTTCATTAACGCGCGATTTACAGGAAAAGTTAAAAAATCGGCTTCTGCTCCTTCTTTAGCTGCAACAGCAACAAAAAGAGGCAAAAGGGTTTGTTTGCCCCCAAACTAAAAATGGAAATGCTTATCAGAACCACCAGGAAGGAGATGTTTATTTTAGGAATTTTATTATTGTTCGTTACTAGAGTTGGGCTCAGCCATTTCAATCAGGACTTGTTCGTTTCTAGGCGCAGAAGCCCAGATCCTCAAAGGTATTTAGGTGCCTAGTTCCTATTGAAATTAATGGGAGTTAAGCACCTTAATACTTTTGAGAGCCAGTGCTTAACTTGTGCCAGGACTTGCCAGGGCAGGGAGTTCATCGTCCCGGCACCTCTGGGATTGCTGCGTCAGTTATGAAAGTAAAAAAAAATTCTTGAGCCCCGGCACCTCTTTCATTACAAATTAAGCCCTGCAGAGGGGTTTAGGAAGGGTGGGTGTCCCTGTGAATATTTTGCTCTCCTCATTCTGAAACAGGAGGCACCTCCAGCATTATTACAAAGAGCAGATCTCTGGCAGTGAAATGGAAGCACTGATGAGCCCTGAAGGCAGACTCTGAGCTTGGCCTTGCTTCATGAAGCAAAATGTGTGCTCATACCTCACATCCGTTTACGGGATTATACGACAGGGTTGCCTGCCGCTGCTGGGGACTGGACTTGATGACCCAAGAGGTGCCGTCCAGTCCTATGTAACTAGGGTGACCAGATGTCCCAGTTTTATAGGGACAGTCCTGATTTTTGGGTCTTTTTCTTATATAGGCTCCTATTACCCCCCACCCCATCCCGATTTTTCACATTTGCTGTCTGGTCACCCTGTATGTAACTAACACAAGGTAAAACCCTAATGTACTTTTCGCATGAGTTAACAGGTTGAGGTAAACCCTAAGATCTCCCATAGTCTTTACCATTGACCTACTAACTGGTGTTAGAACTACAAATTGCCTTGTCTTCACTAGGATTTTCCTCATGTTAGTTACCATGTGTTAGCGAATGCCAGGTAAGACCACACCTTCACACATCACCATGTGAGCTATTTCACCTGTTTTCATCCCTTCCTTAATACTAACTTAACGGAAGAGGTAGGGGCACAGCCAGAATTTTGCTAAAGAGGTGGCAGAGGTTATCTGTCTGGCTGCTCCAGCTTTGAGTAACATGACAAATCCATGCACCAGGTCGCAAAGCCACTCACTGAAGCTTGGCCCACCTGCCCTTCTGTCATGACACAGGGAGGGGTGCGCCCGCCCAATCTGAGTGAGTGGTGTTGTGACTTGGCTCACAGGGTCACATCCTCATTTATGTAAATTTGGCTTAGCCATGCCTCCGTCATCTAGTCAGGAGCTTCCCCCACTGCATCCCTGACAAGGGGGAAAGGAGGGAAGGATGGTTTAGTGATTAGGGTACTAGGCTAGGAATTTCACCATAAGCTAGAAAGTGCCTTAGTGTCTGATTTCTGCAAAGGTCTAGCATACATCCCTATTCATACTTCATTCATGAGACATATTGATCATCCTCCTTTTCAATGTTTTAGAGGCTTTGCAGCTCCTTTGATTGCCTTTTCTTTCTAGTAAACAAAGGAACTGTGAAGGTTAACACAGTAATTAAGGCAGCCGCAATAAAGGAAATGATAGGAAAGGCATGGGTTTCCTTGACACAAAACAATGCTTCCTGAAAAGAATGGCTATTTTTCTCTCGCTCCCAGAAGAATTGTGGTTTCTCAGCACTGGGATACTAAGATGAGGCAAAGCCTGAGATGCAGCCAGTGGGGAGATTTCCCCTTGACTTCCGTGAGTTTTAGATCAGGCTGAGATCCCTTCAAACTAAAATCATTTTGTTCAGTTTTTAGGAAGCAAAAGGATGTGGATAATCGTAGAATCCTAAAAATATGGGGCTGGAAGGCACCGCAGGAGGTCAACTAGTCCATCACCCTGCTGCAGGACCAAGGAAACCTAGAAAATAAAAATCTACTGCAGATGCGATGTTCATAATAATGTTATGCTGTGCCCTTGGGCGCATCATCAGCAACAGAGATCAAACCCGGGACTCTTAAACATCAGCCTCTCTTGCCGGAGCCAGAAGACCCAGCTCTAATGAGTTCTAAAGGAATATGAAGCCTGACATTTTTCCATCACATACTCCCATTGTTTAATGGTCATGACTCCTCTGAGTTCAACTGAGTTACTTCAGTCTCAGCCAGAGGAGAATTGGGGCCTCGGTCTCTTCTTTAGACAGAGAAAGGACCTTCGTTACCTTATTAACTGTTGCTGCAATTCGTGCTACTCTGGATGCAAATGATCTCATGTAGATTCTTCTACTTAGTGAAATCAGTTTCTCAAACTTCTGCCTTGCTCATCCATTAGTAGAGATGAACGGACATATCAGCAGACAAACCCATCCTTTCATCACTCTGTACAACCTTGTTGAAAATGCAAAGGTACAAATTCGACCCTGGAATAAGCAGGTCTATTGACGTCCACAGAGGTGCACCCACTCACACCAAGGCAATCGGATCTCATGAGTACAGAGAAGTTTTTTTTTAAAGAAGTTCTCCATTAAAAAGTGGGCAGTGTGGCCAATTTTGATTTCTTTCTCCAGTGTAGCAGCTGGACGCTCTGTGTTTTGAATCAAACCTTAGCTTACCCTGATCATGCCTGAATAGGACTTCAGCACATCCTTAAAGCTAAGCAAGTGTTTTGCTGAATCAGGGCTCACATAAGTGAGAGAAGAATCAGACACATGGTTTCTCCGTGCTGTCGACCACTCTGACCTACCATATTATCTTGAAGATTACTTAACACAGGATCGAGTTGAATTCGTTGAGTAGGTAGCAAATACTGCTTGAACCCAATGTGACCTGCAAATATCTTAAGATGGCTGTGCTACCAGCAGGTTTTCTCTTTCTAAGTTCTTTGAATACATTACAAACAAACAGACGTACCAGGAGTCAGTTAGATATTTGAGTGCCAGGCCTGGAAAGTTCACATCAGATAAAGGAGGTATTGTTGAGATCTTAGATGATTTCTTTGCTTTAGAATTTTGCTTTATAAAAGAAGTGGAAGGCAACATCCAGGGAACGTGGGTAACATTTCCTTAATGAAAATGAAAAAAGGAGCTCTGGTTTTTGAGGAAGTTCTGTAGCCTGAGTCATGCAGGAAGTCAGCCTAGATGATCACAGTGCTCCCTTCTGGCCTTGAAATCCATTAATTTATGAAAGCCTCCAAACCTTTCTGTGGTTTTACAAACTATACTTGCCAAGTGCTGCAAACGTTGGACTTAGATTCTAAGGTTAACTAAGGGCTTACTTTTAAGATAAGTTAACTATCCATAAGAATGCCAGCTATGTCCTGTGATATTGACATTTATATAGCGTGGACCAGATAAATGCCAAAACCAATCCTCTTTCTTAATCATTATTATTTCTTCATGTCTTGGGTCAGCATGCTCAGCGTTGAACAGACAGAGGCAGAAGTTTGACAAAAATAAACCGTCAAATCAGTTGATTGAATGCCTCCGAGGACTTGACAGAATGTAGAAGGTTACTGGCTTGAATCCCGCTCGGGCTGATGGTGCCTCGAAATTATTTCCATCTAATGGCTGACTGGTCAGTAGTTTGGGAGCTGATAATCTCAGTCCAGTTCCTAATGGACAGGTGCCCCCCTTCACAAGTGGAACTATCTCAGTCGAGAAGTCCAGGAGTGCCTGGGCATAGAAACTGAATTAACTCCTCGCTCTTTGGAGTTTGTCCCTCCAGCTGCTTGAACTATATTAATGAAAGGCTACCCTTTGTGTTGCTCTGGTATCTGTTCTGTGGAGAGCTCGGGGGAGGAATCTCAGCCTCCAGGGGCAGTCAGAATGAGAATCTTTCACAAGCAATGCATTCATTTTTAAAATCCTGCAGCTTAACTAGCTCACTCCTTTAGCCAGCACTGCTGCAGCAGAAAGGATTTACAAACACACACGCCATGGATCTATTCCTGCTGTCCAGATGCAGACAAACTCCTACTTGCGTTGAGGGAGTTCCTGGTCTGCAACAGGATTTCAGGATCAAGCGATATATAGACCTGGTCCATTGCATGCACGCACATACACACATTATTTTATTGATACTTGTTATTATCAATTAGCACTTCAAAAATCATTGATACATAACGTGTAAGTTCTTTAGGGCAAGGACTGTCTTTTTATTCTGTGCTTGTACAGCCCCTAGCACAATGGGGACCATGATGGGGGCTGCTAGATGCTACTGAAATACAAATCAGAATCATAATAACTCCTTCCAAGGGAGTTCCTGGCACTTGTGTCTGCAAAAGGAATTCAGGATCAGGCGATGTATGGATCCAGTGCATTATATGAGTGGCCATAGACATAGAGACCTATGCTGCTTGGCTTCTTTCTTTGGAACTCCCAAACAATGTCGTTTAGCTGTGTGCTGATGAGGCTAACCAGGATGCAAGCTTAAGCTGGTGTTGAAAAGATATGCGTTGAGTTAAGTGAGAAGGTTTAAACACAGGGTGGTCTTTGAAAGCAAGTATGGTAGTTCACTAGCAACCACAGCTAAACAACAATCCCATCGTCCGTAGCTCTCAGGTTTATGTTGGCTTTGCTGTAGCAACTCCTTATCTTTTTGGAGATTAGAATAGTTTAGATCAGGAGTTGCGAGATTTGGTGGGATCCATTTTCTGAGCTGCCGCTGCAGGCTCATCAGGCAAAGTCGAAATACGAAGCTTCAGGAGACAGCGGTAATGCTCAAAGAATGAGGATATTCAACTAGCTGCTATGGTGAATGCCATTTACTGAACATCAGACAGAATACTCAGCCAAGGGCAGTTCTGCTGCCTAAAGTTTAAGCCACCTATGCTGAAACAGAGTGAACATCATACTCCATCAATAAATGGGACCGTTTATCATTTTTGCAATCAATGGCTCACAGAAGGCCACCATGCCAGTGTCATTGCCAGTGACTATCCATTCCCAGGGTTTATCACCTTAGCGGTGTGCCCACCTCTTTCCGTTCAAGTCTCCCTGGCTTCACCACCACTGGACACTGGACACTGAAGTGCCCTAGTCTTCAGCCTTGTGAAATCCAAATTGCACTGCAGGGGAGTGTGAAAGCGGGGAGCAGGGAGTGACCCCAGACTCCAGCAGAAAATTGGAACAAAATCAGGCCTATATGGGAAATAAACAAAATGTATAACATGACAGCATAGAGCAAAGTTATTATGGGTATGTTTCTGGGGATGACCTACATCACTAGCTCAGCAACTGCCTCAGATGGAGCCAAAGATGGACTCTCCTTTATGCCTTCCTACAACATGCTCTGGGGGCTTCTCTCCACACAGAAGTTGCAGCAGTTTAACTTAAATTGGTTTAAAAGCCGATTAAGCTAAACAGATGCAAAGCCCGGTGTGGATACATTTGTAACAGTTTTAATCTGGTTTACATCAATTTAATTATGGCTGTTATAGGTACAAGCTAGACCGATAAAATCCACCTTTAAAGCAATTTAAGTGTGTCCACACATAAAGTTGCTTTGGTTCCATTAAATAGTTTTAAAATAACATCTTCAGTTAAACCAATGAAAGCGTATGTGTCTACCCAGCGTTACTTTTCCTTCTTCCCTCCAGGTTACACCAGTTTACACCATGTCTCACTGCCTTGTCACTCACCAAGGTATAGCTTCCACTAGCTCTGGATTTTCCCCAATAGTATTGATTGCATGTGTATTTCCTGGGCTTCAGAACTCTTCTGGTTTCCTCTTTCATCCCTAATTAGGATGTCAAAGATAAACAGTGCCCTCTGAGCAAGGACCTCACCCCCTGTTAATGGCAGGACTGGGAAGGCACAGGGGATGAGCCGTGCTTTGTGAAATGTAACCCATGGAAGCCCCTTCTCTACATGGGCTGCAGCACGCATTCCTCTGTGACATTGTTCAGGGCACTGTGTGTAACACTAATGAGCTCCAAAACAGGCAAACAATTTAGACAGAGAGCCCGGCATACTCCCCAGAGATGCATTAACCCCTGCACTTTATTCACTATGCAGCATCATAATAATATTTGAGACACAGCCGTCATCCCAGTAGGATTCTGCTGCATGTCACGAACTGCACATATAGAATTCACTCGTCATTGGAACATACTCAGCTCTGGGATTGGTGGGAAGCAGGCAACATACGGAGTAGCCGCGGAAGTGAGAAGAGATTTGGGCTATGGATACCATGACAAAGGACACACAGTAGATAGAATGCCCCTGAATGAAGTCTCACCTGAAAGACCCCTTCCCAATGGTGCTCAGTTCAATTGACTTTACCAGGATTTCAGTGTAAATTGCTAATGGTCAGAGTAATTAACCAGTGGCATAATTTACCAAGAAGAAAAGGAGTACTTGTGGCACCTTAGAGACTAACCAATTTATTTGAGCATGAGCTTTCGCGAGCTACAGCTCACTTCATCGGATGCATACCGTGGAAACTGCAGCAGACTTTATATATACACAGAGAATATGAAACAATACCTCCTCCCACCCCACTGTTCTGCTGGTAATAGCTTATCTAAAGTAATCATCAGGTTAGGCCATTTCTAGCACAAATCCAGGTTTTCTCACCCTCCACCCCCTCACACAAATTCACTCTCCTGCTGGTGATAGCCCATCCAAAGTGACAACTCTTTACACAATGTGCATGATAATCAAGTTAGGCCATTTCCTGCACAAATCCAGGTTCTCTCACTCCCTCACCCCCCTCCAAAAACCCACCCTCATACACACACAAGCTCACTCTCCTGCTGGTAATAGCTCATCCAAACTGTGCAGGAAATGGCCTAACTTGATTATCATGCACATTGTGTAAAGAGTTGTCACTTTGGATGGGCTATCACCAGCAGGAGAGTGAATTTGTGTGGGGGGGTGGAGGGTGAGAAAACCTGGATTTGTGCTGGAAATGGCCTAACCTGATGATTACTTTAGATAAGCTATTACCAGCAGGACAGTGGGGTGGGAGGAGGTATTGTTTCATATTCTCTGTGTATATATAAAGTCTGCTGCAGTTTCCACGGTATGCATCTGATGAAGTGAGCTGTAGCTCACGAAAGCTCATGCTCAAATAAATTGGTTAGTCTCTAAGGTGCCACAAGTACTCCTTTTCTTTTTGCGAATACAGACTAACACGGCTGTTACTCTGAAACCTGTCATAATTTACCAAGGTTCATCATGGTGGATTCTCCATCGCTGGCAATTTTAAAATCAAGTTTGGATATTTTTCTAAAAGATCTGCTCTAGGAATTATTTTGGGGACATTCTCTGGCTTGTGCTGTACAGGAGGTCAAACTAGATGACCACAGTGGTCCCTTCTGGTCTTGGAATCTATCAATCTATGAGCTTGTGGGTCTAAGGAGTTTAGCTCTTATATACCACAGGGTTGGGCCACAAAGCCACCCATCCCTAAGCATGACAAACTAAGGGGAAGCTCTATTTAAATGCCACTTAAAGAACAAGTATTTGATTCAGCCTCTACAAACCTGGACAGACCGTGGAACACAAGCCGTGGTCTCCCAGACACAGTAATGGAATGATGCAACTCGCATGCTGCTGGGACTGGCCAGAACAACCGCATCAGTATGCGGAGCAGATCTGGATTGACCCAGTACTTCCTCTGGACAGCCTCCTCCAGTGAGACTCCAATGGATTTTACAGCTGCTTTCCCCTGGAGGAAAGCTACAAACCAGTGCAGGTGCCTACTTGGGTGTGAATTGACACTCCTAGGGCTGGATCTGGCCCTGCAGTGAATTTGAATTATAGTCATGATGCCAAGGTGGTCTATGGTGAATACTGGCTTGCTGATTGACATTTCCCAGCATATGTAACTTTGACAAATATGTATATTTCATAAGCATTTTGGAGATAGAACAGTGATCATACACAAAGGCTCATAAATGTTTATGTCTCACTGAATAAACACTAATCCAATGAAGAGGCTGATTTGGTTAGGTTATTTTTCCCACCCCAATGGTCATTTTCTCTCTGCCCAAGGCAGATAAGCAGCTACTCAGCATCTGGCCTTTGTTAATGGGTAACCTGGCAGAGCGTTTTTGAGGTCAAAGGGACCATTGGTACCAAAGCTGGCAACCTCCTGCCTCTGTTCCTCAGCCAATTGATCTGTGGGGGCAGGAGGAGGTCAGGATTATATGGAGAACACCAAAGTCTGGTCAGAGCAGGTAGTTTAGGATCCAGGATTCCTAGGTTCTTTTCTGGAGCTATTCCCTACTTGCTCTGTAACTTCGGACAAATTGTTGAGATGTAAATTTTCAGAAGGGTCCATCAGTTGTGTGCATCTCAGTTTTTGGGAGGCCAATTTAAGACAGTAGAGCAAGATATTCAGAGCCACTGAACAAGCATCGAAGTCAATTGGCATTGTGGATGTTCAGCACCAATGAAAATCAGCCCATGGTGTCTCCAGTTGGATGCCCACACATGGAAAGCAAAGTTTCCTCAGTTGGGGAATGTGTTATGTTCCCATGAAAAACGTCAATGAAAACTGGGGAAGAAATCATTTGATCAAAAAATTTCTTCAAAAGTTTTCAGGTTTTT
Organism: Eretmochelys imbricata; assembly: GCF_965152235.1. Taxonomy (NCBI): domain Eukaryota; kingdom Metazoa; phylum Chordata; order Testudines; family Cheloniidae; genus Eretmochelys; species Eretmochelys imbricata. The sequence continues at coordinate 10,607,781 of NC_135597.1, read as the reverse complement.
GTTCAAAAACTGAAAAATGTTCAGCTGAAATTTGTTGTGTTTTGGTGTCAAAAAACAATCAAAAAATGGGGGTTGGGGCGGGGTATAGCATTATGAGATCTTTGCATAAAAGACGCCATGTTCCAGCATTTATACTGTTGGTCCTTGATCGAAAGGTGCCACAAAAGTGCAAGGTGCCATTTGTGTCGTTGCTACATGTTTAGCTGCAGTCTCTGCCACAAAACTGAATTGCAGCCGTCTTCTTCAATGTCCCTCTCTGCTGTCCTGTGGAGTGGGAGACCAGGCTTTATTTAAACTTGGGCCAACCCGCGCAAGTACCGTCCCATCTGAAATGTTAGGCCCGAACTCCGGGCAGTCAGCCTGTCCCACTGCCCCTGTGGCTGCAGCTACACAGCTATACAATTAACTTAGGCTTGAATAGAGACTGGGAGTGGTTGAGTCATTATACAAAGTAAAACTATTTCCCCTTGCTTATTCCCCCCCCCCTCCCCCGCCACTATTCCTCAGACGTTCTTGTTAACTCCTGGAAATGTGCTGGAAATGGCCCACCTTGATTATCACTGCAAAAGGTTTTCTCTCCCCTCACCCCACTCTCCTGCTGATAATAGCTCATCTTAAGTGATCACTCTCCTTGCAATATGTATGATAAACACCCATTTTTTCATAGTCTGTGTGTATATAAATCTCCTCACTGTATTTTCCACTTTATGCATCCGATGAAGTGAGCTGTAGCTCACGAAAGCTTATGCTCAAATAAATTGGTTAGTCTCTAAGGTGCCACAAGTACTCCTTTTCTTTTTGCGAATACAGACTAACACGGCTGCTACTCTGACAGCTATTTTTAGCATGCTAGTTTGACCAAAGCTAACCCAGGTATGTGTACCCGAGCTGGAAATTACAGCTGCAGTGTAGGTGTGTCCTTAGTCTCTCTGGGCCTCAGTTCCTCGCCTGTGAAACAAGGGTCATTGCATTTCCCTATTTTGCAGGGGTTACTGATGGAGGCCATATAACTACTGGAAAAAGAAAGAACTACCAGAGAGACCAGTGGTCTTGCTGAAGGGCACACAAGAAGCAGGAAATTGAACATGGCCTCCTTAGCCTTAGGCTAATGCTCCAACAACTGACCATCCTTCCTAAGGGAAAGCATGGATGCAGACAACATTATATCTCGGCTGTGCATTGCATTAGATGCCAACATGCTTTGCCCCCTGTCTGAATCTCTGGGTGTTATTTCTGAGCCATCGAATGAAACAGAAGAGTGACTCTGCCATGAATTCATTTTTAAAATCCATATTGCTGGCCGCTCTCTGCAAGGCTTTATATTTTGCTTCGCTCTCTGAATAAACAGGAACGGTTAGGAGTGGGTGACAGGAATGTAATCTCCTAGTGCTTTTCCATAACTTCTTGTGATGTTCTTGACCCCAAGCCAAGGCCCCAACACTGCCAACTGGTGGGAGTGTCCAATCTCATTGTGCTAGTAAGTTACTGAACCTGCTTGTCAAATGTACCAAAGGGTGTTGCTTACCTCAGTGATAACAGGAGTTGATCCCAATGGACAAGACAACTAGACAAATAAGTATCCTGATCCTCCTTTCACTCACACCAGCATAAATTTGGAGCAAAACCATTAAAGTAAATGCAGTTATGCAGGTGTAAATGAAAGGGGAATCAGGCCTTTATATGTATGGGTGTATCAGGGAGACTAGCATATTCAGGATACAATGGGTCAGCTACAGGATAAAGAAGAGGAAATAAAAATTCAGTACAAATGAAATGAGATGCTGCCAGTTATGATTTAGCTATAAGACCTGATTCTCATTTACACCAAAGCTCCTTTACACTGCTCTGGTGTAAATGTAATTTATAGAGCCAGTTCACTTTGGCTGGAAGACGAGAATCAGCGTAGCAGAGTAAAGGCAAACCAGTGCAATACAGTGTTAGGGCCCGGTTCTACAATGCATTGTGCCATTATCTGCAGGAGTGAGGGTCTTATTTGCATAGTGTGTCTCAAACAAATGGTATCCTAAAATGGATTTTAAGAATGGAACTATAGAGTTAAATGGCAGATGTCAGCAAAGGGCAAGAGTGAGGAAGAACAACAGGCGAAGGAGATATGATCAGCTGAGAGGTGAAAGGAGATGGAAAGTCAAAGGGGCACAGAGATTCAGGAGCTGCTTAGTGAAGGCTCTGACTTCAACCAGCAGTAGCCAAACTGCAGGAAAGGGCAGAGTTGGAATGCCAGCATTGGATAGGGAGAGGGCAGGGAGCGGAGCAGAGAGAAATAGAGAGAAAGACATGTTTGGGGCTTCTGATTTTAGGTTTTAACCGATAAACACCAAGAAACAAACAAATGAAATCAATGTTTATCCAAAAACACAAGAAAATCACCAGACATGGTTACTCAATTTATGTTGACTTTGCCCCTTTCCCAGTTTAATTTGATTCAACAGGTGATGTCCCTGCTCCCTGGCTTGTCTACACAGAGCAGTAATGCGGACTATGGAGGGTGTGCGGACTGGTGTAAGTCCACTCTTCCATGGAGTTGCTCCTGACTTACGCTGGTGTAACTCAGTGCTGAAGCAGGCCTGAAGTTCTGTCAGAAGGTTGGATTTTGTGCTGTAGAAGTGGTTTCAGACAGGTTATTCTGACACCCACAGGCATTTGTGGTTTAGCAACTCAAAAGCTATTCTGTGCAATAAATTGTAGTAAAGTTACATGAATAACTAAATAACAAAAGAGAGGCAGTGTTGCCAAGTGGATAGAGCACAAGACCTGGGGTCTAACTGCTGATCTGCCAGTGGGTAACCTTGCGCTCTCTGTGCCTCAGTTTCCCCATCTATAAAATGGGCATAAGGATACTGACATCCTTTGTAAAGCACTTTGAGAGCCATGGATGAAAAATGCTATATAAGAGCTAGGTGTAATTATGGCTACATGAAAGGCAATCTGTGTCTTTTCTTTGTCGAGTAAATGCAGTGCTTAAAGAATGTGGTAGGGTGAGGGCCCTGGAAACCACAGGACCATGGCCAGGATCATGGGTAGCTGCAAAGCAAACTTTCCCCGTGCTGCCTGTCACAGCAATAAACCCCCTTCACCCTTGCTACGGAAAGAACACCTCTAAGGGTGTGAAAATACTTCAGTTTCCATAGGACATTCAACCCTTCGCTTCTCCGCTACGCCTGCCAACAGGGGTGTTAGAGTTTGTGTTCTGGAAAACTGTCCACTAGGTACTTGACTGAAGTCCCCAACTAACACCTTAAAAACCGCCACACAGATTCTCGTCTTCCAGCCAAAGTTAACTCTGAGGCAAAGTAATGATCAAGCAAATTTAGGGTCCAATCCTGCCGTCGTCACTCAGGCAAATAATCCTCAGCGCCCAAAAATGGGGCCAGGTTTTCAGCAGACCTCAGCACCCTGGGCTTATATTGGGTGCTGAGCACTTTGGAAAATCTGGCTGCAGATGTGGCTGTTGGAATCTGGCCTTGGAAGTCTAGGGGATTTGCTCACGTGAGTAATGACTGCAGTACAAGAGTGTCATGGAAAAGAATGATAACACAATTAAACATTTGTTGTGCGTAGATATTGACTAGGGGACTCGGCCAAAGCCCATTGAAGTCAGTGGAAAGAAAAGGAGGACTTGTGGCACCTTAGAGACTAATAAATTTATTTGAGCATAAGCTTTCGTGAGCAACAGCTCATTTCATCAGGTGCATTCAGTGGAAAATGCATCCGATGAAGTGAGCTGTGTAGCTCACGAAAGCTTATGCTCAAATAAATTGGTTCGTCTCTAAGGTGCCACTAGTACTCCTTTTCTTTTTGCGGATACAGATTAACACGGCTGCTACTCTGAAGTCAGTGGAAGCCTTTCACATTGGATCAGACCCTGTGCCAATTATTATCACAGGGGTGAGAACAGAAGGGAAGCAAGGAAACGTTGACTGGGGAAAGGAAGAATTAGCCACTCATGTGCTCAAGAAGCGAGGCCATGCACTCTTATATCTGTGCTAATTTCTTTAATAAGAGACTAACACTCCTCCCCATTCCCCTCCTCCCCGCTCCAGCTGTTTTACCCATAGTTAAATGCACTGGTTTGAAAATAGCTCTTTGGATGCAGCAACAGCAACTCAGCCAGCAGAAGAGATTAAAGGAACATTCCCCTGTTCCCAGTCCCTGTTATCGGAACATTGTGTTAAGAGGGTCTAAATATCACATCATGTTTTTACGCGTGATAAGGCAAATTTGCACAAGCCGCACCAGTGGCTGCAGATGATATTACTGTACGTAAGAGCGTGCTCCACCGCTTCTAAGAGAGGGTCAGGAAGATATGCTGGGTGAGGACGAAATAGTGCCACTGTTTCTGAGAGGGCTGTGTATGAACAGTGAACGGCTCTGCTTGTGATGGATGGGAGTACTGAAAAATTCCCTGCGCAGCATTTCCTCTACATTAGGCCAATCCTGTATTCAGGGGGTGAATTGCTTGCAGAGTACACTACCTGCAGAGTAAATTCTTTCAAGTTTAAATTATCTGAAGCGTAAACTATTCATGGTGCAAATTACCCATGCTGGGTAGACTATCAGCAACACCGATTGTTTATGGTGTAAACTATCCCTGATGTAAGCTATCTGCGGTGTGAAATCACAGCATAGTTCCTCAGGGTATAAAATAACTACAGTGTAAACTATGCATTGCACACTGTCATTACCCAGGGTGTAAGCTATCTGCAGTGTGAATTATTCACACTGCAAATCACCCCTGCTGTAGCAGTTACTTACACGCAATCCTACTGGGATTCCTTGTGTGGGTAGCGAAGGGATTCACAGTCTGGCCCTCAGTCTTTTTATGACCCAGCTCCCCATCTGTAAAAGCAGGGAGCGGGGGGGCGGGGGTAATGCTACTTCCCTGTCTGTCAGGATAAATTCATTAACAATTGTGAGCAGTTCAGATTTTAAAAAATTATTAAAGCTAATGGTTCAAATCAAATTTACACAAGTTAAGAAGGAATGTACTGTACATCTGGGGTCAGGCTTGAGTTATGAGAGATTACAAGTATTGGTTACAAGGTTCATAAGGTACATACACAATACAGAACCAGCATAGACCCAGACTAGGGTGTGGGAGTGTTTAAAGCCTCAGTGAATAAGTGATCTCGGGTACACCACCCATAGAATGTATTTAGAGTCCAAGTCAGTATTGGTGTAGGGAATAGGTACATGGGTGGGGTGCGTCCCTTGGTTCGTCAGGGAAGGAAGTGGGTTATTTCCCTGACCGGAGGTCATGGAAGAACCTAGCTAGAGTTCGATATTGATACAGGCAGTACTGTTGGGTGACTGTACAGGGCCACGCTGCACCAGCCTTACCGTCACTGAATAGTACCTTGAAAACAGGCGACTACTCAGAGAGTAAGGGATTACTCAGAGTAAGGATGGTGGGGATTTTCAAAGGCACAGGTGGGCGATAGATCCCCAACTTCCATTGGGTTTCAATGGCAGCTGGTCACCTAATCAAGAGCTAGTTTCTGAATTCTTTACTGATGTTGCTGAGATTAGCCCAACCTGGTGCTATTTTTTTTTTTCTAATTTAAAATGAGCCCATTTTGGCACTCTGGGTTTTAGTTATTAAGTAATTCCAGTGGTGAAAAACGTGCTCACTCTCTTACTCTCCTCTCTGATGGACAAGCCCTGGTTAATGTCTAGAGAGCTTTCCCACATGCCCGCCTAACCTTTCTTGCACAAAAAAAGAAAAACTTTCTATTTTATGCAGCAGCCAAGCTAAAAAAAGAACCATTACAATCATGCCAAAAATGCAACATTGATAAAACTTGCGGGGAAAAGGCAGCCTAAATGTGACCGCTTTCAGATCCAAAGAGAATCAGACGAGAAATAGGATTTTATATCCTCATCCCATGTGTCATCTCCTTGGGTAGAAGGATGCAAATATATAGGAGCAATGGAAAATGGATTGTTTTCTTTAATCCGACAATGTCAGGTACAGAGAGCAGACCTATATTCCAAATCTTTGGCCTGGTAGAAGTGATGTCTTCTTGCTCATTCACGCATGGTTAAAAGAGTATAGAGCTATTAAAGTGTATGCGTGAAGTTATAATTGCTCCCAGTGTACAAAACTCCTACGGTGTCTAACAGAGGGTGAGAATCTATGTTTTAAAAAAATATTCTATAGAACTGAAGAGAGAATTCTGTTCCTGCCATAGGATTCCCTGGGGTGAAAACATCTTAAAAAAGACACTGCTCATTGTTTAACTCAATGGGCCTGGTTCTCCCTGGCCCTGAACCTTGCACAATCGGTTATACCTGTGCAACAGGAGGGCCACATGGATGTAAAGTGCTGCTGTTCTGATGCGGCAGCAATTCACCCCCACTTTGCATAGGTGTAAATAATAATAACGCCCAGTTGTTATCCAGCACTTTTCATCAATAGATCGCAAATCACTTTACAAAGGAGGCCAGGATCATTATTCCCATTTTACAGATGGGGAAACTGAGGCACGGAGCGATGGGGTGACCTGTCCAGGCAAAGAATACATTACCCCCCCCAACAAAGTTCCACAGGAGAGAGAAAAAATGTGGCTGTAAGCACGGAGGGAGTGGCTAACACTCAGTACTCCTGGGGTGTAGGACGGGGAAAGTCCAGCAAGGGAGAAAGCTTGGCTGTGGCTTCCTCCCCTGGGCCCCATCATGCCCCGGCAGAGAATTTACAAGAACGAGAGAATTCTGAGACCCTACATCAGTTTTCTAGGGCCCCGCATTCCTGCTTATACCTGCAACAATCACCGGAGACTGTGCTACCCTCTCACTTGACAGGTCAGGGCGAAGGTGTGTTGACAGCACAGTGTGGCAAGCGTGCACTGCCTCGGCCTATGCCGTGACTCTCCTGTGGAGACCAAATTCTCCACTGGATCAGTCCACTGAAGTCACTGCAGTGACATCAGCAGAAGAACTGGCCCACTGCAACTTCACTGATAGTAACTGGCTTTTACCCATATTGGGGAACCACAGTTAAGCTGAGTTTAGCCATGGCTCCAAACTGAAAGGATTGGGCCAACGACTGTGGACAATGGCAAAGGGTGTGAAATGCATCTGTTCCAGGGTGGGATCTGATTTTGGGATTACCAACAGCTGTCTTGTGTGGGCCATAGGCACAGAGTTCAGATTCAGATCTGCCTTTGGTTCAGCCCCAGATGTAAACCTCCCCCGGGTTCTGGTGTCTTCAGAGTTAGAATGTGGGTTTGGGCCATGTCTAATACAAAATGAAGCCAGATCCCTAATACAGAGTGAAGTCACATACACGCATACAAACACAAATACTAACACTCATTTGACGGGATGCCTATACTTCCCAGAGCTGTATGCTTCCCCCCACCCCCCAGCCATCCACTCACCCCTGCCCCATGCACTTGGACTTTCCAGCTTACCCGACCTCCAGATTAGAATGTGTGCATCTTTTAAATAGTATCTTTGCAAACACTGCAAATTTTAATGGTCAGAAAATCTTTGAGGAGGTTTTTCTGGTCTTCGGAAACAGATGTGGTTGGCTAGAGGTCCTTCTTTCTGGCCTATCTGCAAAGGAAGTGGTGGAATTTGCAGTTTATACAAAATTAACATGCACTTGTCCTGATCTCAGAGACCTTTGAGACCCAGCCAAGCTTTCTCACGTCACTAAGATCTGCTGTTGGTCTATTAAGGAATTAGCTGCCTCTTAGAATCATAGAATATCAGGGTTGGAAGGGACCTCAGGAGGTCATCTAGTCTAACCCCCTGCTCAAAGCAGGACCAATCCCCCATAGTTGCCCCAGATCCCTAAATGGCCCCCTCAAGGATTGAACTCACAACACTGGGCTTAGCAGGCCAATGCTCAAACCACTGAGCTATCCCTCCCCACCGTACGTTTGGTATGTTTGATCTCAACAGAGAAGACCCTGTGACATTTCCAGCACAGATGTTAATTTTTCCCATAGACCTATTTCATGTAAATGAAACTAAGTCCCTCTAGTTGTCCACCAAATGGTAGCACAAGATTCTGCCCAACCGGCTAACGTGCTTTGACCCTAAATGAGGAAAAGCAGCGCCTCTAAGAAAAAGTCGTAATGAGATCCAGTGGTTGGAAGCTGAAGCTAGACAAACTCAGAAATAAGACGCAAATTTTTAATTGCAAAGGTAATTAACCATTGGAACAACTTGCCTGGGGGCAGGGTTTCATTCTCTATCACTTGCAGTTTTTAAGTCAAGACTGGATCTCTTTCTAAAAGCTAAGGAGTACTTGTGGCACCTTAGAGACTAACCAATTCATTTGAGCATGAGCTTTCGTGAGCTACAGCTCACTTCATCGGATGCATACCGTGGAAGTGAGCTGTAGCTCATGAAAGCTCATGCTCAAATAAATTGGTTAGTCTCTAAGGTGCCACAAGTATTCCTTTTCTTTTTGCGAATACAGACTAACACGGCTGTTACCCTGAAACCTTTCTAAAAGCTATGCCATAGCTCAACCAGAAGTTAGGGTTCTGATGCAGGAATTACTGGGTGAGGTTCTTTGGCCTGTGTTATGCAGGAGGTGATCAAGATGGTCTCTTCTGGTCTTCAAATCTACAAAAACGCGAATTCAGTCTCCAGGGCCCATTCAGTTCTTGGCCTCTCTGATGAAACTGCCAAAAATGGGGGGGAAGGAGCGTGTGTGGGGGGTGTGTGTGTGGAATTAGTGTCAGTTGTGAGGCTGAATTTTGTGATGTGGACACCTGTCACTAGATGGCACCCACTTTTCAGAGGGTGATATATGCCACTGTTGCCTAGTACTTTGGAAGTAGGAGGATAGGTGTCATAAATATAAAGGGAAGGGTAAACCCCTTTGAAATCCCTCCTGGCCAGGGGAAAGCTCCTCTCACCTGTAAAGGGTTAAGAAGCTAAAGGTAACCTCGCTGGCACCTGACCAAAATGACCAATGAGGAGACAAGATACTTTCAAAAGCTGGGAGGAGGGAGAGAAACAAAGGGTCTGTGTCTGTCTGTATGCTGGTCTTGGCCAGGGATAGACCAGGAATGGAGTTTTAGAACTTTTAGTAAGTAATCTAGCTAGGTATGTGTTAGATTATGATTTCTTTAAATGGCTGGGAAAAGAATTGTGCTGAATAGAATAACTATTTCTGTCTGTGTATCTTTTTTGTAACTTAAGGTTTTGCCTAGAGGGGTTCTCTATGTTTTTGAATCTAATTACCCTGTAAGATATCTACCATCCTGATTTTACAGGGGGGATTTCTTTATTTCTGTTTACTTCTATTTTTTATTAAAAGTCTTCTTGTAAAAACTGAATGCTTTTTCATTGTTCTCAGATCCAAGGGTTTGGGTCTGTGGTCACCTATGCAAATTGGTGAGGCTTTTTATCCAACATTTCCCAGGAAAGGGGGGGTGCAAGTGTTGGGAGGATTGTTCATTGTTCTTAAGATCCAAGGGTCTGGGTCTGTAGTCACCTAGGCAAATTGGTGAGGCTTTTTACCAAACCTTGTCCAGGAAGTGGGGTGCAGGGTTTTGGGAAGTATTTTGGGGGGGAAGACGCGTCCAAACAGCTCTTCCCCAGTAACCAGTATTAGTTTGGTGGTGGTAGCGGCCAGTCCAAGGACAAACGGGGGGGAATATTTTGTACCTTGGGGAAGTTTTGACCTAAGCTGGTAAAGATAAGCTTAGGAGGTTTTTCATGCAGGTCCCCACATCTGTACCCTAGTGTTCAGAGTGGGGGAGGAACCTTGACAATAGCAGAAAGGGTCTTTTAGTGGTCATTTTTAATATGTTATGTTAAAGGAATCAAGTTTTTACAGCAAATACTAGAACAAAGAACTGAACATTGTAGCTAGGAGGAGGAAGAAGAGCCAGAAAACAGCTAGTAGGTGGTAACAACTTTCTATCATTTCTACTGAGCGGTGAAGCAGCTGAGTACGGAGTTTCTGGGGCCCCATTTAGAGTGAGGCGAACTATGTTCTTCAATACCAGCAGAACACCGCAAGTGTTAAGAACTGGACTCAAGAAGCCATTTGCAGTGCGTAACAACAATATTGAACCTACTAACTTATGAGCAACACTACCTACTTTTGTACGCCAGTCCCTGGCACTTTTTATATTAGCTAGCTACATATGCACATATCTACAACTATGTACCTATCTTTGATACAGGACTCTTGTAACTGTGAGGTCTGGTCTAGGGAAAGCAAGTTAGCACTTTTTGGGGCGGGGTGAGGAGAAGTACATTTAAAATAGTTCTGGCTAACACCACTTCTCTCTAGTGTAGACTGAGCCATTGTCTGGCATGGAGAAGATCTGCGTACATTAGGGGGGAGAGAGGCCAGGGCTGCTGATCCGACAATTTTCATCAGTAGTGGGTTCACTTTAAAACCTTGGTTTGGTTGACCGGTTGATTGACTGAGGTGGAAAAACTTATCTGAAATCAGACATGAGAGAAAAATTGGGCCCTGAAAAATTCTCTAACAGCGCAAAAATCAATGGGCATTTATGAACATTTCTGGCCTAGGCATCGAGAAGATGACTACCTTGAGGACTACCACGGTCTTCTAGGAGTGGGGATCATATTACAATTCTAGATGGAGACCCCTAGGTGGCAGCATAGGTGCACTCAAACGATTGGCATTGCCATGTGTCGAGAACTGCACTCTGACAGGCCTTGCAAGTGGTCAGAATCATTTATCTTAGATGCTCTGGAGTAGAGCGTTAAACTCTCCTGGGTCCAGACTGGAAACCCAGAGTGAGTCGTACTGTGATTCTGATATAGGCACTTTGGAGATTTCTCTTCCAGGAGAGAGGAACAATGCAAACACCAACTGCTTTATCTCATGTCCTCCTTTTAGCTGCTATTAATGTTACACAGCCCATCAGCACATAAATCACACTTGTGTTTCCCACGCACTGAATACTAATTCTAATGCTACACTACAAAAAGTAATTTTCCCTATGTTGATATTCACCCCTTTTTGTCAACTGCTGGAAATGGGCCACATCCACCCTAACTGAATTGGCCTCGTTCACACTGACCTCCCCTCCCCCCTCACTTGGTGAGGCAACTCCCATCTTTTAATGTGCTGTGTATTTATACCTGCCTACTGTAATTTTCCACTCCATGCATCTGATGAAGTGGGTTATAGCCCATGAAAACTTGTGCCCAAATAAATTTGTTAGTCTCTAAGGTGCCACAAGGACTCCTCGTTGTTTTTGCTGATACAGACGAACATGGGTACCCCTCTGAAACCTGTACTAAATTGGTGCAAAGTGGCAGTACCTTCTTCTGACTTCCATTTCCTACCCAATTAAACACTGGGGGAGGAGTCTTGCCCCTGGGGTTGTAAACACTCCTTAGCTGGCCGGAAGAGACTTCCCAAGCATGGAGGCAGCTGGGTGTGGGAGTGAGAGGGATTGCAGCACACAACACTGGGATGGTTGTGAGTAGCTCTGTGGAGCCCAGTTCACTGTAATCAGAGGTGTGACGGCAGCACGTATAGATGTACCCACTCTAGCTTTGATCTCGTTCGCTCGAGGAACAATAGTTTGCATGGGCTAGCCACGCAGGTACAAACCCAGGGTCCCCGGTGCGCGCATACAGCCTGACCTGCCGCGGCTTCATTGTTATAATTACTGGCTCTAAATCAGCTCGCTCACCTCAGGAATGTGTACAGGTACTGCAACCACACCTCTGATTGCAGTGTAAACATAGTTCTGCTAAGAGCTGCTGCAGGCCCTATGGCTGGGAGTTTTGTGCAGTGGCCCTTCGGGTGGATGTAGTCTACAGCTTATGGCTTACAGTGCTGAGCGTAGTAGCTAGATCTAGGTCCTAATCTGTTACAGACTTCTTGGGTGACCTTGGGCAAGTCACTTATCCTCTGTGCCTCAGTTTCGCATCTGTACAATGGGGATAATAGCACTGCCCTGTCTCATGGGGGTGTTCTGAGGATACACACATTAACGACTGTGAAGTGCTAAGATACTACTATTGACTGCTAGGCACCTGCTGTCTAACTTACCCCTGTTGTCAAGGTCATTGCTGAAATTAGCCCACAAGAGCCTCATTTAATTACTTTTGGTTCAGGCTCTGGCCTACTGGAGGTAACTCTCAGACCAAGTAATTGTGTATTATGGGAAAACTATTGTTTCTCATAACTAAGGTTGCAACAAGGATGCCATTGTAAGGAACAATCCTCCACACACACCCCACCTCACCGTGAACAGAGAAAATAACCTAGTACGTCTTTTTCCATGATTAATTTATATTGTGGGAGCAGGAGGGAGGTGGGGGCATTTACCTCTTTGTAAAGGACCCCATTTAGCAATGCTTTTACTTTTATTATTTGAGGCCAAAGGTGTAAATAGTGCTTTAAAAATACCTAGAAAGACAAGGTTCCTTCCTCTGAAAATTTGCAGTCTTGCTCTGGTTCTTACAATCTGTTTTTAAGTTAGTTAGTGTTCCAGCTACTAAACCACAGTTCAAATGGTATCAATCTTGCTATCTTATTCTGGGTGTGGCTGACTTTATGTACATGCTGCCGTGGCTAGAGAGTGTTGACTAACCTTTCTTGAGCTGGAAAATCACAGGAAATCACAAACACAACCACCACCAGGTTATTTTTCAGGGCTGTCTGCTGTTTCTTTTTTCTCATATGGAGTATCAGATTTGTAGGTGCTAATCTCCATATTTCTTAGAGTAGAAAGAAAGTGACTGAAGGTTCTGAAACAGCTTCCCCTGCGCAGTGGGGACAAACTACCTAAATAGTTCTAAGATGAAGATGCTCAATACATTTATGAAGGGGATTACAGGAAGGGGTTGCCTGCAATGGCAGGAGACTGGAGTCAGTGACCCAAGAAGTCCCTTCCCCTACTATATCCCAATGAAAGGCCATCCTGTCATCTATTGGCCAGATCCTCAGTGATGTACCTCCGGATAGCACCGCTGAAGTCAATGAACCTCTGCTGATTTACACCAGCGGTTCTCAACCTTTCTCTTTCTGAGCCCTCCACCCTTCCAACATGCTATAAAAACTCCATGGCCCAGCTGTGCCACAAGAACTGTTTTAACCGTGAAGCTGAGTTGTTCAGGCTTCAGCTCCAGCAGGGCTCCAGGCTGCAGTCCCAGGTAGCAGGGCTTCGGCTTTCTGCCCTGGGCCCTAGCGAGTCTAATGCCAGCCATGCTTGGCGAACCCCCTGAAAGCTGCTCGCGGCTCCCCAGTGGGCCCCAGACCTTGGTTGAGAACCACTGACTTACACCACTGGAAAATCTGGCCCTGTTCATCTAAGTCAAAACACTACTGTGATGGGATCCAAGCTAAGAGCCTAAATTCCCAGGCTGATGGGGTAGAGGGCGTTACAAGACACAACTCATGATTATCCCCTCTGCTGGATGAGCTGAGTGGCTGTGCTGTGGATTATCTTGCATCTGACTCTTCTCCCTCAGAAAGCAGGTGACTGTTATATTTGCAGTAACAGCATTCAAGACTCCAGAGGTCCAGTTAGAAAAAATAACAACTGCTTTTAATTAAAAAGCTTAATTCGACTATGCTCAATTCAAACTACCCGGGCAGAAACATTCTGGCTTATCTACAGCTCCCACTCACAGGCTACTGAGTGACAACACAGTGGGCCAGTAAAACGCAAGGTATAATCATTACATCATCAGAACAAGCTTTCTCCAGCAATGATTGTATTAGTAGGAGCATTGCCAGCAGATCGGGGGAAGTGATTATTCCCTCTATTCGGCACTGGTGAGGCCACACCTGGAGTACTGCGTCCAGTTTTGGTCCCCCCACTACAGAAGGGATGTGGACAAATTGGAGAGAGTCCAGCAGAGAGCAACGAAAATGATTAGGGGGCTGGGGCACATGACTTATGAGGAGAGGCTGAGGGAACTGGGGTGATTTAGTCTGCAGAAGAGAAGAGTGAGGGAGGATTTGATAGCGGCCTTCAACTACCTGAAGGGGGGTTCCAATGAGGATGGAGCTCGGCTGTTCTCAGTGGTGGCAGATGACACAACAAGGAGCAATGGTCTCAAGTTGCAGTGGGGGAGGTCTAGGTTGGATATTAGGAAACACTATTTCACTAGGAGGGTGATGAAGTGCTGGAATGGGTTACCTAGGGAGGTGGTGGAATCTCCATCCTTAGAGGTTTTTAAGGCCTGGCTTGACAAAGCCTTGGCTGGGATGATTTAGTTGGTGTTGGTCCTGCTTTGAGCAGGGGGTTGGACTAGATGACCTCCTGAGATCTCTTCCAACCCTGATATTCTATGATACTGGGGGCAGACTAATGCTATTTCCGTCATGTAGGTTTTGTGGAGGGCAGCATTAAGGAGTGCTGCAGATTTTAGAAGATTCCATGAGCACTGGCGATGGGTGAACCTGATGAAGGCAGAGGTTTTCTGAAACCCCATGAATGACTTTTTTTGGGAGGGTTCCCAAAAATAGTTCCACTTCCCCAAACCTTTCTGTTCCCTGTACTTGAAACTCAGATTTGTCACGAGGTTGTTTCAGTTTAAAGAAATGCCGGCGTGATTTCTAGCTTAAAGAGCTTGGGCTGAGTGTTCGGGACCAAAGAGCCCTGCTACAGTTAGGATGGCACAAGCGGGTGCTTTATAAACAAAGTAGACATTTGGACTTTGCATTAGCATTGTCCCCACTCCTCACTCCTTTTCACACTTTCGGCATTCGATTGTTTTTTCTCTGCTTTTTTTTTTTTGTTCGTAGTCTTTCCCAAGCAGAACTTGAGCCAAACTTTTGAGCCTATGAGGTCCGATTAATGCAGCACCGTTGACTATACTGTACATGGTTGTAGGAGGTCACCCTTTGTATTAAAGTTCCAGTCAAGTACATAAAAGATTGTTATAGAGAGGACGGTGATAAATTGTTCTCCTTATCCACTGAGGACAGGACAAGAATTAATGGATTTAAATTGCAGCAAGGGCAGTTTAGGTTGGACATTAGGAAAAACTTCCTAACTGTGAAGGTAGTTAAGCACTGGAACACGTTACCTAGGGGGGTTGTGGAATCTCCATCATTGGAGGTTTTTAAGAACAGGTTAGATAAACACCTGCCAGCGATGGTCTAGATCAGGAGTAGTCAATAGGTATACTGCGAGCCAAATCCAGACCACCAGACGTTTTTGAACGGACTCCGAAATCTACATATTTACTTATTATTATAATTTTTTAAAATTATTTTCTCTGGAATCTGGACCCTGACTATACCTTGACCAAGAAATTTGCACCTTGACAAAAAATAATTGACTACTCCAGGTCTAGATAATACTTAGTCCTGTCTCAGTGCAGGGGACTGGACTAAGATCATATCAAGAATCCTTCCAGTCCTCAATTTCTGTGATTCTGTGAGTTATAAATGGTTTATGAAGGGTTAATAAATAATGTTATAAGCAGGTTACAGACATCAGTCGCATGTGTTATAGATGATTAAAAGCACACAATTAGCATGTTATGTTTATAAGCAATCTATTGGCCTATTGGAGTCCACAACAATCTAAAATGATTGACTAACCATTTATTAAAACAACAGTTATGATTTATTAACCTGTTATAGACTATTTATAAATGGAACCTTAATATAAAGTGTGACGGTACAATATACTTTGGGGAACAATCCTGCACTGAACTTCCGGGGGGGAGGGGTGCATAAGGTGATCTAGTTGGTTTTATCCATCTCTATGACAGCAATACTAAAATTTAGACTTTATTCTGAAAACTGTAATTTCACTCAGGCTAGGAGCAGAGGATGGAGAAAAAGGATTTAACTGTAGGATGTGGTATAATGTCCAAACAAACTCAGAGCAGTTGCCTATGTAATGATAAGGCCACAGGCTCTTCCAAGTTCCTGGTTCCAGTTTTTCAGTGTTATTTTTGTTCCCCTCTGAGAAACTTAAAACCATCAGTCCTTTCTCCCCGGACAAGTGTTATCACCCTTCAGGCCAGGGAACTGGTGTGTGACAGAGAGATTCCTTCAGGGCCACTGTGAATGGGCATCATGTACAATCAGCATGTGGAACTCCCTGCCACATGGTATTATTCATGCTGAGTGTTTAGCAGAATTCAAAAAGTTATTGACCATGTATACGGATAACATGAACGGAGTAGGAGTAAAAAAAACAAAAGAGAGAGTTTTGAAAAGGCTGTAAACCCTCCTACTTCAGGGCATAAACCAACCTCTCACTACTAGAGGTCAGGAAGGGACTTTCCCTAGAGGAAGATTAACCTGTAGAGCTCCTTACACCCTCCTTTGAACCAGCTGGTGCTGGCCATTCACAGCAACAGAATTCTGGACAAGAGAGATCCCTGGTTCAATCCAGTCTGGCAATTCCTATCTGAAGGGGGAGGATAATCCCCCATGCAGCTGTTCTCCATGTGTGTGCAAATCCAGGTCCGTTCTCTTATTTTCTTTTGTCCCTGGGATCACTCATGGATTTCATGAAGTCCTGGATCTCCTGCTCCAGCACCTTGTTCCTCTTCTCAATGTCTTCCCGTGAGCGCTCCACATTCTGAAGCTTCAGTTCCAGCGCCGCAAACTTCTTCTTCTCTTTCTCGATCTCTTCATTCAGTCGTACCACTTTGGCCCAGACTTCGTAGTTCTCCTTCTGGAGGCTGCAATGGGAAGGACAGGGGACATCATGTGGCTTCTGGTAGCTCATACCTCTACGTCATCCAGCAATACAATACTTGGCAGTGCTACCCTGAATGATGAACAGCCTCATTACCCAATCCCATAACACTTTGTCATGCCCAATGAATCCATAGCAACTAAAAAGCTCTGGGCATAATTATGAGCCAGATTGTGTCTCTTGGCTACAGATCTGTACTGGAGCTGGGGCAGAGCTCAAGTGACCTAGAAGGAGCTTTGCAGCACTATAGAAGGGTCTACCATAGTGGTTTTCAACCTTTTTTCATTTGCGGACCACTTTGGAAATTTTGAATGGAGGCGCAGACCCCTTTGGAAAACTGTTGTCTATACATAGCTGAAATCTGTTCAGTCAGTTTTCAGTCTAAGTTTTGCTGACCCTTTAGACATAGTGGGATCTGCAGACCACAGGTTGAGAACCACTGGCCCAGCACTTGCGTCCCTTCACTGGCAGCAGCAGGGATGCATGGATCTGTGAGTTCGGGGCGTCTATGGGTTGCTAGATAGATATGCAGTTATGTCTGGTCCTTAAAAAGGGGACAAAAAGGATGGGGGGGCAAAGATGCATGCACCCTCCTCTGCTCTTGCAAACTCACAAAGGGGCCTGCGGCACTGGGGCCCTATAGATGGGAATCCATCTAGAGCTGGTTGGGTATTTTTCAATGAAACTTTTTTTGCTGGAAAATGGCAAAAACTGAAACTTTTCATGGGAAAAGGCGAGTTTCGACAATTTCTTGACTCCAAACGTTTTTGAAGCAAAGTTTAGAAGGTGTCGACATGTCCCATTTCCACATTTGCTAACTGAAACTTTTTGGTTTTCCTGTTCAAAACAACTCTTTGTTTCAAAATTTAAACTGATTATACGACACACACAAAATTAGAAAACGCAAATGGTCAAAATTAAAACAAAACCTTTTGAAATGATCAAAACGAAACATTGTTGATTGGCCTGATCTGAAAAAAAAAAATCAGAGTATGGGATTGTGAAAATTTTCACAGTTTTGACTTTTCATCCCAATTTTGGATCTCAGTTTGGGACAAGGAAAATTTCCAAAAATCTCATAATTTTTTGGTGAAATGGAAAAACAGATTCTCTTCCAGCTTGAGTCCAAACCAATATTTCAGATGAGAGCCACCCTTAACTGCAGAAGTTTGGTTCCAAATCCAAGTTTCATGGCTGGCCCCGATCTCTATAATAGCCAAGTCCATAGTAATTAATATTGCCTAATATTAATATGGTAATAATATGATACTAAAGAAACATTAGTAATTACAGCTATATGATAGTGCAGTAACACTCGGAATTAACAGTATTAAGTGTATGATATGATACTGTAGTAATGTAAGTAATCACTACTTCATGATACTGTAGTAATAACTCACGTATAATAATGATACTATAATACAGGGGTCTCAAACTCAATTTACCTTAGGGCCAGCGTCAGTCCTCAAATCCTCCCTTAGGGCCAATAATGTCACTCATGTCGCCCAGAACCCGCCCCCACCAAAACTCCACCCCCACCTGCCTAAGGCTCTGGGAGGGAGTTTGGTTGGGGGAGGAGGTCTGTGGTAGGGTATTGGGGTGCAGGCTCTGGGAGGGAGTTTGGGTGCAGAAGGGGTGAGAGGTTGGGCTTTGGGAGGGAGTTTGGGTGTGGGAGGGGGTCTGGGGTGCAGGCTCTGGGCTGGGGCAGGAGGTGGGGGTGCAGGAGGAGGGGGTGGGGTTGCAGGCTCTGGGAGGGAGTTTGGGGGCAGGAGGGGGTATACGGGGAGGGGGCGGGGGTGGGGGTGCAGGCTCTGTGAGGGGCTCGGGGCTTATGTGGGGCTCCAAGGCGGGGTGGGCCGGGGGGGCCTCCGTGCACTGCCGCCCCCCAGGCACTGCCCCCGCAGCTTCCCATTGGCCGCAGGGGCGCTCGGGGCAGGGGCAGCGTGCAGAGGGACAGCCCCGCCCCGCCCCGGGGCCACAGGGACGGGCCTGCAGACACATGGAGCGAGCGGGCAGAAGCCGCTTAGCTCCGCTGCACGGCCAGTGGTGGGTGGGGCCCCGGGCCATTGTAAATTGCACGTGGGGGGTGAGTGCCCAGGGGTGGCAGGCAGGGCCAAGGGAGAGACCCAGCCCCAAAATTGCTGGGGAGGTTCTCAGGCCGCAGATGGCCCACGGGCCCAGACTTTGAGACCCCTGCTACAATTGTATATGATAGTAACATTAGAAATTACAGAATACTACAGTAATACCAGAAATTAATCTTATATAGTATTAATACTATCATACATTACAATAAAATCAGTCATTAGTATTATATGATGCTATAGTAACACTAGTAATTAACCCTTTATGATATAATACTATTACACTGCGAGTTGAGGTTTTCACACTCTCCTGAATGCAGCACTGAGAATTATTTACCTTTGCGAGGTGAGGTGGGTCATATTTTTTATTGGACCAACTTCTAAAAATCGTTATAAAATCTATTACCCCACCCAACTTGTCTTTCTACTATCCTGGGACCAACACGTCTACAACAACACTGCAAACTATCAGTTACCTTTTAATTTGCTCTTCATAGTCCTTTTTCTGCGTTTCCATTTCTTTTTTCAGCCCCAGGGTCACCTTTCGAAGGGCCTCCAGGTTCTCCTGACCAGAGCCACAGTCCTCAGCACCGATGTTTGGACCCGATAGTTCCTTTGGCACAAGGCTGGGGCTTTGGTTTGCTAACAAATCTTTCTTGGAGGTGCTGCTTACTGTGCAAGCACTCTCCCCACGCTCTGCCTGGCAGGTAGGGACATTGTCGTAGGTCGAAGTCCGGTGAAGGTCGAGCAGCTTAAAAAGATCCTGAGACAATGTTCTTTTGTGTCCATCTGTCGGGGAAGTAGGAGACAACTGACTTCCTGAAGATGTCCAAAAGTCATTGTTGAATATGTCATTTTTATCGCTGCTGGCTTTCTCCCCCTGAGAGGAAGCAGTTAGGAAGGATTTCCTGTTAGGAAGGGTCTGAGTTCTTTTCCTGGACTGTATTTTCCACATTTCCAACAAATCTTTGGGTTGGTTTACATCATCTTCGAGAGATGCGCCCAGTCTGACTGATGCTCTGGAGGAAGTGGGACTGCTGGTATCTAGGTCATCTCTCTGAAAATAGAGCCAAGAAAATGAGAGAGTAATTTCATTTTCATTCACACACAGTAAGATGACTGTACTGATGACAGTTCAAAAGACTTTGTGGTGACAAAAGTAAAGCCATGCTTTATATTCAAGTTCATTTATAACTCGTTAAGAAATGATGAGTGGACATTGTAAGTAGGGCTCGTAAAAAGAATTTCCATCAAAGGATTTTCTCTGGAAAAGTGGGTTTTCCACTGAATTAAAATTTCTGTGGAAAGTATCTGCTTTCAAGGGACAATTTTGACTTTTTGTCAAAAAATGAAAACTAATTTTTTTTAGTTTTCCAGCCAAAAACCAAAAAATTTTCATCTGAAAATTTAACTTTTTATTTTTTGCTGAAAACTTTTTGGTTTGTAGTTTTTCAATGAAAAGTATAAATTTTTCATCGAAAAGAAACCCATTTTCCAACCAAATGTAGTTATAGTCATATTACAGGGAGACTGTCACGCGGGAGACAGGGGTTCGATTCCCCAATGGGGAGGCGCTGAATTTTACAGGGGAGGGATAGCTCAGTGGTTTGAGCATCGGCCTGCTAAACCCAGGGTTGTCAGTTCAATCCTTGAGGGGGCCATTTAGGGATCTAGGACAAAAATTTGGGATTGGTCCTGCTTTAAGCAGGGGGTTGGACTAGATGACCTCCTGAGGTCCCTTCCAACCCTGATATTCTATGATTCTATGACTCTGCTACTGGCTTACTGGGTGACCATTGGCAAGTCACTTCATCTCTCCGTGCCCCAATTTCCCCACCCGTGCAATGGGGATAATAACACTGACCTCCTCCATAAAGCACTTTGAGATCCCATGGTTGAAACGTTCTCTAAAAGAGCTGGGAATTATTATTATCTCACAGGATCGAGTCTTACCCTTGGGCCTTGGGTTACAGTGTTTGCCTTGGATGCTGGTGGATCTTCTGCAGCATCCCAGCCCACGGAACTGCGTGGCACTTGGATCTTCTTAGAATCGTTCCTTTGGGTGGCAGGTGGAGAAGGGGGCTCATCTTTGGACACGGGGAAGAGCTTGGCATGGTCACTTATCATCACAGTCATCACTCTCTGGATCTGGGGGGTGCCTGCAATAGAAAAGAGCCACGTTCTACAGCGCCCAGGGAGAACTCACTCATACCATTATTTTAAATCAGGCACTCAACCCTAAATTCTTTCCTTCCTAGCATTCACTGCACATTATTAAAAAGAGAGTGGAATTTGGGTTTTGTGTGAAATTCTTCCTTGTAGAAATCGTGGGCTTCACGTTCAGTGGTCACCGTTTCTTAGCTCTATGGAGTGAGCAAATCTTACACACCCAAAGCATTTCCCTATTAGTTCTGGTGCATTTTCCCCTTGGCCACAAAGTTCAGTGGAGAGGTCAAAATGTCTGGATCATCTTGAGTGACTATTTTTTGGAGTTCCCTGTGTGGTTGCAAAGGTACGAAAGAATTCCACACCTTTCTAAGGCCCAGAACATTGCTTACCCACCCTTGTATGGATGGAATGCACAATACAAGAGCTAGGTATTATTATTGTAGGGCCATTTGTTGCCTGATTGACCTGCCGTGGTGCTGAGATACCAGGTAGAATGTTTTCTGTCCAGGCAAGATGGCGCTTTGGCTTCTATACTGTGTCTGACTTAGGAAGTTCATTGTTTTAATCCTTTGGATACAGTGATCACCTGAATACCACCTAATACTGTATACCACTTGAATACTGCCTAAGTCAATGGTGTTACAGGATTCCATTGTACCTCTCATAATAACTGCAGGGTCCTCTATCTTCGGCCTGATGATATTCACTCCAATCACTGTTGCCAGGTTATCCACACTCATCTTGTTGACACTGGAGTTCAGCTGTATTTCATGTAGGAACCTGCCGGAATCCAAGGGGAAAAATTCCACATTGGAAAACAAACAGTCTGAAGATAAAGCTGTTAAAGGTGTTATAAAATCCTAATAATCCAGCCAGCGCTTGCTCCAGGCCGCAGGGACAGAAACATAGATACAGGCCCCTTATTATTTCAGAGCACACTGAGACTTTGTCTTTTAGGCATCTCTACAGAAGCCAAATCTGTCAAGCAGAAAAAGAGTTGTATCCCCCCCAAAACAAAAAGAAACAAAGATTGGTTTGATCCTCAGTGATGTTGCCAAAGAAAAATGAGACAGCAAGCAGGGCTGGGGTGGGGCGAAACTCAACAGTTTCACTGTGCAAGAGTTTGGCTAAATACTGTCCTTGATTCTGACTCTCGTGGATTCAATGTGCTAGACATGGGAGCGCACATACAGGGCCAAATTGAGCTCACTGAGGTCAGTAAATTCATAGGCTTTAAGGTGAGAAGGGGGCATTTTGATCATCTGTTCTGTGGAGCATCTATTCTGACTTGCTGTATAACAGTGGCCAGAGAATTTCACCCACAAATTACTGCATCCAGCATAAAATTATGTCTCCATTCACCAGGGCATGATTTAACCCACAGAGTTTCCCTCTCAGTTTTGGGCCAAGCAAAATTTGTGACAACCCCTGAATTTTTAACAGGTTTCTCATTAAAACTAATTGAAACCATGTGTCAGGTAGTTTTTTATGAGAATCTACAAACTGGCTCATGTTTACTGAAAGCACAAAAAGGTTTGTGAATCTCTGCTCAAGCCAGAAAATCTAGACCCAGGTAACAAACCACCCAAAGTTTGGGAGTGTCCAGATCTGAGATTTTGGTTCAGGCCTTTGTAGTGTGTTGATTCAGATTCAGGTTCAGATTTCAGACTCTCCCAGTGTCCTGGGACATTTGGATCCAGGAGGTTGGTGAGAGCCTGTCTTTTTGCACCTGAGCTGAATTTCAAGTCTGCAAAAGAAAAGAAAAATGAAAAGAAAAAACCCAAAGCAGGTGAGTTTTGCATGGTTTGGGATTTATTGGTAGACAATTTTGTTCAAATCTCTTCAGCTCATCTGTCCAGTTACAGAGAAATTCAGCCTTGTGCAGGGGGTCACAAAAGAGCTTAGTTGCCTGAAGTTTTAAGGGGAACCAGAGTGGAGCCTAAGGCAGCCTAGTGGTTGCTCTCTGCACAAGTGTCAGTTTCACCTTTGGAGACTAAGGCCTAGATCCCCAGATGCACCATGATGCAAGTTGGGCTGTTTGTACATGATGAAAGAGCACATACCTGCAGATATAACTGAGGAGGTTGTAACTGACTCGGGGAAGCACGGACAGCTGCTTCACTAGCTCCTGATGACCCTAAATACAATTTAAAAATTGCTTTGTAAAGGCTTATAAACTTATCTGAATTCCAAACGATCTGTGAATTTGCCCAGTTTCTCCAACGACATCCTGGTGTGGTATCTCCTCTCAGTTCTTGCTCGCCTTTGGAACTAAATCCACATGTTTATTTCTTTAGAAGGCCTGATACGTGACACGGCCAAGATTTTCTAAGAGGCTGAATCATCAGTCGGGGCCATATTTTCAAGAGATCTCACCTCCCATTAAAGCCGCAAAATAAGTGGCCAGATTTTCAGAAGCACTCCACTCTGAAACGTGCTGAGCTCTTTTCAGAATCTGACCCAGCATGTTCTTCTTACATTTATTGTGTCAAATTATTTATCACATGGCGTGGGTGATCCCAAAGTGAAACTACCTGCAGAAAGCACCCACCACTGAAATGCAGCCACCACTGGGATGAAACACAGCAGCTCTTTGAGAACACTCTGTTGATTAACAGATGTGCCTTACTCTTGTGTAGAGTGGTCCAAAAGACAGGAACAAAATTGTGGTAGCACCTAGGAGTCTCAGCCGTGGACCAGGACCCCATTGTGCTTGCTGCTGTACAAACACAGAACAAAAAGAAAGGCTCTGCCCCAATGAACTAAAAACTTCCATTGACAAATTAAAAGTCAAAGGAAATGTCAACCTGATCTTTTCTGACTATCTCTAAAGGTAAGTTTTACACCACACACATTATCATAGTCCCGTTAGTGTGATGGACAACACTGATTAGTCTGATCCAGTATGGCGATTCCTATGTTTCTATCTGAGTGACTGGAATGTTAAAAGAAACCCATGGGTTCTCAGTGTCTATATATATAGATCTCCCCTCAGTCCCCCACAGGTAGCAACACACAATGGCTGGTTGGTTGGATGTGTGGCTTCTGTGAGAGAGCAAGGCTGAAGTCATCTGTTTGACATGTCACCCCCAGTAACTCTTCTCTGTTCTTGGAATGAGCTTCTTGCTGCGGGGCCAGCTGCTAAGAAAGTTCTGATCCCAATGACTCACTCATATTTCCCCAAACCATGGTTCCCATCTGTTCTTTGCTTCTCTCAACCTCTGCATTTGCCCCATCTCCTTTCGTGCTCACCCGCCGACCACCATCTCTACTCAGAGTGACACTGCAGGATGTTGCATTTCCTTCCTCTGATAATTGTTTGCACTGATCATTTACTGCAGGGACTCAGCTAAAAAAGGAAATATGAGAGACGGGGCAGCTTTCAGGATTCGCACACCCCTGACAGCTAAACCTTAAGATAGGTAAGCCCATGTGGTCAGATTGGGGAGCTAAGTTTACTTATTTTAACAGCAATTCAGACATGAAGACACATTCTGGATTTAAAACCCAGTTAGTCACGCACAAACCCCTCTAACATGCAACTGAATGCGCACACAGACACGCTTCTGCTGGAAGTGACAATACCAAGGTGGGGCCTGCAGGGTGGATGAGTCAAGGGATGAAGGGGAGAAAGCAAAGAGTATCTTTCCCTAGAGCACCAATACTGGCCAGGATGCTAGTGTATCTTCTCAGCTACTTTTCTGAGACTGTTAAGCACCAAATTTGTCCCCCGTGTAAGTCCATGGCCGTCGGTGAACCCCAAACTTGGTCGAGTTACACCAGCGGGGTTGTTGTTAATTATATTTACTGCGGTAGTACTCTAAGGGCCAACCAAAAATATGGCCCCATTGTGCTAGGCACTGCACAGAGTAGTAGACAGTCCCTGCCCCAAATTGCGTCTCTTCTTTTCTATATATCTATTCCCATACGCCTCCCTTTATCTAATCTATCTACCTAGCACATCCATCACCATTGTGTTTAAGCATTGAATTGTAGATGCTTTTGATTCGTAAAGCACTTCAATTTCCAACAAGTGTTTTTTAAGGCGTGGGGGGAATAAATGCAAAGTCATTGGTACCTTCATTTCATCGGCATTCAGAAGCATTCCACACAGGAGGAAGTCCTCATACTGCAACCAGGGTACAACCGGCTCTGGGAGTTCCCTCAGGTAGAGTTTGAACAAAGATGCCACTGTATGTACATCTGTATCGCTGTAGAATAAATGGTGAGATTGGAATAAAAGGATACACTCAACTGAGACTCAGACGCTGTTGGCTAGGGAACCATACATCTGTTTTGTTCATCTTGGTTGAGTGAATTTAGCATTCAGGAAAGGTGCCTATTTTGAGCAACAATAGCTTCCCCCTCAGGAGAGGAGAGGGGCCGCAAAGGAACAAGAGGACAATTAAAGAGTGGGGACAAATTAAAATTGTAGGAGCAGGCCACCAGTGGGGGACACCAGGCAGAGAACCCCAGACAGCACCCACTGCTTTGAGACAGGACTAAGGGAGACAGTGGAAGAGAAGTGGATGCTTGGCAGATCGTTCTGCTCGGCCATAGTGTTGGTGGTTTCCCAGCATTCATAATCAGGGTAGTGTTTTCCTAGCCTACATTTGAGTGATGGGTGTTTTTATGCATTTACTTAACAGGCAAATATTTTCTAGCACTCACATATTTGGCAGGCCTTTTCCATTCAGAGTTGGCAAAGCTTGTCTGGGTTTTTAAGCTTGTCTGGGTTTCACAGCAATTACTGAACATGTTCTGCGAGGACAGATGTTTGCAGCTTTGCATACCATATAGTTTATATTCTGTCAAAAAGGACACTGTCAAGATAGGTCTCTGTTTTGACCTACCTTGAAGTTGTTAAACTGTTACAATCTGCTGGCAAGTATCCACCAGGTCATCTATTTTTTAAGCTGTTGGGTTTTTTTCTTTAAAGCCGACCACTCACTCACTGAGAAATGCTTTAAAGGCCACCATTTTTGTAGACCGTTTCAAAACAAAATATCATGAGCTTCACCTGCCTGCTCAGCATCAACGCTTCTCTAAAAACCACCTTGCCACAGTCCCGTGCTGGCAAAGATGACCGTGCCAAAAGAAAAAAAAACAAAATAGACCTTGGAAAGGAGACTGAAGTTGTTGCTGTCATCGTTATATAAAAAGAGCCAGTGACTGGTCTTCCCCAGTCCGTCCCAGGAATTAAAGTAAGAG
This sequence comes from Eretmochelys imbricata, assembly GCF_965152235.1. Taxonomy (NCBI): domain Eukaryota; kingdom Metazoa; phylum Chordata; order Testudines; family Cheloniidae; genus Eretmochelys; species Eretmochelys imbricata. The sequence continues at coordinate 10,581,665 of NC_135597.1, read as the reverse complement.
GAGGCAGAGGGGAGCACTGCTCTGCTAAAAACAGAGGAGAGCGGTCTATGGAGAATCTAGTCCTTAGTCCTTTTGCTTTGATCAGTGATCTAGGTGGCCTAACTGTCATCTAATCACCGCCAAGACCTGAGATTTTGACAACATGCCTTTGCAGATTCTAGATCAAAGCTGAGAAACGGTAACACCTGTTTTCTCTTGAGTCCTGACCCACATACAGGCCGAAGGATTCGTTTCCTGTTCCTGCAGATAGCGCAGCCCTATAAACATGGCACTGGGTGTGCATGAGCTTTGTACTGAGGTTTCTAGATCTTCTTTTCAAATCCACTAGTGTCGAAGCGCATCCTTCTCAAACATCGTCTAGACCGGGGTTTAGAGCAGGTGCCATTCTTGGTGCTGTCACTGGCTCACTGTGGGTGCGTCTACACAGCAAGCAGCAGCCCGCAGCCGCGCGTCTCAGAGGGCTTACGCTAACGGTGTTAAAAACACCACACTTGGGCTTACGCTAATGGTGTTAAAAATAGCAGCGTACATGCTCGGGCTCTTAAGTCTAGGGAGCAGGGTGGCCTTTAAGCCTTCAGAGCCTGGGCACCAGACTTTGGTAGTCCACAAAGTCTACCATGGCTGGTTTTGAGTTAGCCCCACGAGCCTGAGTCTGTTGACCTGGACCCTAAGACATGCTACCATGGTTCTGTCGACATACCCCTTGTGGCAAGTCACGTAACCACTCTGTGTCTTGCCTCTCTACCTACCTAATGCCTCATCCTGTCAACGCTTAGGCCGTGTCTCCACTAAAAAGGAATTCCTGGGACAGCTGTACCAGCAAACCCTCCTAGTGCAAACAGAACCTCTACCAGCTAAAGTGTGCTTTTGAGCTTAGACCAGTCCCCCAAAGAAAATAAGCAAACGGGCTTTTTTGCAGGTATAACTGCAGCTACCCTCGGGCTGTTGCTGACATAACTCTGTTGGTCAGGGGTATGATATTCTTTAACAAGCAAAGCCCTCTGCTTCACTATCAGCCAATGGACGGCTCACATGCTAAAAGTTAAGCACTCATGTAAGTATTTGCAGGACTGGGGCTCTTCACAGGACTGCTGTGAGACTCAGGTTTGGTCTAGACACAGATTTTGTACTATAGAACTACTAGTGCGGGTTGTTGCTTTTTTTTTTTTTTTTTTTACCATTAATGTTATACTGGTGAAATCCCTAGGGTGGATTCAGTTGTACTAGTACAAAGGTGCCTTCTGCCAGTATTGCTAATTCCCTTGCCTATACAGGAGTAGTTATCCTGGTATAAGCACCTTTATACAGATATAAATGAGTCCATACTATGCAGGTTATACCATTCTAATTACACCAGTGCAACTAAAGCGGTATGACTTCTGTGTGTAGACAAGCCCAAGACCCGTGCCATTTAAGTCAATCGGAGTTTTCCCATTGGTCCAGTGGGAGCCAAATCACTCACAGTGTTTGTAAAGAGCTTAGAGATTCTCAGTTTAAGTGCAAAGTGTTATCACCATCCAATGATTCCCCTAGGGACTCACACACTGTTTATCCCAAAGCCTGTGATACAAAACCAACATTACAGGGCACTAAGAAAACAACGGCTAATCCTTTTTCTTTCATGTCCCATTGCAAAGCGTTGTCCTGAAAAAAGGCTTTACCTTCCTGCGAACCCAGCACAGGTTGTAACAAGAGGATTTGCCACAGACAGGCCAGGTTATGATTCAGAAGCTCAGAGCTGTTCTGCTCCAACAAGCAAGACCCAGGGAGGCCAGGTTTCAAACACAACAGACACAGTGACTTTCAGATGTCAGCTTGGCCCAGGGATTATTCTAAGTGTAAGGGCTGTGGTGCACCTAACTGCCTTTATGTGAACTTTCCTTTCTATATAAAGAAAAACACCCCAGAGGAACAGTGGTCTTGTGGTTAAAGTGTTGGGTTAGGCTGCTAAAAACAGTAGTTTACTTCTCAGCACTGCACCTTGGGGAAATTAATCAAAACTTTAAGTGGGCTCTAATTTGGGGGCACCTCCCTTTTTGGATGCTCAGTTTATAATAGCTCGTGGTAGATTTTCAGAAGCACTGAGCCCTTGCAACACTGTTTGATATCAGGAGCAGCCCCTCCGAAATCAGGTTCAGGGGATCTCAAAGCTGAGCTTCGCAAAATCGGCAGTCAGTTTTGAAAGGATCAGCCTAAATCCTGGTCCTCGTGGGAAAGTTGCCATTGATGTGAGCAGGACTCAAACAAGGTGCCGATGCTGCAGAGGTCAGGTAAATAAGCCCAGATCTGGCTGGTGCCTGTGGAGAAAGGAGCACTGCCAGTCTGAGAGAGAGACAGGTTCATCTACGCCCACAGAACCGTGCGCCTCCTTGTTTCCAGTATTGTGAGTGGGCCTAGATCAGAATCCCTGAGCCAGGTCTGATCCCCCAGTGCCCTGCACCTCAGGGGAGTGCTTACACCTGTCACACACGTTCCAAGTCAGCAACATTTTGCACTGCCCTATGTGACTGCACCAGGCTCAGGGCATGGAGAATCAGGCCCTTGTGTATATAGCACCGAGCCCCAAGATCCTTCATCAAAAGCAATCACAGAGGACTTAACCCCATCTCCAAGCAGGTGAGAAGGGTTAGGGATAACGAGACAGGATAGCTCACTGAGGGGAAGGGGTTCAATTAGGAACTAATGAGTCAAATCAGGAAGCTTTATAAAGAGAGCCCCAGAAACCTTAACCCACCCCTTTCTTTTTGCAAAGCCTGTGTGATAGAGTGCAGGGAGGGAGGGAGGGAAGGTAGCAGTTTATGCTATTATAATAACTTCTACAATAGCGCATACCTGGAGGGAAGGGAGCTGAGATATAGAATGAAGCCCTTTATTGGTGATTGCAGTGGTTGGTAGAGTGTCTTGAATGTGAACTTTGTGTTAGGAAACAGAACATGGTTTGGAGGCTGGGGGGGATATAGAGAGTGGTATGAAAAATCCTCTTTTTTCAAAATGAGGAAAATCATAGAAATGCAGGACTGGAAGGGACCTTAAGAAGTCATTTAGTCCAGCCCCCCATGCTGAGGCAGGACCAGATGTTACACCTTGTCATTCATTATTATTATTCTCTGTACTGCTGTAGTGTAGTGCCCCAGAGCCTTTGTCATGGACCAGGACCATGTTGTACTAGGTGCTGTACCAACACAAAATGAAAGGACAGTCTGTGCCCCCAGGAGCTGACAATCTAAATATAAGACAAGAGACAACAGGTGGGGGAGTACAAGGAAACAATGGTCAACATGATAGGGCATGGTCTCTGCACACCAGCAGCCTAGCCATTGTTAAGTTTTTTTTATAGGCATCAGGGCAGAAGAGAGTTTTAAGAAGGGATCTGAAGATGGGTAATGAGGTAGCTTAATGGATGTGTACAGGGAGCAACTCCCAGGCATGTGGGGCAGCATGGGAGAAAGCACCGTGGTGCTTGTTAGAAAATTTCACAAGTTGCCAATGGACACTAACATCCTGTGCAAGTCAGAGGCAAGTGTCAACAGCTCAACCGTGAACGAAAGATGCTACGAAGGGATAGGGCTGACTCTGAAGGGCCTTGACAGTGAGGACAAGCAGCCTGTGTTCAATGCAATAGAAAAGGGAAAACCAGTGGTGGGATATACCTGAAAGCAGGAAAGAATCAGTGGGAAAAGCAACTGGGGGTGAGGGGGGGATAGGATCCTTAAAGATTTATCATAAATGAAATAAGACCCACCCAGAATCTTCTCCACTGAGCCTAATGACAATCCCCAGTTCACTTCCACCTCACCCAGACTTTCATGGCTGATGGCAAAGGCAGATGAGAGAAAATGCCATTTATGCTGAAGAAGTTGATGGCATATCATGTTCAACTCCTAGCACAGGCAGCTTCCCTGTGTCCCTCCCTTTGGGGCCTTGTTTCCCATCTGTGTCTTGACAGGTGGGAAATGAGTGGTTAAAATGGTTCCTCCTCATTACAACATTCAGTTCCTCGGCTCTGCATTTGCTGTTAATCCCAGTTTGAAAAATGACAAAACCATAGAGATTAACGCCAGAAGGGACCATCTTATCTAGTCTGACCCCCTGCACATCAGAGGCCCCTACACAAGATCCAACCCGCTCCATAAAAAGCTCAACAACCAAAATTTGATCAAGTATTACATGAGGGTCTCCTTTTGTAAGCAAAGTGTGATTGCTGATAGGTAATACCTCCTTGAAATCCTTCGCTAACCTGTCCTTCCACATTTAAAAGGAAAGGTCAGCCATGCCTGAAAGTTCCTGTCATCTCCTGACTATTTGGGGATATTTGTGGAGTGAGTTTGTGGGTCTCAGCCAAACCCCTCATTAGTGGCCATTTGTCTGCATCACCCAAGTTGCCCATTACAGTCACCAGTAACTGGTGGTTTCAGCAGATGGGCCAAGGGCTGAATGGGGCATGAGGACTAAACTCCGCCCTAGAGGTGGTTCCTCCGGGCAGGATTGGGGCACGTTGTTGAGGCAGAGTTTATGGGAAAGATCTGCACTGCGGCTGTTTGCTGAGCGTGTTCTGTAGGTAAAGAGGGGACCTGAATTTTGGACAGTCCAGCACCTTTCCCCACATGGGAAGCTGGTAGCTTTCTGGGATTCTTTTCCAAAACAATAAGCATTGTTGTCTGACCAGTGTGCCCAGTTATCCCTCCAACCCTGTTCTCACAGCCCAGGCTTTGACTTTCAGTTGACCCCCATCTTTTTTGAACCCTCCTTTCTAACTGGGGGCATGATCTTTCTTGCAAAATGGGAAGGGTCTTGTTTGCTTCTCCACGGAGATCAACCAGGCCAGTGACTTCCAGAAGCCTTCAGTTAACAAAAGCAGTAGATAGACAGACTGCACCCTGAAGGTCTTAGCTAGGTGGGATCAGGAAACATAAAGATTACCGGTCAAAAGATGGCCTTTCCCCAGCGTCAAATGCGTCCCTCAGCTGCTTCACCAGGTTGTCCTGGCCAGGCAGTCGGAAGATGCCCTCCTCATTCATGCCGTGCTCGCGTATGAACTCTGCACATGTCTCCACCAGGATAGGAACCAGGTGCTGCCCAAATTTCTGTTCATATGCCACAGTCTCAGCCAAGCGCTGGCCAAATACCACTAGATAGAAGAAGGGTATTGTTAGTAAAGGATAGAGGTAGGCCCAGAGGCAGCGGTGGGATTTATCTCTGGTCCCTTGTAATACTGTCATTGTATGAAGCTACTTTCAAAGCTGAACAGAGGTTTGGTTGCTAGATGACAATACAGGGCCAGATCCCCAGCTCAAAGTCCACTGACTTTCATGAAGCTATGCTGATTTACATCAGCTGAGAATCTGGCCCACCGTGTCATCAAAACTTAGAAACTGCTAGACCAGACCAGAACTATGGTCCATCTAGCCTAGTATCAGTGGCCACTGCAAGATGCTTCAGGCAGTATACCAAAGGGTGCAATGGAGACGTCTTCTTGATGCTTATATGTAGCTCAGTTTATGCTCTGTCTGCCTGCTTGTTGTAAACTTCTACTGAAACTCCTTTAAAGGAAATCCCTGCCCTCAGATAAGCAGAAAAAGTTGGCTCTGAACTTCCCCAAAGTTCAGGGTTTGAGGCCACGGTTTCAATTCATTTATGCATGTTTCCGTTTATAAGTTCCCTCAGCACTGCACAGCAACCAGCTGGTAACGTTAACATGCCATGGGATATGGAGATTGAGGTAGCCCATGTGGAAGTTTGCTTTATCTTTGTCTTATAATATCCAGTGGCAAACACTTTGTTACAAACATTCCTCCTGAGTGTTTGATGGCAGAGACATCAGGAGAAAATCTAAGAGGGTAACTCATAGAAACCACTGAAGAAATGACGGAAAATAAAACATCTTCCGATTAATTAAATTAACCTGTGTTAAACCCTTTCCTGCAAATAGTGTTAATATTTTACATCTTCTAAGTGCCAAACAACTGTTAACTAACCCCTCCTCCGAACACCCTGGTATTAAGTAATAGTGTCTCTGCTTTATAGATGAGGAGCCTGAAATACAGCCACGATGGGGATGTAAGAAACATGCTGGGGGAGACGAGGAATGAATATGAAAAATGCCAATAGAACAGCAAAAATGAAGAGGGCTGGGGATATGTCACTTCATTCCCCCTGCCACTGACACACACCATGGAGGTGCCGATGAGTTAACTCCAGGTGATGCCAACGGCTCAGCAGTTCTAAAAACTGGGCCCTTCCATGTCGAGCAAGCTGTTAACATCAAGTCAAATGTTAGAACCAGGCTAGAGCACAGGGATTCTTGGTTTCCAGTGCCCTGCTGGACCTCACTGCCTCTTTTAATCAGAGATGAGAGATCACTAGTAAAACAGAGGTCTTAAAACTAAGATGGCAAAGGAAAAACAGCCTCGTAATGCAGCGCCAGCTGGCTTTGGGCTGGGAGCCTTTCCCTAGCCTAATCCCTTATGTGTCCTCCGCCAGTCAGCTGTATTTTTAAAAAGGGGGCAAGTACCTTTCCTCCGGAGCAAAGGCTTTTTCCTCCTGAACTCCCAGCAGAAAACCATCCCTAAGGCTGGAATGCAGCAGCCCTCATCCCAGCTCTTCATCCTCGGGGCTTTAGGCATGATGACAGCAGAGACGCCCTACACCCAAGTGGCTCCAGAATATTAATGGCAAAGGGTCCTGCGGCCTCCTACAAGATTTTGCCCAGCAATGTGTTCACCTCCTGTTCCGAAGGCTGAAATAATCCTTGTGTATCTCTTACAGATCAGCATTATGCTCATAAATACTCCTGTCTGGAACCGCAAGACTTGTCAGCACCTGCCTTATGGTGTGTTTTTTTCATTGACAAAAGACTCCCTTTTGCTTTTAAATAATGAACATAAACCTGTCATTGTACTCAGTAAAAGTATAAATGGCTCCTTTTTCTTAGTAACTCATTATTTGCCATTCAGTTATCACCCTGGAGGATCATAAAAATCAACCCTCTACCAACATGGCTCTCTACATCCGTCATGCCGTCTGACACACGGGTAGCATGTCAGCCAGCTCAGAGATGCTCCTTGGGTGTCAGGCTGGTAAAGGGGCTCAGAGGCATGTTGAAAGGTTTCATTTCATTCAGTGCAGCCTCTCTGCTTTTTAACGTGGAGCAAATTAACAAACAGCTGCCTTATCTGCGTGAGTCACCAGGGGCATTTTTCAAGGGGGATGCAACCCAAGCCTAAGGCATGCAGATATACAAAATAGACTGTCCTATTCTCAAGCCTGCCCTTTGGGAATCCATTAACCCCCGAGTTAATTTATAACATTGTATGGGTCAACATCACCGAAAAGAGGCCTGGATCCTCATTTACCGTGCGGCCCCTTTACACCACTCTGGGGCTTGCATTTACACTTGCTTTAAGGCCACTTTACCCTGCCAGCGCAATTCCTTTGGTGTAAATGAGCGTTAGGGCTGGAGTCTTTATTTGCGATCATGTGACTTTTTAGGGGGCTGATCTTGGAAATCCTTGCTCAAATGACCCTAGTTTTGAACCACTGATGGTACTGCAACTTTCCAAACTATCAGAGTGGGTTTTAGAGCACATAGAAAAACTGGCTGTTAAACATGAACCTAAACTACAGCAGAGTGACCGGCTTGGCTGGAATAAAGAAGCTCTAATCAATGCCAACCCACTAACATCAGGTCTTCATCTGGGTATAGTTATTATTTGAATCACCGTAGCACTGAAAGCCCCCAACTGAGATCGGGGCTCTGTTTTGCTAGGTGCTGTATAGTCACATAGTGAGAGACAGTCCCTGCCCAAAGAGCTTAGGGCTTAAATAGACAAGATGGACAGGGAAACAGAGGAGGAGAGATTTGTCCAGGTCAGTCAGAAACACAACCCACGTCTCCGGATTTCTAGTCCAGTGCTCAGTCCATTGGACTATGCTGCCTCTCTCTCTCTTGATAGATACTCAGTTCACTCCTGTCTGAAATACTACTAATTCTGAAGACGAATCATTCTTGATTGCAAAGCCCGTCAGCCCAGGAATCTGAGCCCACCACAGAAGTTTCCTCTGTTGTATGCTTTACCCCGGGGCTGCTCCAAAGTCACTTGCGGAGAGTGTCAATAATGCCGTAAGATCATGAGCAAAATATTTACTTTTTTTTAAAAAATGTATAGTTAGTATTATAAAGCACTGTAATGGTCATATACTACAGTGATGGGCATTCCTGGAAATCCTTAAGATAGGTGGATGAGGTTGATACTCCCTTTGCCTCTGGGTGTATCTACAACACTGACAAATTTACAAAACACTACCTTTCTAATTGGCTCGTCTCCCCCACTTTCCCCTTTGCATGGGCATAAATAGCTGCACAAGGTGCTGGGCCGTGGGGAACCGGATGCTATAATGCCCTCCTGCACCCAGCAGGGGGAGGGGAGATGACCAGGATGCCCATGTTACGAAGACAAACCTTGCGACATTCTGCCGAGAATGGGCCAGATGGCTATGGAACACAGGCAGTGTGGTCGAGAAGTTAGAGAGAGAATCAGTACCACTACAAAAGGTTCCCCCACCCCCACCCCGCTCTCCTGCTGGTAATAGCTCACCTCACCTGATCACTCTTGTTACGGTGTGTATGGTAACACCCATTGTTTCATGTTCTCTGTGTATATAAATCTCCCCACTGTATTTTCCATTGCATGCATCCGATGAAGTGAGCTGTAGCTCACGAAAGCTTATGCTCAAATAAATTTGTTAGTCTCTAAGGTGCCACAAGTCCTCCTTTTTTTTTTTTTGAGTTCTATTCTTGTCTCTTCCACTGACTCACTGAGAGCCCTGGCTAGAAGTTACTCTAGGGCTGGATGCCCACTGATGCCAATGGGAGTCTCTTTCCATGGGACACCTGGATCAGGTCCATAGCACCCTACTTAAATTGCAAGCTCTTTGGGGGCAGAGACAACCTTTTGCTCTGTTTGTACAGCACCTGGCACAGTGGGGTCCTGATCTGTGAGTAGGGATCCTCAGCACTTGCACAGAACAAATAAATAATAATATGTAGATAAATAACATGTAACCCTTCCATGCTCCCATTACAACAATTTACCTACATGGCAGCTATGTTGAAAGGTTTAATTAGCATATGTAAAACGCTTTGATTTCCTTGGGTGAAAGTTAAAAATATAAGAATTGCCATACTAGGTCAGACCAAAGGTCCATCTAGCCCAGTATCCTGTCTTCTGACAGTTGCCAGTGTCAGGTGCCCCAGAGGGAATGCACAGAACAGGTCATCACCAAGTGATCCATCCCCTGTTGCCCATTCCCAGCTTCTGGCAAAAAGAAGCTAGGGACACCATCCCTGCCCATCCTGGCTAATAGCTACTGATGGATCTATCCTCCATGAATGTATCTAGTTCTTTTTTGAACCCTGTTAGTCTTGGCCTTCACAACATCCTCTGGCAAGGAGTTCCACACTTTGTGAAAGAACTACTTCCTTTTGTTTGTTTTAAACCTGCTGCCTATTAATTTCAATTGGTGACCCCTAGTTCTTGTGTTTATGAGAAGGAGTAAATAACATTCCCTTATTTACTTTCTCCACACCAGTCATGAATTTATAGACCTCTATCATATCCCCCCTTAGTCGTCTCTTTTCCAAGCTGAAAAGTCCCAGTCTTATTAATCTCTCCTCATATGGCAGCTGTTCCATACCCCTAATCTATGCTATAGAAGCATAAGATGTTACTGAAAAGCCACCCCCAGAGCCATTTCAGCTCCCCTTTACCTCCTGATGGAGATCCCACCACTCTTCGGATAGACTTAACCCACTCATCCATCTCGGATTGGGAGTTGGCCATCAGTACATAGGAGTCTTGTCCTGTTCGATTCTGGTCTCCCGAGACCCCTGCAAAAATAATTACTCGTAAAGGGAGTTGGGGGTAGAACAAAGACATGAGCCCTTATTGATTTTTTAGCTAAGTGCTATGGGCCCAAAAAAACCCATTATCCCATTCATCTCTATCTGGCTGTAAAATGAGGTGGTGTCTCAGGGAGACGAGTTGTTTACACCATCTCTCCATCACTGAAGCTTTCCACCAAGGAAATGAACTAATAGGAAATTAACATCACGGTGGAATGAAGATGTATCCTGTTTTCTCTCAACACTCTCCTTGGTGCATTTACCTGGTACTTTCTCCCAAAGTATTTTCCAGAGTGATTTACAAATTTGGGGCCTGACTCTCTTCCCACCACAACAATATCACACCAGCGACTTTCGAGGAGATACTCCTGGTTTACCCTGGTGTAAATAAGAGGAGGATCAGGCCCTATGTATACTGTACAGGAATCCCTTAGCCACCAGTAAAAAGCAGCCAACTCTGGAGTGGAATGTGGCACTTTTTCATCAGTTTAAGACTGTAAGTGAAGAACACACGCACAGTTGAAATTAGTCATTTTTAATTAGACCCAAATTAGGCACTGGTCAGGACACTGGAGTTCATCTCCCAGTGAGTACAGCTGGCTGGAAAATGGAATTTCTGTAATTTCCTGACATTTCAAATGTTTTGTTCTGAATCAGAAACAAATTGAAAATTGTGAAATTGCTCACAAAATGGAAATTGTGAAAAATTTTGATTTGGAAACATTTTGTTTCGATAATGTCAAACCATAATATAATATAAAATATCAATAAAATATAAGATTGAAAATAATATTAGCCTGCTAGCAGCTAAAAGCCTATGCTATCACATGGGTGTAATCTGTAATATCAAATGGCTGTGATCTTAAAAACTGGAAGGTTGCAAACTGCAAATCCCAGTGATGGTTGAACCTGGGGATATTCTGAACAAAAAAGATCTCTGGACCATGTTTGTAGTAGTTTCCATCGTTTCACACTGACTCAACAGATGTTCTAGGCTTCAGAGTGAGGCACACAGAGTGACAATCCTGGAATCTTATTATATAGACCATATAAAAGCCAACAGGAAGTCAAATGAAATGAGAACATTGAAATGAAACACTTTTACCTTATCTTATGACATGTTTTGACATTGAAATGAGACGAGAAAGCCAAGATCAGTCATTTTGACACTTTTCCAATCAAAATTTTTGCCACAATCAATTGTTCCCAGAAAACATTTAGATGGCGACAAAACTGCATTTTCTCACAGAAAACCGTTCCATCAAAAAATTTTCAACCAGCTCTCCCAGTGAGTCTCCCCCATGCTTGGTGGATCTACAACTGGGGCACCATATTAAGCCATAAGCATGCGATGTCTAGCCTTATGAGACAAGAAGCAGACAGGAGATCTGTGTCGTGTCATGATGCTCACCTGGGATGATTTCAAATATAAACTTCCCCGCTTCCTCTGGGTTGCTGACTGACTCCTTGATAGTGCTTCCCTGCAGAAACAGGCAGCCCTAGAAACGAAGACAGCAATAGCCTTCAATCAGCCATTTAAAAATGGTCCTGTTTGGTCCACGTTGGTAGTGATAGATACAATACTCATAAAATCATAGCAATATCGGGCTGGAAGAGACCTCCAAAAGGCATCAGGTCCATCCCCCTGCACTGTAGCAGGACTAAGTAAACCTAGACCATCCCTGACAGGTGTTTGTCCAACCTGTCCTTAAAAAACCTTCAATGATGGGGATTCCACAACCTCCCTCAGAAGCCTGTTCCAGAGCTTAACTACTCTTACAGTTAGAAAGTTTTCCCTAGTATCTAACCTAAACCTCCCTTATTTCAGATGAAGTCCATTACTTCTTGCCCTACCTGCATGGAAAACAATTGATCCCCACCCTCTTTATAACAGCTCTAAACATATCTGAAGACTGTTAACAGGTCCCCTCTTTAGTCTTATTTATCAAGACTGAACCGGCTGTTTTTTTTAACTTTTCCACATAGGCCAGGTTAAACCGTCATCATTTCTGTTGCTGTCCTCTGGACTCTCCCCAATTTGTCCACATCTTCCTGAAAGCGTGTTGCCTAGAAATGGACACGCTACTCCGCCAGTGCCTAGGAGAGCGTGACAATTACCTTCTGGGTCTTCGCAAAAAGAAAAGGAGTACTTGTGGCACTTTAGAGACTAACCAATTTATTTGAGCATGAGCTTTCGTGAGCTACAGCTCACTTCATCGGATGCATACCGTGGAAACTGCAGCAGACTTTATATACACACAGAGATCATAAAACAATACCTCCTCCCATCCCACTGTCCTGCTGGTAATAGCTTATCTAAAGTGATCATCAAGTTGGGCCATTTCCAGCACAAATCCAGGTTTTCTCACCCTCCACCCCCCCACACACAAACTCACTCTCTTGCTGGTAATAGCCCATCCAAAGTGACAACTCTCTACACAACGTGCATGATAATCAAGGTGGGCCATTTCCTGCACAAATCCAGGTTCTCTCACCCCCTCACCCCCCTCCAAAAAACACATACACAAACTCACTCTCCTGCTGGTAATAGCTCATCCAAAGTGACCACTCTCCCTACAATTTGTGCTGGAAATGGCCCAACTTGATGATCACTTTAGATAAGCTATTACCAGCAGGACAGTGGGGTGGGAGGAGGTATTGTTTTATGATCTCTGTGTGTATATAAAGTCTGCTGCAGTTTCCATGGTATGCATCTGATGAAGTGAGCTCACGAAAGCTCATGCTCAAATAAATTGGTTAGTCTCTAAGGTGCCACAAGTCCTCCTTTTCTTTTTGCGAATACAGACTAACACGGTTGTTACTCTGAAACCTGTCTTCTGGGTCTTACTTCCGACACTCCTGTTAATATACCCCAGATTGACATTAGCTTTTTTTTTTTTTTTTTTTTTTTTTTGGCAACTGCACCACATGGTTGACTCTCATTCAATTTGTGATCCACTGTAATCTCCCAGATCCCTCTCAGCAGGACCACCATTGAGCCAGTTATTTAAGAAGAATATCCCTTTGGCTGGGCACAAGGTGAGACGGTTTGAGGAACATCTCCTTTAGCCTGGATTCTCTCACTGTGGATTTTAGGGAAGCACCAGCTCCAACTGACTGAGCAGGTTACATTCCATTACGATAAAGGCTACAGCAGTTAGATCAGTCGGTATCACCAAGATCATCTGGCTTGTGACTTTTACTTCCACATCAACAGATCACATGTCCAACCTAAAAAGGGATGTGGACTCCGGCTGGCAGACATAACTGCATGACTCAGCACAAGCAATGCCTCAGAATAGGGCTGCAGAGGGCAAGAGTAGGAGGCGGTGCCATGGATGGAAACAGAGAGGGCTTTAGCTAATTACGTGCTTATGTAGCCCACTTTGCTCCGGCCACATGTGGGGATTGCACCCAGCATCTTGGCAGTGCTAAAAGAATGAACCAAGTTGCTATGGTAATACCAATAATAATAATTAATAGTGAACTTCTACTGCTGCAGGCTGAGGTTCTCAATGGAAATATGGATGCATAGTTCCCTTTGAAATTAATGGGAGTAGCATCTCTGCATCCCCTGGGTAGCTCTGCCAGTCTTAGTGTTCTAGCTAGAAGCAGTAGCAGGCTCATATCTAGAGCTGACAGGAATTTTGTCATCAAAGGAATCTGAACCAAAAAAATGGCTTTACATTTTCCACAATTTTTTGTTTTTGATGTAATTGTCATTGAAATTTCCCACAAAAAAGGCAGAGTGGGTTTTTTTTTTGTTTTGATTTGGGGGGAAAACCCAGGGAAAAAATCAGTTTTGGGTTAAAATGCTTTGCTTTTAGTTGAATGAAAAATGGTTTTCAGAAACTAAAAAAATGTCAGTTGAAAAACAACAAGAAAAATTGCAGGACATTTTGTCCAAAATGGAAAAAAAAAATGTTTTGTTTGTTTTTTTTTTAAATTTCCTCCACAAAATAATTGTGTTGTTTTTTTTTTACCAGCTCTACTTGTATGTGGATCAGCCATTATCACTGGCATGTGTAACATATTAAACCAGGGATTATGCCTATGTTTTGGAGACAGCAGCTGAGTTAAAGGCAGTCTGGATGTTAAAAGCTGACTGATCAAAACACCTTGTGTATCCATTGGGACGGAAGACAGGGTACCATGCAGAGAGGGGATGGGGCCAACCTATGACCCGCAGGCCATACATGGCCCATCATAGCATTTCATAAGACCTATGGCCTGCTTCAACACACTATACTAATGGCCAATTCATTCGCGTTTTGTTGTCATGTTTAGATCAGTTTAGTTTACGCAAGTGTGTAAATAGACAGTACTGTACATAGAAACAACCTATCTAAATACACACAAAACAAGCTGAACTTTAAAATATAAATCAATATAGGTGACTATTCATATTTTAATGAGATTTAAAATCTGTTTGACCCACTCAAGATTGTGCTTAGGCCTGCCTGTGTAATAGGTGTGGGCACCACTGCTCTACATTATTAATCTTCCTTCCCCCAAGGAGACATGGAGCTACAGAAGAAGGCAGGGCCATGTACCTGCTTTACTACCCTGGGAGTTTGTGATCCATTTTTGTGTCATTCAGAGGGGATTTAAGCAGGTTCAGAGACCCAGCTTGGAAGAGTCTGGCAGCTCCTTTAAAGGAAAGGTCTTGCAGCTGTGGGTGAAATTCCATCTAAGTCACTGGAGCTGGTCCCCTTTATACCACCAGCAGTAGCAGATGAAACCTTTGAAGTCAAGGGAGCTGAGCCTACATGGACCAGCAGGAAATCTCCCCACCCCCGCATGCGGCCATGCAAGTGAATCGTTAGCTGTCCAAATGTGGCCACGGCTTTTTAAAGGTTGTCTGAAGTGTTAGCTGTCGTTAACACTTCTTGTGCGTTCAGCTGTGTTGCAAATGATGTGGCGGGGGCGGGGGGGTGAGGAGGTGGAAAGGGATCCTAGATAAGTGGCAAGGCATAAACACAGGCCTTCTGAGCTTCCCTCCTATTTTGTGACTATCGCAATAAACCCTTCGGGAGCTGGGGCCCACAGAAATCAGTATAAGTCAGATCTACGAAAGAATATATTTCTGAAGAGCAAATATCCTGGCCTTGGAATGCACCAGATTACATGGTGTTATCACAAGGGATCCCGTTCCTAAAGGGTCATCCCTGTTCTGCAAAATTCAGACTACATTTTGCCCTGAATTTTTTGGAAACTCTCTATTTCTTGCCCTGAATTTTTTGGAAACTCTCTATTTCTTGCCCTGAATTTTTTGGAAACTCTCTATTTCTTGCCCTTTTCTTCTCCACCTTATTCCCTCCAACCCTCTTGGGTGACCAGGCCCACGGCCGTGGTGGTGGACACCCCAGGGTGCCAGTAGCTCTAGAAGCTCTGTAAATGGGCCCCATATATTCCCTACAAAGCTGCAGAATTCATTCTGCCTCACTGCACATCTACTTAGGTCCTGCCCCTGCCCCTACTCCCCAATTCTTAGCCAGGGAGAACAGAGTTCTACATCAGGGCTTGGCCTGAACTTAAACCCCTGGAGCTGAACAACCTGCAGGCAGGACCTGGAGCCGGACATTATAGAAACTTTCTGCTCCCGGATCTCTAGCTGTCAGCTCAAATGCAACATGGCTAAACCTGTGTTCTTAATCTTCCCCATCTCCTTTCTCAAGCACTGTGAACAACACCACCATCCTACCAGTTACTCAGGACCATAACCTGGGCATCAGCTTCAACTCCGACCTCTCTCTAGAACCTCCCCTGCAGGCTATGTCTAAATCCTGTGAATTCTTCCCGCATCACGTCTCTAAGACATGGCCTTTCCTATCCATCCACCCCGCTAAGACTCTCGTTCAAGCTCTCATCAGGCCACGTCTCAGTCACTGCACCGTCCTTCTCGCTGGCCTTGACAAATGCAATCTTGCCTCTCTCCTATCCACTCAGAATGCTGCTGCAAAGATCATTCTCCTAGTCTGTCGCTTGGACAACGTCAGCCATCGCTGCCTCCCTCTTCTTTAGCACCTCAAACACAAGCTGCTTGTCTTCACTTCCAGGCCCTTCGTGGCCCATGCCCACTATCAAAATATTGACTCCCACCTCGGATCAGCCCACCGTGCCAACTTCCATCATCTACTTGTTACACTTTCAAACAAGCAGCTTTGTGCTTTCTCGCATCCTGCCCCTCACGCCTGGGATAAGCTTCCCTTAAACGCCTGCAAAACGAACTCGATAGCCTCTTTCCAAACCCTCCTTAAAACTCGCCTTTGCCACAATGCCTAGAAAACACTTGAGAGCGGTTAGCACCCCGGTGTGCTAAGACCGCTGCCTGTCACACTGACCAATATTGTCTCATTGTTTCCTTGGACACCACCATTGGTCTGTGTGTATCCACCACTTATACGTCTCCAAACTCTTATACGTAGCTTGTAAGCAGCTTGGGGCAGGGACCCCTTCTTTGTTCTGTGTTCGTACAGTACTTAGTACAATGGGGTCTTGTTCCATGACTGGGACTCCTCAGTGCTATGGAAAGACAAGTAACAATAAATAGTAATATCAGTAGGGAAGGGGGCAGGATATTCAGGGCTCACCTCTGTGCTACATCCTCCCTGCCAAAAAAACATCTCCCCTATGGCTCCCTTCAGGACCCTTCCTAGACCAAGGACACAAAATGTGGGCTCACTGTACCTGGGGCTTGGCATCTTCCTCATCCTTGTAGTAACACAGCTGCTGGCCCCTCAGTACAAAGTACCGCTGTTGCCAGTTCTTGACGATGGAGCGCTGCTTCTTCAGCCAGCCAATCTTCAGGGGCCGCTCCAGCAGGTTGGGGGAGGCTGTCCAGTTGCAGGCCGCCATGGGATCACCGGTCATCACGCTCCTGGAACGAGCTGGAGAGAGGAAGACAGACACATACTGACAGAGCGACATGGGATTCAGAGGAGCTCCCAGGTAGAGATTGGCTGTCCCATTAGGGGCAAGCCCACTGTAGCATGGATCGTGGGTCTCTTCCGACAGAGTTAAGTAAAACCTAAAATCGACTGCCCTGAGGCAATCAGAAACAGCTATCTGTCCCCTCTGCCTGCGAAAAGCCAACGGGCTAGAGGCTTTTAAAGGAAGTGGCTGCAGTATCTGTCAAAATGTGCTTCCTTTTTCCTGCGTGGGAGTGACTGTCTCACAAATGAGAGAAGAGAATGATTAGTTTCTTTATGGGACTGTTTCATTTAGACCCGTCCAAAAAAAAAAAAAGACACAGACATGATGGGGGAATTTTCAAAATTTGTTTTAAAGCAGTGGTTCTCAACCAGGGGTACACGTACCCCTGGGGTACACAGAGGTCTTCCAGGGGGTATATCAACTCATCTTGATATTTGCCTACTTTTACGACAGGCTACATAAAAGCACAAGTGATGTCAATACAAACTAAAATTTCACACAGACAACAACTTGTTTATATCGCTCTACATACCATACACTCAAATGTAAGTATAATATTTATATTCCAATCGATTTATTTTATAATTATATGATAAAAATGAGAAAGTCAGCCATTTTTTCAGTAATAGTGTGGCTGTGACACTTTTGTACTTGTAGGTCTGATTTTGTAAGCAAGTACTTTTTAAGTGAGGTGAAACTTGGGGGTACGCAAGACAAATCAGACTCCTGAAAGGGGTACAGTCATCTGGAGAGGTTGAGAGCCACTGTTTTAAACTATTTATTCTGGGTGATACTTCGAAAGGTGCCGTCTGCCTTTTGAACAGCTCACACAACACAGAACGTATCTGAAAGATCAATGAGATTGCAAACTCTTTGGGGCCTGGGCTGTCTTTTATTGCATGGTAAAGAGGTTCCTGGCACAAAAGGGCCCTGATCCTGATGGGTCCCTCTAGGAGCTACAGCAATGTTGAATACCGATCCAGGGTGATCGTTGCCTAAAGAGGAAAGGTATAGCTGCTCCTTCTATTTTCATCTGTGGGACAGTCATCCGGGCACCTAAATACCTGTGCGTCACACTCTCCGCATCGGAGGTCAGATGGCATTGTCGTTATGTGCATGGACGATCCCGACTATATACAGTGCAACTCTGTTTGTTTTACTGTTCCCTGCTTGTGGCAGCCGTTTGACTCTCTGGGTGTGATTCCCCTCTCACCTCATCAGCCTAAATGGGGAATAAGTCCACTGACGTCAACGAAGTAAAGCTGCTGTGAGTGACCTAGGACTCAGGCCCGCTGAATCATCCGTCACATTTCAAAAGTCATTTCCTGTTGGCGTGAATGTTCTTGCCCTTTATGCAACAGTAATAATAAAATCTACCTCTTGTCTCATGCTTTTTAGAAAGGGGATTGGTATTGTGATCCCTATTTTACAGATGGGAAACCAGAGGCACGTGGGGGTGAAGTGACTTACCCCAGGTCACCGAGGAGCAGAACCAGGGATAGAACCTAGGTCTACTGAAGCCCAGTCCAGTACACTGGCCAAGGCCTCTGCAGGCTGTTACAAGAGGTTAAAGTCTGCAAGGTTAAAGACTTTCACACCTTTTCAGAGGCGCTCAGTTACAATGTCCACCTATCTACTTATATGGCCCCCGCTACCATCTGAGCACTTCCCATTTACAAGTAAAAATAACGACTCTCTCTTCCTTTCCAGCTTGATTCGTTTTCTGTTTGTCTGCTTGCGTCCAGTGAGCAGACACATCCTATGTCTATATGGGCATACGTGTGCGTGTGTTGAGCGATTGCGTTGTGCACAGGCAAGAGTGTGTGTGTGTGTGTGCTGTGGGCTTGTGACAGTGCACCTTTGGGTGGAGAAATTATTGAGGGAAGGCTGAGCCAAAGAAATGAGTTGTGTGCAGCCTTCTGAAAGTGCTTCGTGGTTCTTTCTGTGGTCAGGGAGTGTCAGGGGTGCTGGAACAATTTGTACAGTGGGGGTGCTGAGAGCCATCAAACCAAACTGTAAACCCTGAATATGATGGAAACCGCTTCAAGCCAGAGGGTGCTGCAGCACCTCATGCATCCCTAAGTCTAGCACCTAGAGGGAGCATTGCAGTTTAGGGGAATGTCAGTGAGGCCTGAATACAGCCCAGCTCCCTGCCTTTGCCATTAAAACACCTCCAGAAGAAGACCCCACTCTGTCGCTGCAAGACAGAAGCCTGCCTCTTTCCACTCATCTAGTCACATGCACCTGTGCAGAGTGGCTGCACAATGCTACCGGTCCGATTTCGTTATGTTTCACACTCACTTTGTTTCACACTCACTTTGCACGAGTGCAAAGAACTCCTCCAGGTGCGCGGCAGTAGAGAATCAGGGTTTTTGTTCCTGGGCATATGTTGATATGGGAAGTTCCTCCCTATATGGATCTGGATTTAGGGTGGGCTTTTCAATGGGATTCGAATGCCAAACTCCTTTACGGTATATCTGCTCTGCAATGATAAATCTGCGGTGCCAAGTCTCAGAGCCTGATCAATTGATTAGAGCTTGCGGGGGCGGGGGGTTGCTAAAAAGGGCAGTGTAGATGTTCAGGCCTGGGCTGGAGCCTGGGTTCTGAAACTCAGTTTGTGGGGAGGGTCTCAGAGCCCTGGCTCCAGCCTGAGCCCGAATATCGACACCTTCGCTTTTAGCCCTGCACCCCAAGCCCCGTGAGCCTGAGCCAATTGACCCGGGCTCTGAGATGCAGTGCCATGCGTGGTGCTTTGCAGTGTAGACGCACCCTGAGACCACAGCCTCAACAAGCAGGATCAAAACGGGGGTTTCCTGATCAGAACCTCAGGAGTTAGAACGATTCAAAATTCTGTTGCTAGCACGTCCCTGTTATTCAAGCCCCCTGAGAAAGATTCAGAACATGCTAACAAAACACCCGCTAATTTACAGGGGCATTCCTACTCCCTGATCGCATCCCTTCATGCCACACGGGATGTTTACTCAGTGGGTTAGGATTTTTAGAGGATGATGCAGAGCATGAGGGCTGGACAGAGTGAAAATCTGACTCCATTAAACTGAATGTTGCTGTCCGGAGAGCGCAGCCCCGCTACGGCAAGTGCAGTTCTGCAAATGTTTGTTTTGCAAAACCACAACCTGCTTCTAATGTGTTAAACCAGGACTGGGCAAACTTGAAACCACTCCATCCCTGTTGTACTACAAGCCACGCTCCCACGCACAGCAACCAGACAAGTGCGAGCTCTTGGCTGACAGCTCCATTCTGATGAAAAGCGCCATCCGGGAGGCTACCATAACACGGCAAATGAGAGGGACAAAAGGTGCTGTCTATGCACAAGTATTCACTGCAGAGTTAGCCTGGGGTAGCTTAGCGTGAGTGGAGCGTCCCCACGACGGACCTCTACCCGAGCCAGACCTGTGTGGCTGCCTCCAGAATGGTTCTGTACTGGCCCATGTGCGGGGCCGGATTTCTAGCAAGACCTCCTGCGGCTTTGAGCGGTGCATTGAAGTGGGCCACTCTGTGACCTCATTTGCAGAGTATTGTCTCGTCTGTCCGTCCTACGGAAATGCTCCTACGGAAATGCTCCTACGGGTCTTACTGACATCACACCACACCAGAAGGCAGGTATATCAGCTTCTGGCCAACTGCAGCACTGGAGAAGGGTTTCTTGGATGGCATCTCTCTGTTCAAATGCTGTACAAGTGTAACCGGGATAGGACTGGCAGACTAAGCACCCGGGCTGGATGAGGCTGAGTTCTCACTGCAAAGTAGGCTGGTTGCCAGCCTGGGCTGAAGCAAAATCCAAGATGTAGCCTATAATCTCAACCATGACGTTAAAGCACCCTCACGCCCGGGTGAGATGTTCTATGTAGATTGAAGGGGTTGGGGCAACACTCAGGCTAGACCCCAGGCTAACTCTGGAGTGAAGACAGAGACCCTAAAGGTAACCTGCCTGGCCCCTTGGGCCATCCTGTGTGCAGATGCTACGGCATCAGCATGCTCCGGTCTCAGGGGCAGTACAATGGAAGTGAAGGGGATGGTCTTATGGTTAAGGCACTGGACTGGGACTCAGGAGATTCCTGGCTCTGCCACAGTTTTCCTATATGACCAGGGGCAAGTCACTTTAACCTCGCTGTTCCTCAGCTCCCCATCTATGCAATGGGGATAATGATACTTGCTTTCTCCCACCCTTTGTCGATCTTGTCCATTTGGAGTATAACTTAGGGACTGTCTGACACGACGTGTACAGACAGCACCTAGCGCCCTGGGGTCCTGACCTCAGTTGGGGTCTCTAGACCCCACTGTACTGCAAATTTTAATAAATGTTATACTCACTTTGCACCAGCATAAAGGACTGCACGAGGCAGCAGGCACTGAAGAATCGGGCCCATCATTTTCATCATTATATTCCAAGCCCATCTGTGGTACTGTAGCTATTATATCTCCAGTAATGGTGATTCCTCAGACCTCCCTCAGCAGATTGGTCCATTCTCTAATAGTTAGGAAGCTCCTCTTTAATATTAAACTTGAATTTTCCTTGCTACAGAGTAAGTCCATTACTGGACCATCACCTCTTTACAGCCCTGCACATTTCTCGAGACAGTCACCGTGTTTCCGGTGCCTTATTTCAGAGGCAAAGGTAGCTAATGCAGTAGCAACACCCCCAAAGATACCGCAGTGGTAATACAACAGCAGGATCTCCTCGCTCTGTACAATCTACTAATCTACCATCTCCTAACAGGCATTGCCGTGCTGGGATGGATCGAAATGAATGCATAGGTTTCTAGCCAGCAGTGCAAACCCCTCGTGTTGACATGATTTGCACGAGTGCAGTCTGATTGACACCAGTACAGCTATACCAGTGGCCTGGCACGGACAAGGCCTTCAATTGCTCTTCCAGGTGCTACGGCATCACTTGCGTGTGAGCTGCTGACATTCCCACTCTCACTGCAAAGCAAAACCAAAGACCTGCACAGAGCGCTGTTATGTGAACTGAATGCCGGCTTGAGCTTCTCACGCCACATGCTAATGCACTGAGAGCCTGGACTCCTGGCTTCTATTCCCAGCCCTGCTTTTCACTGGGACAAGTTACTTAACTTCTTTGTACCTCACATTTCCCATCTGTAAAATGGGGATTTTAGAACCATGCAAGGTGGTTGTGAAGAGTAGCTAACTAATGGAACGCTCCTCTGAAGGCTTACCTACACAGGGGGGTAATGCGCTCCCCAGGGTCTATTTCTGAAGCGCACTGATATGCTGCCCCCGGGCCAGGTAGACCCTGCTGGTGAGCTTTAACATAATGCTTTCTGAAAAGCACACTAAGGAACCTTTAGTGTGCACGAGCAGGATCTACATGGACCAATTAACGTGCAACGCTCCACAATGTGCAACATTAGTGCACTTTAAAATTTGCACCCCCATGCAACACGTTACCCCATCCTGTAGACAAGTCCCTAGTTCCGCTAGTCCAGCGTTTAGGATTTAGCCCAGTATTTGTTGGGAGATCCTCAGGTGAAAAGTTCTATAAAACAGCAAAGCATCATTATTACTAGAGAGCAGTGAGAATGACTGAGTGATTTTTCGGTTCGCTGATGGAACCAAATAGTTAGAAGGAAAAAAATTGTTTCAGATGGACCCGAAATGACAATTTTTCAGCAAACCATTTCATTTTTGAGTGTTTTCTCACCGGTTTTTTTTTTTTAATTAAAATTGAACTATATTTCGAAGCCACAGAAGTCATTTGGATTTGAAAAATCCAAATGTTCATGTAGAAAATGTCAAAATGAACCATTTCCATTCTTTCCTGATTTTCTTTTTGTTTCTGTGGTTTTTTTCCTGACCGATGCAATTTGACACAAATTCCGAAAATGTTTCAGTTCAAAATGTTCCGGGTTATTCCCGGATTTTACACCCTGCAGCTCAGTTCAGATTCAGCCCTGAATCTGCATTTTACAGCGGGGAAAAAAAGTTTAGTCTGAAAAATTTTGTCTAGCTCTAATTATTACAGTAAAGCCTTCAGTGATGGTCAGTAGGTAACTCCCTGGGCTAAATAACTGATTTAAAGGCTCGTCAAAGTTGCCAGGAAAATGTTGTCTCACTGTTAAAGACCCATCCCGACTAGGCTACCAACTTTTGTTGAATGTGTGAGGATGGAGCTCGGACCTATTTAGCAGCTAAGTAAGGCCCAGATTTTCAAACATGCTCAACAGTGCCCGGCATGCTAAGCTTTTTTGAATAGCTGGCCCTTAGCTGATTCTCCCATACCCAACAATACTCACGCTAGGCTTTCAGAGGCAGCTGACTCACCAAGGCCAGGCCGTTTGTACAAAGTTCAACGCCAGGGCATAACTGCATTTATTTTGGGCGTGGAAGAAGCAGTCAGATGGGCTTTATGCATGGCTCTTGCGGGCTAAACCCTGCCACAGTCTGCATTAGGGTGAGGTTAGACTGTAAGGGTAAGTCTCCACCGCCAGCCTCCGAGCTCAAGTGGACAGACTTGCAGGGGCAGCGAGTTATGTGGGCCCCTGGTGCCCTTGCTCCAGCAATATTCAGGGCACGGGGGATGGCTCCGCCAGTGTTCGGGGCCGGGTCTCTTCCCTGGCCTCGCTGCTGTCCCGTGCGTCTACCCTGGAGCGTCCCCTGGCCCCGCCTGCCACCCACAACAACGTGTCTCTTTTTCTGTTTGTCAGCAGCATAAGGCTGAACTGGGGATGGGTCAAATTATATATTCCCCAGAGGCTCTGGCAGTCCCAGGGAAGGAAAATCTCTGTGCTTTTTACACCTCCTCGGAATTTGGCCCAAAAACCTGTCCCATTCCAATGACTTTCCCAGTGATTACATACTTGCAAATGAACTCAGGGCCTGGGAACCAGCTGTTTTCCTCCATCAGCGCTATCATAAAGGCAAATAGAAAAGGAGGACTTGTGGCACCTTAGAGACTAACCAATTTATTTGAGCATGAGCTACAGCTCACTTCGAGTAACTTGCCTGAGAACCATTCTCTCTGAAATGGGGGTAGATACTGTCAGCAGGCTGTCAAAGTGAAGGTCAGTACTGTGTTCAGCTGCAAGGCACCACCCCGCAGGGGGGGATGTGTTAGCCACAGGGGAATGTGTAGAAAGGAAGCAGCATCAGTCTGTTTTCTCAGCATATTTACAAGCCTCTCCAACCTGGCTAAGCTAACAAAGCCTCGGGAAGTAGGCTGTGCTTGGAGCTGGAGTTTTGCTTTGGTCCCATCTCTAATCTACCCTTCTTTGTAAAGGTTTTAAGGAGTAATTTAGGTACCGGGATTGTGATTACTGGTCGGCCAATGGAAAACAAATATGCTACCAGCGCATTAGGAGGGGAAGGGGGTTGGAATCCTGCATTTGGGCCCCAGTTTTGCAGCTTCTCCCTTGCTCTTAGAATGCACCAAGCTCCAAACTTGTTTGGCCTTTAGAGATGCTGAAAATCCAGACCTGTCTCTGAATTTTGCAGGGCAAGTCCCTATCCGTTTGTGATGTCTGATGCAGAATGGAATGGGGTAGCTGTGAGGTAAACATATGGCACTGGAATAAGGGTAAATCAATAGAGAGTCACACTAGGGGAGGCAGCGTTGTCTCGTGGCTCAGGTACTGGACTGGGAGCCCAGCAGAAGTGGGATCTAATCCTGGAGCTGCCACTGACTTGGTGACTTGCTGTGTGACCTTATGCCAGTCATTTCCCCTCTCTGTGTGTTATCCATTGAGACGTAAGGGTAGGGGGTGTCTCTCACTAGGTATGTGCTTACCCTAGCATGCTGGGGTCTTGATCTTGGCTGGAGCCTCTCGGTGCTACTGTAGTACAACGATCAGGGAAGCTTTAAGACCCGTCTATGCTACAAATTCTCTGAACTGGTAGACAGTCAGTGGTGTTGACTGGCTGCAAACCGGCTTCACACCCACTTGCAACATGCTAAGTACCTGGTTAGTAACTTGTGCCTTTGCTCTCCTCACAAAGATGATGAAACCACACAGTTAATTTGGGTCCTCAATAACTGTGTGCACTGGCTTTATATAAACATACAAGGCCTACAGATATACACAACAACTGCAGCCCGATTAGGTTCTGGTGGCTTCTGCAATAAAAGACAGAGAGGCCCCAAAGTAGAGGGCTCCCAAACTATTTAAAGGGATACCACCCAATTCCTATAACGGACTGTAACTATAACGGGACATGCGTCCATACCAGTGGGTCTGGGCTGTGACGTAGTTGTTTGCCTGTGTGAGTGGTTTGGCTGGTCCTGCTGCTGCCCAAATACCTCCCAGAGTGCAGTGCCCTATGTGCTCCAGGCTCCGCTCCTTGTGTCTGTCTTCCAGGCCTTATGTCCCCTGCTGAGGCATTATGGACTAGCTTTCCTAGCCTGCACTGATTACCAACACAGTCTGGGGAGCAGATGGGATGGAGTGTGGGTTGCGTGCGGCTGTGCTGTGGGGAAAGTAGCAAGGTGGACACAGCACTGCAGGCAGCTCAGAAGAGCGTGTCTCAACCGGGCTGTGAAAATACATTTGCACTTCTAAAGGAGATGGGGCCAATCATCCCTGAACCCAAAGCTCTGTCCAGGGCCTGGCACTGATGCTCAGTTGGACTGTCCCTGCTCTCCGGTCAAGGATTTAGGTCATGTGTTCCTGTATTCTGGGGTAGTTTGGGGCCAGCATCAGGGCTGCTCTCCAGTTCCCCTAGTCCCCTAGTGGGCTGTAGGGAGCAAAGAATATCTGGAATGCAGTGTACTCCGACCACAGCCCAGCCTTCTCACCCCACACCATCCGCCAACCCCGGCATGCTGGGAACAGAGCTGGTGTAGGGAGTATTTCTCGGGCCTGTTTTCTCCCCCTTTAAGGCCCCTCTATGCCAGTAGGGGACTTAACACAACAGAGAGGCTTCTGTAATTCACTATCTATGCAGAGCCGTGCATAAGACTGACTCCCTTAGCAGGTTTCAGGCCAGAAACCACAGGGGCTCTATGGGTTCCCGCTTTCACAAGCTTGGAGCCCAGCCCCCGTGTGCAGAAAGGCCCGCTCAGGTTTGCGAACGAGGCCTCTTTAAAGCTTTCACCTTGAACCCGTTTTCGTTCCTGTGCTTTGAATTGCAGGTGCCCGGGCACCTTTGCCTTTGCTTCTCTGGATGGTCCCAGCGGGTGAGCTGGTAGTGGTTTGGCCCGGCCCTCTTTTCGCCACTGTTGCGGAACAGGAAGCTGATAACAACTGTGAGCTTGGCACATTCTGAGCTGCTTCCTTTTGTTAAATGCTTCTGATTTTGACTGTTTCCCTCTAAACACTCTCGCTGCCCCTTCAGCTAGGAAACAATGGGCCATGTCCACATGCACCCTGCTTGGTCAGTGCTGCTTCTTCACTCAGCCCTCCATGCTCTTACACATGCCTGGGAGATGAGCTGCAAGTCACGGTGGTGCTCTTCCTCCTGACTGAGGGCTAAGCCCATTGCCCCAGCAGAGTGATTTTGGGGTTACTTTGCAGGTGGGCAAGCTGCCATTGTTCCAGTAAGAAGTAAAGGAAGCTCTGCACAAAGAGGGGTGTTAAACCCACTGCCCTGATCCTACTCAATTGGGGGTCATTGCCTCTTGGCTGCCTAAAATTCCACCGGCGTGGTTTTAGTGAGCCAGGCTCCTCCTTCGCGTCCAGTACCAACTTCCTGGCCAGAGTTGCTGCTGTGCATTCATAAGCAACGGCTGCATGTCATCCCCCGAAGCAACTTGCCTTCAGTGACAAACCTGCAAACTGGCCACACAGCTCCTTATTACGTGTGCCCATTTAAAGTCATGCTTTGTACAGAACATCAGGGCTAACACAATGCCCTCCTTCCCGTGAAAGTGGAAACACAACTACAACCACAGAGCGCCCTCTGCTGGCCGTTGGGGAAGCTGACAGTGAGGGAAGTGGCCAGTTTTTTGCGCCGTTGCAAATTTGATAACGGATTTGGTATCAATATGGTAGGGTTGCCAATAGTTCCCTGTTACAAGGCACGTCCCTTATTTTTTCATCTCTGTACGACAAGACTGGGAGTTGCTGAGTGCTGCGAAAAGCAGCAAGAAATACCCCTGGGGAATGTAGGTGAGTACCACTTTATTATTATTAATAATAATGACAATAATAATACTAGGAGGAGGGGGTGTGGCGGAGCTGCTAAGAAAACAGTCCCTTATTTTTGAAATACGGTGTTGGCGACCCTAAAATGTGGTGATTATGGGTGTGACTTTTTACCACTACAGGGTGGACGCCATTATACCAGCATTCAGATGCCTCGTAGTGGTAGTAAAGATTGTTCCCCTTCCCATACAAGAATAAGCTATCCTGGTTTAAGCTCATTTAGATTGGTGTAACTGTGTCTGCATGACTGAACCACTGAAAAAGTGATGTGATGAGTCAGCACCTGGCACTCTTCCACCCGAGTCAGGGCTCCATCCATCCCCAGCATGGTGTTTAGGGGTTACCTGGGCGGGGTGGATAAAATGAAAAGCTGGACCCTTCCAGTAAAAAAGCACTTTAACGGCATTGTTATTGCAGTTCAATTTTTCTGTGTAGGTAACACCTTAGAATACAACAATGCCCAATCAGTTACTGGCTCGTTTCATAAGAACTTTTTTTTTTTTTTTTTTAAATATCCAGACAATCAACAAAAGTTCCTGGTCACTTCTTCTGCTGAAAACATCCATGTTCCTTGACACTGAAAAAAATAAAAACCTGACAACCAAAAATGTTTCAGATTTGGGGTTTTCAACAAAAACTCAAGACATTTCAATGAAAACAAACAAAGCTTTGATTGAAGCTCACGAAAGCTTCTGCTGAAATAAATTTGTCAGTCTCTGAGGTGCCACAAGTCCTCCTTTTCTTTTTGCGGCTACAGACTAACACGGCTGCTACTCTGAAAGCTTTGATTGAAATTCTTGGCAAAAAGCAAAGGCTTTTGTTTGGTTTTTTTCAACCGGTTCTCATTATAATTCTGCTCGTTTGTTAATGCCTAGCCCAAAATAGCGTTGGTGTCAAAACCATCAGGAGACCTTAATTTCATACAGTTTCATAGAATAATAGAAATGTAGAAGTCATCTAAGCCATTCCCCTCTGCTGAGGCAGGACAAAGTGAACTTAAACCATCCCTGCAGGTGTTTGTCTCACCTTTTCTTAAAAACCTCTAATGACGGGGATGCCACAACCTCCCTCAATAAGCTGTTCCACTGTTTAGCTATCCTTATAGTTAGAAAGTTTTTCCTAATATCTAACCTAACTCTCATAGATACTAAGGTCAGAAGGGACCATTATGATCATCTAGTTCGACCTCCTGCACAATGCTGGCCACGGAATCTCACCCGCCCACTCCTGCGAAAAATCGTGGTTTAAAGACTTCAAGGAGTAGAGAATCCCCCAGCAAGTGACCCGTGCCCTGTGCTACAGAGGAAGGCGAAAAACCTCCAGGGCATCTTCCAATCTGCCCTGGAGGAAAATTCCTTCCCGACCCCAAATATGGCAATCAGCTAAACCCTGAGCATATGGGCAAGATTCACCAGCCAGACACCCAGGAAAGAATTTTCTGTAGTAACTCAGATCCCACCCCATCTAACATCCCATCGCAGGCCATTAGGCCTATTTACCATGAATATTTAAAGATTCCTTGCTGCAAAACAAGTTGATGACTCCCTTGGTGGAAATGGAGAACAACTGATCACTATTCTCTTTAGAACAACCTTTTATATATTTGTAACCCAATCCAAAGGGCTGAGTATGGGCAAAATGGAACCTGCTGGGGTTTCAGTCTGTGGTTCCTGGAGTCTAGGTATTTCCCTCCAAAGGCTTAGAAGAGAAAATCCAACTCTCTCCATTAGCTATAGAAAATGACGACAATCACATCCCTGCTTGAAGCTAAGAGAGACGCGAGCTGAAATCAGGATGACCAATGAGGATGGCTGAGAAATCAGTGAGTAGATGGGCTGTTGTAATTATTTTCCAATGGGCAGGCATGAGAGAAGATGAAATGAACAACTCTACAGACTGGATTGCTGTCTAAAGAACCCTCCTTACACAAACGCAGAATCCCTGCTCTTATGGGGACTCGTGGAATGGGCAAATCAGACTCCACCCTCCTATTTATTTGGCATTTCTGCAGCCACAGACTGGAAATTGCTGTGTGTTAAAAACAAAAGCATGAGGCACTAACCACACTGAGTTAGCCCCTGATAAGCTCTACTCCAGCCCTGGCATGCGTACTTAGAGTCAGCCACTGCACGTCCCCTGCAGAGGAGGGGACCGAAAGGGATGGGAGCCACTGCAGCTAAAGCCACTGGCAGGACCAATAGGGTAGTCAAGGGTAAATGTGGGTAAGGGGAGTTGACCCACGACTCATTTGGGAAATATGGAGTTCAGTTTCAGTTAGTTCACCCATTTCTTTTTGCTACCATTGCAACCCTGGGCAGGTAAATCACTGGGCAGGTCATCCATCTGATTTTAAACCGCTCGTCTTAGCTTTGTCCCCCATCTGATACTAAGACAAAACTGGAGCGTGGTATAGTCTGGTATTGGACAACACCATTTTGATTTTGAAGCGTGCCCCTGGTGCACCCTGCCGGCGTGCCCTCGCACGCATTGTCACGAGGCCGCACGGGCCGGGAGGTGAGGTCACACGGGCGGAGGTAGCAGGGGCAGGGAGATACACTCTCCAAAAGGGTGTCCCCCGTGAGGTGTGGCCTTGCACTCCGGTATCGTAGGAGCTTCTCCCATATTTCTGGCCCCTCCGCTCTTGGTTTTTTCATGACTAATGCTTTCTATTTTGGAGGTAGGTAGCGACCAGCTATAGAGCCAACTCCTGATCCCTCTGAAGTCCACAGGGTTTTGTCCAGATGAAGGAAGTGCAGGATTAGAGCTCAGTCTCTGAGCTTTGCAAAGGCCCTGCTGTAAATATCGGTCCCCAGTCTCCACCAGAGAAGAGGTAATTTGGCTTCTGAAGGTGAGGGCAGCCATTGGCTGAGATGGGAGGTGCAGGGTGCGGGGGGAATAACACTGGAGAACAGGACTGGAGTGGCACTAGCAGCCGGTTAACTGCTGGAAGCCAGTTTCACGAGGCCTTCTGTACCCATCCCTCCATCTGCTCGTATTGTGGCAGAGCAACATCTGCAAGTTATGAAATCATTTCCTGTTGCTTCAAATGCAGACAGCAAGTATGTGACACACCTCTCAGGCAAGGAGAGTAGGCCTGCACTGCAGCGTTAACTCAGGTGATTGGCCTCAGGTTAGCCTAGCCCAGCTCTCAGGTTAGCCTAGCCCTTATCAGGGGCTAACTCAGGTCTCAGCTCTGAGGCTAGCCTAGCCTAGCCGCACTGCAAAGCCCTGGCTGTGTCATTGCATCTTCCCCGCTGTTGCGCTCCGCCGTGAGTGTCGCTAAGGACTTTGGGGGCCATCTCCCAGGGTTCTTTGGGCTGCAGCGAACTGAGCCGCATGGTGTTTCGTTCCCAGTGAATTGTGGGAGAACTCATCTGGGGACAGGAGGGGAATTGTGGGAAGGCACGAGGAGACTACAAGCACTCCCACGGATTAGCCTGCATCCTCAGCGCAAAGTGACAGTGAATAAGGCCCCCGGGCTCTCACCTATACCCCCAGTCAGGCCAGCTAGCACCACAAAACTCAAGCGAGAGGTTTTTGTGTATGGACAGGAGGGGCCCAGAGGCAAGACCCCGAGTTACCTGTGCAGCGAAGACAGACCACCTCATGTGCAAGAGAGCCAGGTGGGGCAGGTTGGATCTGATTCAGATTCAAGCCCAGCGCAGTAGAGACCAGGTCATCCTTTATGAGGTTCCTTCAGCTCAGGGGAAATCAAGGGTGTGATGTAACAACTGTTGTGTGGAATTCACCCCGTGCAGGGAGCCAGTACCACGCTTCTGCACCTACCAAGTGGTCATCTGCACACCCATTGCCCTGGAGGTTTGAATGTTCAAAGGACCATACACAAAGTCTCCCCTCACTCCATCCCAGGAGACAGAAGTTTATCACTTCCCCCATTTTGTTGATGGGGAAACTGAGGCACTGAAAGGCAAAGTGACTGAACCCAGGCTCACAAATGGAGTCAGTGTCAGAGCTGGGAATGGACCTCAGGAGTAACAGGCATCTGAGTCTTGTGCTCAAACCCCTAGATCATGTGAACTAAATGCCACAGTGACTCAACCAGAGCTGCTGTGTAATACTGACCAGCGTGGGTAAATAAAAAACATAAGGAGCGATCACAGGGAAATTAAACAGGGACTGTCAATATGCTTGATCAGCAGGGTCTCCAAAAAGCCTGTTCCATCATGCAAGGTCCTCAAACTGCTGCTTCTCCTTGGGACTGCCAGGTTAGGGCAAAGCAGACATGAGGCAGACTTTTATCGCTAGCAAATTCCAACAGCAATTCATCTCTTTTGCTCTGGGTTTGTACAGCACCTAGCACAATGGGGTCTGGGTCCACACCTGTGGTGGTAAAGTGCTGGGTTACAAACAATAAATAATAACTCTCTCTTTCGGAAGACTGAGGCCCCACGCCTTCAAACAGGAGCAGTGGGGGCAAGCAGCTAGTTTTAAGATGGAGCATAATAAGTTTATGAGCTGGATTATAGGATGCGGTTGTCTACCATAGCAGGAGATTGGACTCAATGACCCAGGAAGTCCCTTCCAGTCCTATGTCCGACATTCTGAAGCCCCTAGTGGGGCTGGGGGCCTTAATTTTAGCCAGCAGAGCTATGTGAATTCATTCACAGCATTAGCTGCAACCCTGGTGACCCTGATAAAGAGCCAATGCCCCCTTTAAATGTCACAGCCTTGTGCCAGCCCTGACCCATCATCTTCAGAGCCGATGAGAGGCGAGTCCCTTAGCACAAACTCTCCATGGGTCTGGAAAAAACTGGTTCCTTAATGGAGGTGGCCTTCTAATAAAAGTGGAGCCGAACTGTGCTTATCAGATGTCATATTTGGGGAGGTTTCTTAAAACAGGAGATTACCTAATAAGGGTGGTGCCTTGCACAGGCCTCTCTGTATGAAGGAACTCTTTGATCATTCATCAGAGGTGGCGGGTAACATAGGCAAGTGGGTCGGCAAACCCAACGCAGAGTCACTGTTTCCTCTGTGCGTGGGACCCTTTTTCTTCTCTTACTTTCATTCTGACTCTGGTTTGTAGAGGCAGCTGAGGGGGTACAGTTCTGTATGCATCCCCAAACCCCCTTCCACAATGCAGAGCATCCCCAAAGGAGATTCCCCTGACTAATTCCACAAGACCATGTATTTGGCCCGCACTAGCCCGGTCTGTTTTCCATTCAGATTTGTAATCAGTGAGAAGAACATCTAGTGTGTCACTCTAATTTCTTTTCAGGTCCTGTGTGTATAAAGGATGTCTAAAATATCATGACATCAGACTCAATGATCAATTATTGCAAATCAAGGAGAAATGACCTTTCCAGCAACATAGGGAAGGGGCTGAACCAAACCCCTGAATCCAAACAACCCAGTCTTTAACCAGAGGAGATGGAATGTATCTAGCTACCTATCTGGGTATTTATACTGTGTCCATCAGTGTGGTATCTGAGCAGCTGTATCCAAACCAGAATCTGATACCGAATTTGTAGCAACCTCTGTGCTTTAATAGGCTGAACTGAATACCTTGATCTAAACATGTAACCCACACACCTTCTTGGTGTGGTGTTCTGTCCCATCTAGTGACACCGAGACCACTTAAAGAGAGAGATAAAATGAGTTTGCTCTTCAGCCTTAGCTAACAGTGAGTTGACTTTCAGCTCATGCGGTAGAGGCTCATGCACTAAGCTCCAGAGGTCCCAGGTTCAATCCCACCCGCCGATGACTGGGGTCTGTTGGCCGAAGAAACATACCCCAGTTTTTGGATGGTTTCAAATCCCAGTCTAGGCCTGAATCTAAATTTTGTAGTTCAGCCCCACCTCGTGACCTAACCTTCTACATCTCATAGTCTCAGATGGCCACACATGGAATCCACAGTTATGATAGGATAAAACTAACAATACCCAAAGCTTATTTCACTGGTAGACCTGAAAGTGTTTCACAACATCCAAGGCTCTCAAAGTGTTTTACAAATATATTGTTAACCCCATTTTACAGATGGGGAACCAAGTCACCGAGATATACAGAGCTAGATTTTCAAAAGAGCTCAAGGACAGATTTTTGAGTGCTTCACATTGAATGTGGGTGCTGAGCCCGTCTGAAAATTCTGGCCTAAGTAACTTGCCCAAGGTCACACATCGATTGAGTCAGTGTCGGAAGCCAGGTTTCCTCATTCCCAGTCCTGTAATAACCAGATCACACTAGTGGGCCATCATCATGAGCCTTCATTTGGTCAGCAGTCTAGAAAGCACCAGGCTTCAGCGAATGAAAGCACAACGCTGTTGCCAACCCCTCTGAATCCAAGCAAAGGCGACTGAGAAAAACGCTCAAACTTCTCAGATCTCATGCTACCATGTTGCTTTGCCCTAAAGCCCTCCAGATCCCCAGCTGATGTAAAGCGGCGTGAATTAACATCCACAGAGCTATGCTGATATACTCCAGCTGAGGACCTGGCCCATTGTGGGCACAGAGGCTGGAGTCACTTCATCAGATCCATTGGCCAGACAGGCCCCTGATTCAGGCAGGAATTTAAGGGTATAAAAAAAGAACAGTACCTATTTTTGCAGCATCCATTTTCAGGTTGAAATCCCAATTCCGCGGCAGCTTGAGGGACATTTTGAACCAGGGTTTTAGTTGGCTTTTTAAACGTAGCTATTTTTCCAAGCGTCTCTGTACTGTGACACTTCTTCTAATCCCGGGCCCTGTTTTGATTCCCTCTGGAGCTTGCTTGAAAAATGAAGTCTCGCTTGAGGTTGATTTGCCAATGCACTTCCTCCTGTGCTCAGCTCTTAAGCAACCCCATAAAAGTACTTTTCTATCTTTCTTCTTCTTTTTTGCAAAGCTTTCTCTTTTGCTTTCCAGACGCACCATAAGCCTCTTGGCTGGCCCTTTTGCAAGTCCCCCTTTGATAATACCTCAGTCACACTCTAATTCAGAGAAGCTGAAGTCACGGCTGCATTTCATCCACCAGCCTCTGGCTTCACTGAAAAGCACTGATAAATAGCAGAGCTTCTGGGTTTGTTTTCTTTGCATTTGAGGAAGTGGGTGTCCTTTCTGTGCAATTGATGTGCTCGAAAAGATTGAGCGTTTGCCTCGTGGCTGAGGGGTATAGCCCAGCATTCAGTTTCAGGAAATGTTAAACTGAAGAGCAGACTGGCCGCTCTGGGGACCTGCTGCAGTTTTACCAACTAAACCCCTAAAATAGGAACTTAGAGGCAGGTCAACTTGGCTGGGCAAGTATGCAGGTAATATCTGTGCCTGACCTGGAAACCTGCATTTTTTCCAAAGAGACAAGGGTCGACTTACAGTTGCTTGGCACCTTGAATCATCCTAGAGATATGTGCAAAATGGGCATAGGATGGTGCCAGATCAGAAGGGCAGTGTTTGCACACTTTGCACTAGTGGAAACAAATGCACTAGGTGCAGGGCACTGGTGAAGCTAGCCCTACTCACCCAGACCTCGTGCACTCTGCAACACACTAAGGCCTGCCCCCCAGTGCTTAATTTTTGCTGGGGCTGAGCCCCGGCACCTCTGGGCTTGGCAATTCATAGCCCCGGCACCTCGGGCTTGCTGCATTTGTTATGAATGTAAAAAATTGCTTGAGCTCCGGCACCTCTTTCATTACAACTTAAGCCCTGCCTGTGAAGTGGGGGCGTCGGGGAGTGAGAGAGCAGGGAACATACAGCAGTGAAAGCCGAAACACTGTCCTGGAGGGTGCGAGGTGGATGTCTGCTGGAAATCCTACTCCGGAGCAGACTTCGGAACAATACGCTCTGCTGTGGGGGAATTTGAATTACTCTGAGGGGGGCTGGTTATGATTACAAGCGAACAGCATTATTCAATGGTTAGAGCAGGGGCCTGGAGATGAAATCCTGTCCCCATTTAAATCAATAGCAAAAACTCCCATTGACTTCGGCAGGGCCAGGATTCCACCACTGGGTTCTCTACCTGACTCAGCCACTGACTCAACATGTGGCCTGGGGAAAACCACTTCACTGTTCAGTGCCTCACTCCTTTCTTCTGCAAAATGGGGTCAATACCCACTATTAGCGGGAGCTTCACATGGACGGCACCATGTGGAAAGGGAGTCGGTGGCCATTTAGGATTTCACAGCTGTCTCGATCCTGCTCACGCATTCATGGAGTGCAGCTGAGTCAGACCTCCAGAGCCTCCAGCTCCAACAGACTCCACGGGAGCTAAATAGGCATTTATCTGTGAGCAGTGCAGGGTCTCTGATACACAGCTATGCAGTTCCGATTCCATCCAGCAGAGGGCAGTGATGTGCCTTAACCGGTTCATATTAGTACTTCAGTGCAAAGCAAAGCATCACTATTTGCATGGAGACTTTGTTCACTTTGAAAGGCTCACCTAGCATGCCTGAAGCAGTGTGCTTCACCTCTATGAAAGGAGATCCATTGCAGTATAAAAAAGGAGAAGCAAATTCACCACCTCCCAGTCCTAAAAGTTAAGAAACAGCTTGTCAAACACATGATAATGTAGCGAGATCATTTCATGGACAAACATCAGTGCACACACTGGGAACCCCCTGCGGCAGGGGCAGAGGGAAGTTGCCTTGAACAGGAGGAACAGCCAGGCCGTGAGCACAATGCAATGAAAGCAGTCATGGTCTGTATTTCCTGTTACAACTCATTGTTCAAGGGCAATGCATTTCAGAAGCGTGCATCTGAGGTGCAGCGAGCATGCGGTAGGTGAAGTGCACCACATTACCATAACGTCAGGCATCACAGCACGGAAATGTCTGTATCCACATACAAGGCGTGGTTCTGCTCTGTGTTGTACAGGCTGATTAGGGACTGTCTCATTGAGCTCCATGTGTATCCCCAATTCTAAAGCAATGACTCAGTGTTGCCCAAATATCCACCGCAGTTGGGCTCAGAACACCGATATTCAGGCTGTCAAATGAAATATACAAAAAGTACATAGCAAGACAGCAGAGACAGCAGGGATCTGGGCGACGGGACTTATCTATTCAAGCCTTGAGGAAATGCAAGGAAGATGCCACATTGTGGTGGGTTTTGTGATGTAGAAATTGCTCTCCTTAAATTGAAGAGGCTAAGGGCTTGTTACACATAAAAGACAATCAGGAATAAGGTAAAATGTGAATTTAAAGCAGATTAACTATTTCTGATTAATGCCATGTGTGGACACACTTATTCCGAGTCATCCTAATCCGCTTCCAAAGCGGATGAAGATAATTCAGAATAGAAAGTGGATTAAGATAATCTGGAATAAGAGCATCCACATTTGGAGCTAATCACGCAATCAGGAATAGCAACTGCAGAATAAAACCCCACGGGCCACCATATAAGGCTCGCAGCTGGCCCCATCTGAACTGGATGTGGGGATGTAACTGATAATGTAGAGGTGAAACCTCCATAGTTTATTACTCATCAGCAGCCCACTCTGCTGCCTCTTCCCCTTTAAGGGATCTTAATTGTTCACCAAAACAACAAAGCCAGATAAACATAGGCTACTGCAGTGTGTTTCTTCTGGAGACTACTTTTCCTGTCATTTAAATGCACTCTGCGTGTATAGTAAAGGGTAAATTAAAAAATAAACTTACTTATGTACGGGGCAAGCACTTTTTTATGGCCAAGCCACATAAGCCCCAGGATACTGTAACCAGAGAGACAAGTCAAGTATTCCCCAGTCTCAAATATTCCATAGTGAAAAACCCCAATACATGACAACAGGAGGCAGCTATGGAAAATACAGTCACCGGGGCCCAGCAGCAATCCCATTAGCTTCGCCTCCGTTACTGAGCTTGAACTTCATTAACCCTGGAGTCTTGGCCAAACGCCAGCTTTGCATTCGGGCTATGTGAATTCCCCCTCGGTTGCAAATGGATATGATAACGTCCTATCCTGAACTGTGGTATAGTCCTGCTTTGCACTGCTCTCACTTCCCAGGGCCCACCCTGGGGGTAACTGCATGTCAGTGGGGAGTGAGTAAGCCCTCTCTGTAGTTTGGCTCTTTGATTTTCAGTTTGCAAAGCATGTCGGGAGAAAGGGGCTATTCTGAATGATCTCAGAATGCGTGTCCACACATGGAGTTAATCCGCATCAGGGCCGTGCACACACAGGGACTAAAACAGCAGGTTATCCAACAAGGTTTATTCTGAAGATGTGACACAACTGTGGGCTAGGGTCTGCTTTCTTGGTGGCTACCAGGCCAATAGACGAACACTCAAGACACCTCAGAGCTACAGAAAATTATCCACGAAACACTCACGTAGCAGGCCATCTTGGTTTCAGCTTGCTACAGCAGAAGGATGTGAGAATGGTGACATGGCCCTGAGATGACGGGCATGCATTAGAGAACGTTGTTTTCACAAGGATAAAAAGTGAAGTCATCTTGAGCAATGTGTCTCATTTACCACTGTTGTGTAAATACAATGCGCTTATAAGGGCTAAGCCTGGGACTATCTAGGAGGCAGAGGTTCCATTGAGAATGCTCTAACGGCTGGTTGGTGGCTTGTTCACTTATACAGAGCACAGGACTGGAAAGCACAAACTCTGTCATTGCGGCAAAAGTAAGGGGTTTCTCACACTGAGCTAACTAACTCAATAGGACAAATGGGGCAGTGGTTGGGGCACTAACCTAGGAGACCTGGGCTTGAGGTCCCCATCTGTAAAATAGGGATAATAGCAGGAGCCGTATCAGGGCCATAGACAGGCTATAAAAATGTAGTGAAAACAGGATCGTTAGTTTGTAGATAGTTGCATCCACCGTGGGGTTTAACTTCCCATAACTACACTGAGGTGAAAACAACAGTGCTGTGACACCATTAGCTTTCTTTTCTAGCCTTCTTTTCTTTCCACCCTGAAACAAGAGCCAGCGTTCTGAGTTGTAATCCCAGCTCCGAACCCTGGACGTAGTTTGGGAGAGGAAGGGAGGGGTGTTGCCCCCCCCCAAACTCAGGCAGGCGTGGAATTTGCCCCCTCCCCCCTCCACGCATGGCCCCGTTGGCCTGACTGGAGCCCCCTCCCCAAATATAGTTGAAGTCAAACTATACCTATGCTCCTAATACTTCCTGCCCTCAAACACGCCAGAGCCTCGCCTGGTGCAACTCAGAGTTGCATTGAAAGCTGTGAAGCGCTGCTGATTTACACCAGCTGAGAGCTGGCCCTTCAGATAACGTGTCTGCCGTCACTGACTCAGAATGGTGCTCCCACGTACCCACTTCCTGGCTGGTAGGAGGCTTAATTAGCATTACCCCTTGAAGATGAAAAGCACCCTGTACCAATTAGGGTAACCAGCCCAGTACACAGACATTAACTTGCACCGGAGGGAATGGGAAGCAAGCGCAGCTGTTTTCTAAAGACACGTTTAGAGGAAGGGAAAAAGTCCCTCACACAGTGTTATGATTCATTTGAGAATGGGACAGGTGGGTGGGGAGAGTTAGACTAGGACTCAGTAGACCTAGGTTCAATTCCCTACTCTGCCACAGACTTCCTGTGTGACCCTGGGCACACCCCTTTAGTCTCTCTGTGTCTGTTTCCACATTGGTAAAACAGGGATTACAGCACTGCCCTACCTCCCAGGGGTTATATTTAATCTCCCAGGGTGAGGTTAAATACATGGCAGTGTGAGATATTACATGACCAGGGCTCTAAAGGTACTTTAGATAGAATGGCTTCATCCATTGTAAATTAAGGACCATGTACAAGAGTCAGCTTCGTGGTTAATTAGCTTGTCCTCTAGTAAGTCAGCATAACTGCATAGCTGCACTGTGCACGCGATAAACGTCCTTATGCCATGTGCGGCCAAACGTCATCATTCAGAAATGCAGAGGGTTTTTAATTTACATTTCAGAGTTGATGAAACGCAAGCACTTCAGCGAACCAATGAATATTGTATTGCACCCTGCACCCATTTTTAAGCAGAAGAGCCACCGTCTCTTACAAGAGGAACAGCTGCAACATAAGCTTGGGTCAGACTTTTGTTTCTAATACATCTTGCAAAATCTCCTTTGGGAAAGGAGAAGAAATGGTCACTTATGTCACCGTGCAAAGGGCGGGGATGAGTCATGATTTGAACACGCAATCTGAATGTTAGCGCATAAGGAAGGTGCTCAGACACCATGGTGATGGACAGCAGCACAGAAGCCTGAGCCAGTCCAGTCTAATTTAATGGGGCAAGTTGAATGGCATGTAAACAGCATAAATGGGGGGGGGGGGAGGAGGGAAGCAAATTGCATTTCTCAATGTGAAGTAACACAAGTTAGGACTTATGGAACCTCCCTCCAGGTCCAGCTAGCCAGCCCAAAACAAGGCATTACCGTAGTAACCTAGCTGTGCTCTTTCACAACTCCTTGAGGCACTGTATGAAGGTAGGTTTAGCAGGTTGGTTATCTCCATGTTAAAGATGGGGGGAACTGAAGCACAGGGAGGGAAATCACTTGTCCAGGGCACACAGCAGACCAGTGGCAGAGAGAGGACTAGAACCTAAGTGTCTTAGCCCAGCCTTGTATTCCCTGCACCAAAACTTTCTCTGGGCCATTGTGAGCCCTGGGGTTTATTAAGTTTAAATGGACTCTCATGGTCCAAAAAATGACTGATTTGCCACACTTACACCAAGGGTGTTGCTCCTGCCTTGCCCCAGTTGCGAGTCAGCAGAACTGGCCTCGCTGTACTGACCAACCAGTAGGGCTCATTTACAGAAGTTATTCTGGAATAGAAGTACTGTAGGACGTGCGT
This sequence comes from Eretmochelys imbricata, assembly GCF_965152235.1. Taxonomy (NCBI): domain Eukaryota; kingdom Metazoa; phylum Chordata; order Testudines; family Cheloniidae; genus Eretmochelys; species Eretmochelys imbricata. The sequence continues at coordinate 10,541,993 of NC_135597.1, read as the reverse complement.
TTAAGGAACTAACTCCCTACGTGAACATACTTATTCCAGCCACTCACATGGTGCAGCTGTTCTGGCCAAGTTCTCCTGTAGATAAACCCTCAGCCTCTGAGAGGTGACAGGATTTGTATGGAGCCTCTCTTTAATACGCAAAGGATTTCTTAAATGTGTTAACCGGTAGGTGGGTTGGCACTAACTTCGCTCAGCCTCATCAAAGTGGGAAGTGATGATGGGTTGGGAAATCAAACAAGATCACAACTCAGCCTCTGCATCTTACATACAGAAAATACAGATGTTTGCAGTCCCCACCGTAGACGCAACTGCTGCAGATTACCCAAGGCTCTTCATTTGTGGCTTTAGTTTAAAATTTCCCAAGCGTCTCTGTTTATTACAAACATTAAAAAAAAAGTGGAAGAAAATTGGTGTACACGAATTCCACAGATTTCTGAATAAAGATCAGGATTAATGTTGGGGGATGGGAAGATGGAAAAAAAAGCGAGAGAAAAGTACCTGCAGAAAATAAAAACTGTTTCAAGCTGTTGTTTATTTCATGAATGTTCATTTTGTGTGTGTGTCTTCCACTCCAGTGGTTCTCATCCAGGGGTCCAGGGCCCCACGAGCAGCTTTTGTGGGGGGTCAGCCAAAATAAACTAGAGACGAGGACGGCCTTAGACCGGCGGGGGGCCAGAAGAGAAAGCCAAAGCCTGAGTCCCACCACCCGGGCCCAAAGCTGAAGCCCAAGCAACTTTGCAAGGCCCCCTGTGGCCTGGGGCCCTGGACAACTGCACAGCGTGCTACCCCCTAACGCCAGCGGCTTTTAATCCATTGGATATGCAGAAAACCAGTTGTGGCATCAAAGGTCGGCCATGGAATTTTTATAGCACGTCCGGGAGACCTCCAGAAGACACTACAGTGTCTCCTCACTTTACCAGATAGCCTGGTATTTACACGTACTTCTCCACAAACATCCACCTAATTGAATTTTTTTTTTTTAAACCATAACCACTATTTTCATGTACGTGAATGGTGCAAATTCAGGTGAAAACTGGTAAAAAAAAAAACAAAAAAAACCAATTTTGTTAAAAACCTGGGAATTTTTTTGGTAAAAACAGACAACAAAAAGCCTTAAGCTTCCTGCATCATGCGGGAGCCCGCAAATCCTGCCTGCCACATCCTGGTCCAGCGAGCCAGCTCCACACTCAGCAAGAGGTGCTTTGTGCAACAGGCCCGTGGAAAGGCTGTTACACAGATTCACCAGCTATTGCCTCTTATGGGGCGGAGCTGCTGCGGCCTCAGGACCACAGGAAAAAGTGTGTGGCTGGGGGAAAATGGGATTGCTTTCAGGGAGGATAGCTCGCTGCGTTGTTAATATACTGCCTTTCAGGAGTTGTTTCCAGCTCTGTGACAATATCTGTGCTTCAGTTCCTCCTCGATAAAGTGTATGTGTGTGTATATATGTGGAGGAATTATTTCTGATTATCTGTCTGGTCTAGTTGCACTGTAAGGCCCTGATCTCGAAAGGTATTTAGGCTCCTAACTTCCACAGATTTCAATGGGAGTTAAGCACCTTTGAAGCTCTGGGCCTAAGCTCTCTGGGCACGGACTGTCTGTTGGACCCCCTGATCTTACTCAATGCCTCTGACATACAAGAAAGGAATTTAACCCCAGTCCCTACAGGGTCTAGCCTGGCTACCCATGGTTGCCATAGATGGATAGGAGGCAGGAAAAGGATTTAGCCCTCTAATAGTGTGCTTAAGGAGAGCCAACATCCCCAGTGGAAAGTGCTGGTTCTGGATGATTTTATCCATTTAAGTGTCCGGTCGCTGGGGACATTTGGGGATGAGAAGCTTGGGTTCCTCTTATACATAAAAATCACAAGGGAAGGTTTGAAACAGATGGGATCTTAGTTACCAGAACAAAGCAGAGGTTACCCAACCCCTCCAAGGATTAGCTATTACATTTTGCCTGGACTGCTACAATACACCAGTGCCCTTTAAGGCACAATTAAACAGAGCTCCCTCCTCTGCCAGTGTTAATAACTTGGCCACAGATAGTAGAACTTACATATTTATTTAACAGTAACATACAGTATATAAATAGGGTAAATACTTTAAAATATACAATATATCACATTCTGACATTCAATCAAAAAGGCAAATCTACATGTATTGCTAAAACATTGATCAAAAACAATGCACAGAGAAGTAAGCAGATGGCAGAGGACACCTCAGAGCTGGGGAACAGTAACCCAGAGGGAAAATTACTGTAGTACAAAAATGTAACTCTGGGTTTGGCTACAGGTGTCGGGAGGTATACAAGCCCTCATGACGACAGATGCATGCTGACTCCAATTTTAAAATGGTTGTCTCCCCCATCAAGTCTTGATGACCACCGTGGATGGTTTTTGCATGGTTACATCTATTTCCCAAGTCTACAGAACTAGCAGGAAAAAGATTTTTTGCAGGAAGATGGAGAATTCTCCCCTCTTTGCATACAGTGATTGCCTTGGCCTGCGTGCTTGTGGGAGTCCGACGCATGCACGAAACTAGGAGACCTGCCCTGATCCATATGAAATCAACAATTCCCAAAGGCCTCTGCAATGTACTTACTGGTGCTTCAGGTTTTTGTGGTGCTGTAGGATTTCCCACTGAAGTCAATGGCAAAAATCCCCCTCCCAATCAAATGAGAGCAGATCCTTAGGGCTAGATTCTGCTAATTAGGATTACTCAGAGTGAGTATAATCAAGTCCAGGGGAGTACACACAGGATACTACTGTGGAATAAGGAACCACTCAACCCGAGTAAGCCTAGCAGAACCCGGACGATAATGAGGCTCTATGCTGTGCATTCTGTGCCACTCCTGGCCTTCTAGTCAAGATTGGTCTAATCCACAGCGTAACTTGGGCTGCAACTGGGGGTTGGAGAAGTCAGTTTCCAGTTGGAAACGCCAGCTAAACTGCTCCAAGCTTCCAAAGTGATTGGCAACCAGCGTGTGGCTGCTTAGAACCAAACTCAGCCTACCTGTAGGCGTTTGCCCCAATCAGTATTCAGGCATTTTAAATGCTGTTAACATTTACCAAACTTGCCCTCTTTTATTTCAGGCCTTTAATGGAAAGGCTACTATTACGGTCTATCCTCAGTACATGACGAACCTTCAACAGCCCCCTACTGCTTTCCTGTAGTATTCTGCACTTCCGATGCAAGGGGAGAAACCACCACCTGTATGGCTCTGAAGTTCAGCATTCAGCCAATCAAGTCTCCTGACTACAAACTGAACTCCAGCTCCTTGGCTCTATTCGGATAAGACAACACATGCCATGATCCATCATTCCTTCGCTGGAGAGCTAGGGTTTTAACATAAAAGAGCAATATCTGCTCACATTTCAGATTAGAGGAGAACCCAACGCATACAGGCAGTAATGGAATTCTATCCCAAGGAGTGAGGTTTGCTAATTATAATGTCTCTGAATGGAAAGATAGATAGTACTAACAAAAGACAGCATAACCAAACTAAGTATCCTTGAGAGATGCACCACCCATAGTAAAAATGAGCCTGGCACCGGGCATTTTTGGGGAATTAAATGGATTTAAGCAAAACAGAGAAAACTGGATACTATGCTCATCAAAACGAATACCTGAAGACATTTGGTTCCAGCTGCTATCTCATTCATGGCTTGCTTATATTTTCATTTAGCTCAGAAAGAATACGAAGGAATTTTTCGAAGGATGTGCAGCTGAACTTGGTCAACTCATCAATATGTATTCAGAAGGACCAGTCATCCCTTGTTACCAGCCCGTTTCAGCTAGTACTCCCCAGCAACTGCCTACATTGTCACCTCCACTCACCATCGCTGACCACGTAGCATCTTCTAACCTTTGGCCTCTTAGCTCCTTGTACTCAACTATGTTACCTACCTACGATCATCTATGGAGACACCTCTCTCCAAGCAGAGGATTTTAGGCCCCTGGCTCTGCTTGTGGATGCAATGGATCCCCCTGTCCAACTGGTTGCAGGATCAGGGCCTCAGTCTCCAGCATTCCCCTCACTTATTAGAGCATTCTAAAAATCCCTTTACATTTATTTTGGGCATTTCATTTGACCTTGCTAGCAGGTAGTTTCAGAACCAGCCCATTTGTAGAGCTCTAAACAGACAGCAAGGAAGCCCTTTCACAGTTTTGCATTAATTCAGAGACCAAAATGAGGAACGTTACACCTCCCCCTTAGCTTAGACAACCACAGAGCTGTTGCATCTGTTCCTCAACCACTTGTTCCGACATAGCAGCGACTTTCCTTTTGCAGTTTGTCTCCTTGTACAACAAGCCGAGAGGACCTTCCCTTTAACCTAAGTACTCACAAAGCAGCTGCCACAGCATGCAGGTCACTTGCAGGGGCTCTTGATTTCGTACATTTCAGCTATAGGAAAAAGTTCTGGGGAGCTCCTTTATGAAAGTCTTGCCACGGCAGCTCTGTTGTCAGCAGTGTGTTTCATGAGCGTTAGCTACACGCTAATCTTTCAAAGTCACTAAATCTAAGGGCTCACAAGAGCTGTGTTAGGACCAAGGTTAAACACTAGGTGAGGGAAGGACCTAGTCACCTGCACAACACACACAGATACACATGTTAAAGTTGCTGGACTCCAAAGTGCACTCTTAATATTCAGATTTACATCCTGATTTTGTTGACATGAGGCAAAATTAAAGTTTCTGGTCAAATCCTCCCTTATGCAGGCAAGAACCCAAACACTGTACTGTAACTTCAAGGTTTTTAAACCCTGGCTCACACATTAACTACTACCTCCTCTGTAGCCTTAGACAAGTCACTTACTCCACAAGTTTCTAAAAGTGGCCTCTCATTTTGGAGTGGCCAATTTGAACCACTTAGGGCAAACTACCAGCATACAGAGGGTTAAGAAGGTCATTGCTTAGAAGCTAGACAATAGTATAACTTGCATTCACTCTGTTGCAGTGCAGTTACTATGCACAGGCTGAAATTCTCTGGCTGGTAAACCTGTTTCAGAGCCAATTTCAACTATGATCCAAACTATAGAGCTCTGCACTGCATATGGGGGGCAGGGAGGAGAAATATAGGGCTTCTAATAAACCAATGGATCAGTGCAATGAAGACAGGCTGCACCACAGAGCTTATGCAAAACAGAGGATTCCATCCTTCTGGTACGCAACTTTCTGTACAGCATATACAGGGTGTTAGCCCATAGTCCCTTGGATGTTAAACCAGTGTAATTATTGTACACTTCCAATAAACCATGCTGTACACTTACCGCAACATGAGAATTGCTGAATAAGAGCAGTCATACGCAGGACACTAACAAGTAACAGCACTTATGAGTGCCTTTACACACAGAATTAATTTATCAGGATACCTGACAGGTCTGAAGGTTCGTTTTACTTCACTTCAATGTTGAAGAGGGGGCAGAAGTAGAGAAAACGTACGAACCCAGGTTTGAAAAACTGCACTCGGCCTAGTTCAGAAAGGTGGATGGCTATTCCTATCTCACAGAAGTATGCAGACACTCGAGAACATAGTACGCCCTCCAGTGTTCACAGTCAGTATTAAAACAGCCCAACGTCAAGAAAACCCCAAATCCTATAGTTTAAAATCATAAGCTTCCTCAAAAAAAGTACACCTAATAATTGTAAAAAAGTATGAAGATGTAGAACAGATGCCGGGGGAGGACCAAATTCTTACATGAAAACAGGTGAAAGTGTGTTTTTTCTGTAGATCACTACATTGTAATCTCATTTAATACACAGTACTGTAGGTCCACGTGATAACTTGTTTATGAACATCTGCTCAAACAGTTTAGTATGCAGGAATTCCAGAAGATATTGGTATCAGACAAGAAGTATCCAAAAGAGAAGAAACTTTTGTTTTGCCAGGTGATAACCCCCCCAAAAATACCTAAGGGAAGAAAGGTTTAAAAACAACCTCCTAAATCTCCTTTGAAACCAAATTAAGGGCCCGAATGTAATGCCTTTAAGTCAAAGTCAAGACTCCCAAGGATTTCAGTAGACACGGCATTGGGCTCTAAGCCTACAGTTCAGGAAAGCATTTGCTTAAAAATTAAGCAAAAATGCTTCAATACTACCCTAAATTGGGACCACAGAAACAGGCAAGTCCTGCAATGTGCTGAGCACCCTCACCGGGAGCTAAGGATGTCTTGCATGGTGCAGAGTCCGACCCTTAAATTGCATGTCACCTGGGCTCTGCTTTAATATTCTCTCAGCACCATTTTGCTTTTGATCAAATATTTGTTTGTGTAGCACCGCAGATGCGAATCTCTGCCCTCCGGAACTCCAGTACAGGGAGAGGAGGAAGTGGCTGCTCTCAAGATAAAAATACGCCAGAGGTATGTGGAAGCAGTGGTGGCATGAGACTATGGAGTAAAGCATACAGAATGATCTCAGGGACTTTAGGTTAGCTAGCTTCAAATATAGATCTGTGCTGAAGACAAAGGACAGTGACTTGCTTTCAAGACACGAACAGCAGCATCTCTATATTATCTTTCCCTGTCAATTGTTCCCCAGGTTCAACAAATAAGTAAAATGTATTTCTCATCACAGCCTGGCTCACACACAAACTATGGAGAGAAGTCACAGTAAAACAGAGTTCCCTGATACATGACAATGTTAATACAAGCCACTACTAAAATGAATTTTTGTGTTGTTACATCACAAATCATCATTCTGACTCTTGGAAACCTCTGAAGTCCGTTAGATTGTGTTTCCATTTATTTATTTATTTATTTTATTTTTAAAAAATTATGGTATGTTTGAAGTCAAGAAATAGAGGGAAATACCTGGAAAACAATCACATGTTTCCAAATGTTAAGTGCAACATACATAAAACAAGACTGAGTCAGTGAAGGAGAAAGGAGAGAAGCCTGGAAAGCTGATCAAACCCAGACCATGGTAAACTCAGTAGCATGATGTCTCGAACTCAAGTCATCCATCGTTGGCAGACATGATCCCTGAAAGAAAAAACGAAGCAAAAAAAACCAAACAACCCTCCCCACACCAGAAAAGAAAACCCACCACAACAGCAGAACCAGCTGGGTACTATGCTCTCTGGACTTCCAAATGGGAAAATAAAGTTCTGTGAGTGATAGCTCTCCAAACAGCTAAAAAATCAGGGTGTGGTATCTCCTACTCTTGAGAGACGTTTTCATGCTTCAGTATTTAAAAAAATATATATATATATTATGCTCTGGGTGGAAAAGAAGCCATGAAAAAGTGAACAAATAATTTTTTAAAAGCTTGTTCTTACTCAGGATTTCTTAAATAAAACTGGAATGCTTTTTAAAATAAGTTATTTGATTCACCTTAGAGGCAACCTGAACCTCTCACATTCCCCTTTCTGTATTCTTGTCCCAGATGTAAAGATTAGTTGGGTCTATTTTTGTTTAAATGGCACAGTAAAAATGTGGGTTTAAAATCGACTTTGTTAAATATTTGCTGGAGTTGGGGAAATGTGGGAGGTACTACAAAGATGGCAAGTCGAAGCGTATGCACATGTCTTCTTGTGTGGACCTTATGTAGCAGGATTAGAGCAAACATTTCTTTCAGATTTGTTGAGCTTTTTGTTCTCTACCTGCAAGAAGTTCTATGCACACCCAGGCTATGGCTATACTAGGGAAATGAAGACCCAAATTCATCAATGCAGCTACCACCAGTGGATAATGACAGGTCCCCAATTTCCCTAGCCTACATACAGGGATACACAAGGTTGCAAAAAAACCAGTGCCCTCTCTATTCCACTGACAGAGTTGCATGGCTTCCAATTTTCTTAATATAGACACAGCCTGGCAGGGTTAGAGGATACTGATGTAAAAGTGCCCGTGTCTCATCTTCACTAGAGCTTACACTCCTGGAGCTGCACCCGGGCAGAAAAAAGCATACACACATCCCCTAGGAGTCGCGAAGTCAAGTTCTGCCCATACACATTGAAGACAAGAGTTGCCACGCAGATCCGAGAGGACATCTTCGCCCTACGGTCCCTTCAGTTCTTGATTTCTTTCCATCTAGAAGCTCCACTTTGCTTATTTTAACCAAAGCCATATAAATACATATTATAAAAAACCCCAAAACCCCACAAATGCAAACATTTACAAGGAAAGAAAAAAACAACAGTGAAACGAGGCCTTGTTATTGTCTTAGGTCAGGCGAGCTTGGATTTCCTTGGGGGACTTGCCCTCTTTTTCTGTCCTGTTCCAACTGCCTGGATGCCTATGCGTCCTCAGAATTGGCCAACATACCCTTATCAACAAGGTGTGCCTTTAACGTGTTGAAGATGTGGACCTGCTGGTCTGGCCGCAGAGCTAAAAGCTGCTGGATCAGTTTGCTTGGGTTAGGACCCCTGCAACAAACCAAAGAAAGAACTGTTTGCAATGAATCCTAACTCAGGATCTGGTCGTCTGGGCTCAAATTCAGCAAAGCATGTGCCTAACTTCAAGCATCCCCATCCCTCAGCATTTCACAAGGGAGACAAGCCTCATTCACCCGCCTCCATTTTACAGGTGAGGAAAGAGAGACACAAGTGAAATGTAAATAGTCTTTAATTTCCAATCAATGGCAGAAATTATTCTCCCCCTCCATTAGAAGGGCCCCATAAATCCAAAAATCTACATAAATTCAAATAAAACCACAAAATATCCCTCCAGACCAGTGTTTTTCCTTTCCATTCAGTTATAAAGCTATCTGCCAAGGCCCAAACTAATGGGAAAGAGTTATTCCTTAGTATATGCTCTGTTGAGCCCAAAAGGAGAAGGGAAGCAGGGATCAGTGGCTAGGACACAGGACTGAAGCTCAGGAAACACAGATGCTATTCCAGGCTCTGCCACCTGCCTGCCGTGTGACCTTGGGCGAGACACAGTCTCCCAGTCTCTTTCCCCTCCTGCCCAGTGTCCTGTGCATTTAGATTTAAGATCTTCGGGGCTGCTCAGTTGCGGCCGCTAAGTGCTGCCATGAAGCAATAAATAATACCTGATAAAACTTGCAATGTACACGTTGACAAAGGTAGCCATCAGGTACTGACAGTCAAAGCGATCCATGATCCCGCCATGCCCTGGGATTGTGTTGGCAAAGTCCTGTGCAATCAGAAGAGTTTCACTGAGCTCCGCCAAATGCCCGTTATTCACATTTACTGCACACACGTAGCATGGACGCCCTGCGTGACACTGCATTCTCTCCCAGAACATCTGCTGATAGCACTAAACGCAGCCGGACTGAGGAGGGTGTTCATCACCCCTCCCCAAAGTTACTTTTTCACCCAGCAATACTTCTCGCACAAAAGCGCGCGACATCTGGACTGAGGAGCAGGAAATTCCACAGAGGTTGAAGTTGTATCATCTAAAACCCTGCCCCACTGAGCATCCTGTATTTTAAATTATTTTAAATTAAATATTTTAAACCTATACAAGGTTTATATTTACATATAAAAGACCCTATGTATGGGCAATGTGTTGGAGAAAGCTTCAGCTCGTGGAATTTCCTGACCTGCAGGTACTGAGTTTCTCAGCCTCAATGCTGTATCAACACTCATTTTAGCACTTCACCGTTGTACTTCATTAACCCATCTTTACTCCACATGAGAAGAGCCCTCCTCCTTCCCCTCAATATGGACAGAAGCCTCCTCCAACCCCACCATCCTCTGACCTACGGCATTGTTTACGGTGGTGACAATAAAATGCGTTCGGTATCAGACAGCAGGTGCATCGGAAGCTGACTATGCATACCCTACCTTGATTTTGAAGGCTCTCTTAAACCCACTAGCAAAGAATCCTCCGAAGGGCCCGATGAGGGAAGCAAAGGTGGAGAGGGCGATGCTGTGGATCTGGAAGGGATACATCCGGACTGTTTTCTGCAGACAAGGACAAAGTGGGAAAAGAATCAGAGAAACGCACTGGGCTCCACTGCAATCTATCCTAACCCTGCCTTACTGGAGTCCAAGGTCAAGATTTTCAAGTGACTAGTGACTTTGGAAGGCCAACTCGAGGTGCCAGATTTTCAGAAAGCACTGTGCATCTGCCCTCAAACTCAGGCCCCTTCAAGGCACTTCAAGTTGGGCACCCGAAGTCTGTAGTTGCTTTCAGAAACCTTGACCTGGGTGTTGATCACCTCTATTTAAACCCAAATCTGCGAAGACAAATCTCAGACGCAGACTGTCCCACAATTCACCCCTGCTTGACATCAGAGCAAAGCCACGGATGTATCTGGCCCATTTTGTCACGGTTTCCTTGTATTTCCCCGTCTGTCCGTACCCATCTGTCGTCTCTTGTCTCATACTTAGGTTGTAAGTGGCTTGGGGCATGGATTGCATTTGTTCTGTGTATGTCCAGTGCCTAGCACTATGGGGCCTTGGTCTATGAGAGCAGTGCACTGCATTCTCTGTAATTGTCTCTCTATTTTGCTAGATCACTTCATTTGCAGGAGGAGCCCTTTCTTACTTCACAGAAAGTCGAGCTGGAAGAGACCTTTCTTGACCACCTCGAGCAGGGTAAGATTGTTCCCTACAGTATGTTCTCCTGGGCTCTGTCCAATTTAGTCTTAAGCAACTTAAGAAATCTGGCTTCCACCAATTCCCTTGGGAGATTATTCCTTGGTTTAACCAGTCTCGCCATTAGGGGAACATCTCCGGAAATAACGTTTTCCTTGATCAGTTTCATCCAGTTACCTCTTGCTGCATTCCTTCGTAGTACCTTAAACTAATCCCCTCCCTCCTGGGCATTTCCAGCCCAGTTAATGTATCCCTTTTTAATGGCTATTGCCAAGCTATCCATAATTGAGAGTGCACATTCAGAGTCCTACCCAGCGAATGACAGACTGAATCACCAGGGGGATGTTATATTCTTGTAGCTGGAACAGCTCAGATGGCTCGCAATCCACAGTGAAGCTGTTGGAGTCGTTATTGAATTCCACAGGACAGGTGAAGCACCGGTATCCAGACATCAAGTACGACAGCTTGGTTGTGGGAAGCAGAAAAGGCGAGTCAAGAGAAACCAAGAACAGAGGCAGCTTAAAATTCACACCTTTGCTCGGTTGGCTATTGGGAGGGTGGGCGTTAGGCTGTGGAACTCCCTCCCCAGCTCTCCCAGCTACTGAAAGAGTTTTTGCTACGGCCATTCGTGGCCCCATATTTATTGCTGTCCCTCCTTCTCATCCTCGATTGCTCCCTTCCTAAGCACCCTCATTTTTCTCCTTCCCCTTCACTTCTGAATGTTACTTTTTCCCCCTAAATGTCCTTCAATCTGTTTTTATGTTGCAACGTGTTAAAATACTGCAATGCACCAATAGCAGAAAAGACAGATGGGGGCATGCATCCCCCTCATCAGATGGCTCTGATACAAGCCTTACCCATTCACCTGAACTCCGGAAGGCGTAATGACACCCTCTAAGAGAGAGAGAGCTGAGATTCAGGGCTGTGAGTCAGCCACATCCTTGGTTCAGTAAGAAGCTTACTCTCTTGCAAAGCATTAAGTTGGCTAGAGGCTTGGTAAGCGGCTTCTTTTCATATACATCAGCTTGGAAGGCAGCAATCAGAGTAACTGTACGATCAAGATAGAGCAGACAGCACCATCCAGCCAACATGCATTAATGAAATCCTTCCTTAACAGATCACAACAGCCTGACAAATTGGGACAGTCCTTGGACTTTTCAGTCTTCAGCTGAATTACCCAGCTCTCTCCGGGCTTTCTGCAACTGCACAGATATTAAATGTGGACTTATCCCCTCTCCCCACCCCCAAAAAGTCCCCCGGGGGACCAGAGCCCTGAGCTCCCCACACAACCTTGAGGCAGATACCACAGAAATGTAGCAGAGCAATCAGTGCAGAGGATCCCAAAATGCTTTGCCAACACTACAGCACCCACTGAAATGTTGCAGCCTCTAGCATGCACACCGGTAGTAGGCAAAGAGGGGACATCTAAGCCTAGGACACGAGGGCCAAAACACTGTTGTTACAAAGAGCGCCATGGCAAATCACTAGTGTCCAAGCAGAGCAGACTACTTCCTCTGCCACCCTGGCCTCTATCTGTACAGCTTGTGTAGCACTGGGAAATCCCATGGAGTTTGGGTTCTATAGGTCTGAGAATATCAAGGGCCACGGGAGAGGAAGCGATTTCTCAGCAGTGGGTTTGACACCTCCTCCCTGGAAGGCACAAGTCAGTTTAAAGCCCACTGTAAAACTTCAGACGACAACTTGGGTGGAAGAGAGCACAAAGCTTACGTGTGTTCCTTAACCGTGGCTGACAGATTGCACTGGTGTGTCTTATTATGGAGAGAGAGCCAATTAAATGCCATGGTGGGGTACCTACCAGCAGTCCAAACAGAACAGTGGCAAAGAACCCGCCAATAAAACCCTCCCAGGTCTTCTTTGGGGAAAGCTGCAGATACAAGAAAGAGAACATATTAAAAAATACCCTCAAGGCCTACCCCAAATAGCTCTGCAAAGTCAACACCCACCTCCCACAGAAGTTAAATGGCAAACAATATCCCCAGCTCATGATTTCCAAGGGGGTAACGGCCAACACATGAAGACTGGGGGGCAGATCCTTTCACTTGCTCTCACCCTAACAAGGCCAAGTTCCTAGAGGAAGGGGAAGCAGGCAAGCATCCTGCCTTGCAGCCCCCAGGCAGAGCAGTGGCCAGAATACACTGCCTCTATTTAAAAGCATTTAATATAATCTTAGCAAGGTAAGTAACTGAAATGTTACAACTTCAGGTTATTGGTCAAATATAGAGAGACACACACAGCCTCATTTCAGCCATTAAAAAAAATAAAAGGCCCATAAAGGGAATGGTTATTAGTCTCTGGGATACTCAACCCACTTAATTAACAGCATCCCTAGGAAAGGTTAGCTGATTAACAGCATCCCTAGAAAAGGTTAGCTTAAGGATTTTATGGTTTAGCCCAAAAGGAAAAAAAAATAGAGAGGAAGTTTTTCATTACAGTACATAATTCGGTACCATTAGTTTGACATTTTCTCATCACTAAGGAACGCCGTTCTCCATGCCGACTGTGCATTTAGTCTAGAATTGTTCTCACTGGCTTTTTCAAGTCAAATATTCAATAACTCCAGCTTGCATATGCTGCAATAAAGAAGAGCTATTTCTAAACTACCTCCTCCGATATGTAGTTGGCAAGCGCACGCCACAAGGAAGCGTCCATGCTCCCAAAGAACTTCACCAGATAACTAAACCAAACCTTTGTAGGAAACAGTGTCTTTTAACCATTAGTATGCAGAGCTTGGGATGGGGACAGAATTTAAATAACCAGTAGACACTGGATCAGGATCTAAAGAGGTACAATACAACACAAATGAGACACAAGCCCTGGCAAGTCTTCCTTCATATTCTTCACCAAGAGTCTTTTCAAACAACGATGGACAGGTGGAAAGGTTTTAGGCTGGGACCCAAATGCAAAGTCTTTAGCTCCACCACCCTGATCGATTCTCCAGTCTTGGGTCAAAGGCTCCATAGAGAAACAGAGCCTGAAGACAGGGTTTTGCACAGCTGACAAACCTTGATGAGTGGGGTGCGGCCAAAGAAAAACCCAAACATATAGGCCATGATGTCATTGCAGATCACACATGAAATCGGGACAATGAACCTAGAAGGAAGGGGAGAGAAGCCATTCATAACTAGCACTTTTGAAGTCATTGGAAGCTTAACCGCAATAGGTTATCCAAGCGGGCACTACCTGAACGTGGGCGAGTCTGGCTACACCGTGTCAGACTGACACTACTGTAAAAGCCCAGGTGTCATTAGCCCCAAGGCCCTCGCCAGCTGTCAGATCAGCTCTATGAATTCCCCCTTGCTGTGTTCTGTGCTTGTTCTAACATGCCGTGGGCTGTTAAACAGTCACCATGATTAACCCCAGAAGCATTTCAGGGGTGAGCCAGGTGCTCTGCCGTTTGTAAAGCACTTGAGAATGCTTCAGATTGCACACCATATAGTGTGCTACGAGCACTGTAAAGTTTTCATTGTTGCTGATATAAGGACCAAGGCGGTTAAGGATATTGGGCTGAATCCTCCACATTGGGCACCAACCTCACACGCTGGGCAGCAGCGGCAACAAACTGCCAAAGGGGGCTGGTTATTAAAGCCACTTTTCTACCCTCTTCCAACCACGCTCCCTTCCTAACGCGTTAACCTGGTGGCTGCTTTAAGTTATGCTGGCAGCAGCTGTGTCCCAGGGACCCCCTCACCAGGCACGACTGGCTGGCGTGCATGCTCTCCGCACCCACCCCCTATTCGAGTTCAGGTGACAAAGGCAGCTAAGCTACTTTCTGCCATCTGCGGGACTCCTCACTGCCAGAGGAATACGCAGCTGCCCCGTTAGAGTGGCTTTCTGGCTGCACTAACTGAGCAGCGCAAAGCAATCCGAAAAGGGTCCGGCTCATTGTTTGGCTTTCTTATGCAAAGCATGCTGCCGTCCCTTATGAAAGGCACATCCTAGCCTATGCTTGTTGGTTAAAAGTTTTAGTAAAAAACGCTTTAGCAAGGAGAAATCAGGAGCATATACTATGCAACACAAAGCAAAGTAACACGTAACAGGCACCAACTCACCAGATCATCCCATCAAACAGGTTGTGAATGATGAGGTGCGACTGGGTAACAACAATTAGCAAAGTCACATGGGTCCAACCAAACTGGAAGAGAAAACAGCATGCAGTCCAGTTTGCCTAGAGACATTTCTCGTAACAGCCTACGGCAGAAACCAGATACCGATGAATACTGTTTGGAGAGGGTCATGCCTGTGTGCATCTCAGGCACTGATCCCAGGCGGAAAGAGCATGATGTAAACGCAAAGATGGCAGCTAGTATTCATCCCTACTTCGGAGTTAAGCAAAGCAACATGTCCATTACATTTCAGAACCTGAGTGGGAGGATGTTTGACATTCCTGGACCAAGTACCCTTTAGCCCACACCCATCCCATACATCTTAGTCTACTTTGACTAGAGACCTGGAACATAAGAATCCCCATATTGATGACCGTCCATCTAGTCTGACATCCGGAATCCAGAAGGAAACAAAAGCATCCCAACAAAGGATACGGTCAGCCAATCTGTGCATCGTTATACTGTGGTGGGGCCAATCTAACCCCTGCAGGTGATTCCACCAACACCCTCAAGGCATGAGGTTTGAAGAACCTTGTACAATCAATCACTTTAGCTTGCACCACTGAAAGGGTTACTAAGAAATGCACTGCAAATGCAGACAATGGAATTCACATTTCTAAGGAAATCAGTCAGTTCAAAAGTCATATGCCAAATACTTCAAGCTGCCAGGAATAGCTTTTCCATTAAGCAGGATCGCAACACCCAGGGGACACAGAAGCATTTACAGGCTTGTGTTCTTGTAAACCATATATGCAAACAGCCTCCATCTCCCAAAGCTAATCGCTCCGGAGCAGCAAAGCCGTTTATTTAATCTTACCATGTAGAACTGGAGACGGTAATGCTTCTTCACCAGACTCAGGACAAACATGCAGAAGCCTTGTGGGAAGAGAAAAGAAAGAGCAGAGCAAGATCAGGTCTTGCAGTAGTAGGAAATGCCTCTCAATTTCCCATTACATCTGCCATATCATTGCAGCATCTCATCATTGTTTCAGCTACAGAACAGAGTCAGCAACATGAGGGTCATGTGCGCTGTGGATGCAAAATGGTTAATCAAAGAATGGAAATTGTTAAAAAAACCCAAGGACATATAGCCAATTAACCGTGATCACCCCTATGCAAGTTAGACTGTTTTCTGCCAACAGCTAATCATTTATTCTACCTCTGATCTTCCCATGTAGTATCAACTATAAAGTATTCTTCACTTACCTGTTTAATGGCACAGAGCTCTTAATTAGCTGCTGCATCCCCCCCATCCACCCAGAGATGGCTGCATTTACAAAGTGACACTCTTTAGATACAGTCTGTCTGCCAGTTGTTTAAGCGCTTTAGGGTCTCGGGAGAACCCTCTTTAGCGTCTATCCTCCTCCCCCAGTTTTTACCAGCTCCCCCACCTCACAAATAATACCCACTGGTGAGCCCATGTTGCTAGGGCCATTGGAAATCTGCGCACAGCTCTCAATGGCAAGTGCCGCTCCATTTCTAGGTTGAAGCCCATCCTAGGGATTCAGGACTCGCAGTGAGCTTGCGAGCTGAGAGAGAACACCTCCACTTAATCACCAGAAAGGAGGAGTTAAAAATAGATCTTCAGTTCATCCAGAGTCTGCCTCTGCACTGTTTACACTGACAGGAGAGTTACTCTAGGTCTGGAGTAGCATTGCAGAATTTACCAGCAAAGGCAAGAAGTCTACTCACCCTCTCTTTACCCAGAATGAAAAAGAAAAGGATCATTTCCTCACACATCAAAATATTAATCACCAGGCAAGTAAAACTTTGCAAGGCTCGCACAGGGGAAAGAAAGGTGGAAATTACAGTTAGTTATTCTGCCTAGTCACTACCCAAAGGAAGTAACATCAAAGGGGACCGTAGCTTCCCATCTGATGCAGAGGGCATTTTGGTCACTTACACCGCACAATTAGGCAAGTGTGGATGCAGCTAGTCACAGACTTGTCTGAATCCCAAAAGACATCATTGCAACGGCCTCTGAGACGTAACTCAAAGCCAACGATGGCTCCGTCTCCCACAGATGCTTCACTTCTGGCTCATTTCATGAGTCACACTTGGCCTAGAGGTGTGAAGGAAGCCTGGGATGAGGCTGCGTATCGCAGGTCTACAGGAAGAGGAATATTGCTCCAGGGCTGCGAGTCAGGCCCCTTTCCCTACTAGCGCTGCATTCATGAAGTGGGTGCACGCTAGGACTGGAGACTAGGGGAGGCAAAATGAGAGGAGGAGAGGAAAGATCAAAAGCAAGTATCAAGCTCATTTAAACAGAGACTCTGGAGAGAGTCAGGTACTTACAGCAACACCCTACTTAACCACTGGACCATCCTTCCCCCTCCCTTGTATTTTCATAAGGCAGCACAAATCCAAACGGGGACACTGGAGCCCTACCTGTCTACGGTGGGGGTTGGGGGTGGGGGGAGAGCTGCATTTCAAGAGGCTGATGACGTAACCCCTGCTAAAAAAACAGCAACGAGACAAATTTACCTGGTGGAAACAAATAAAATTACCTGTTAAGT
This sequence comes from Eretmochelys imbricata, assembly GCF_965152235.1. NCBI lineage: Eukaryota > Metazoa > Chordata > Testudines > Cheloniidae > Eretmochelys > Eretmochelys imbricata. Next base: position 10,524,853 of record NC_135597.1, on the reverse strand, counting down.
AGAGGGCAAAGGAAATGAAGCGATGGTATTTGCTGAGAATTCGCAAGGGCTCCTCTCTCTGAACCAGGGTGAAAAAGTAATCCGTTACCGTCTCGCCATAGAAAAAGTAGTTTACACACAGCAGAAAGTACCTGTGGACACAGCAGCATTCCCTTTAATAGGACATGGTTGACTGGTAGAAAATTAGACTCGTACACATCAGAGGTTATCAGATTGCACTATCTACACTGCGTGCAAGGGGAGGATACGACTGAAGGTTCACATACTGGGCGGCAGAATAATGGTGATTTTTATTTGAAAGTCTGCAGAAAATTCACTTACATTGGGCGGGGGGAAAGGTGGAAGCCGAAGTAGAGGGTCAGGGCCTGATTCTCACTTGCACTAAGGTGGCTTGGGCAGTGTGAAGGAACCTTACTGCAAGCAGGGGGGGGGAAATCAACCCCTCACATTTCTTCTGATCGAAACATTACATCTTCACGTAGAAGCCGTGGCTCCATTAAATGCAAATACTTGGCTGTCGCCTATGTTACAGTACAGTCCTGTTCAATTTTTGTTTAGTATTATGGTGCTCAGGAAGCGTTTGCCTTTAGGTGGCACTGCTTAAGAGTCTTCTCCAGGTTCCTGGCTACTGGAGGCAGTGACCCCCTCCTTCTCTGTGGCATGCCATCAGACGCTGGGTGCAACCAGTACAGTTCCATCCCAATCGCACAAATAAATTTCAGTAGGTAAATACCCCAGTAGGTAAATATCCTACACCCTTAGCCTGAGCAATGCAACTGGAACCACAAGTCACATGTTTACTCATCGCTTCTCTCGGTAACAGCATTCACCACCACAGACCGGGAGAGTCAGACCTCGCTCTCAGCAGACAAGCAATGGAACGAAGCGTATAAATATGACTGAAGATGCCCAGTAGTGGCTGGCTGCACCATCAATGAGGTGTCAAGGGATTCAGAAGCACCCTAGGTGGAAGGCATTACGCACATTGAGAAGGATCATATTGTGCTGCTTGACTCTAATGAAGAGCACCATAGTCGCTCTGCTTACCAGCTGAGGGTCCTGAACCAGGGCAGCTCATATGAGCGATACACATTGTAGCCGATGGTGATTATCTCCTGGAAACACTTGATCTGGACACACATCACCTGCAAAAACAAACATTGAGCAGCAACGTCATTCACAGAGAAACTAAACCAGGACCAGATAACCTGCAATGGGCTGCTAAGTGCATGTAAAAAGTGGGAGCTCTAGAGTGACCCTTCCTTACAGGCGCCACAAGGAGAATTCCTCTCGTCTTGCCAGTGAGCTCCTCCTCACCCCTAAATCTGACACAAGGGGGCTCCTCGTAGGCTGAGAAATTGTTCACTTGCTCAACCTGCTAACAGCCAGAGCGAGCTGCTTTCCCTGCCAGGCAAAGAACACTACACCCTGCGAAGCCGTGGACTGGCCGACTCCAAGAGCTCACCGCCCCATTTTAAGTTACGTTTCCAACACTAGGTTTTTCTATCATGAGTTCCGGTCAGTTCTGGGGAGACAATCCCTCCTTCACTGGCACTGTCTTATCACTGTTCATCGCAGGCACTCGAGAGGACTGGCACTTCAAGACCACCGTGAGAAGGGAACATGCCCAGCAGAGATACAGCCAGACTGGAATTGGGACAGGCTTCACAAAGGCAATGAGGCTGCCGGATGGGTTTCCCCGGCGGGGACTGGACCTGGAATCTCCGGATCTACAAGCATGCACCTCTACAGCCTGAGCTGAAAATCCCCGCTCTGTATCAGCTCTAAACCCTGAGAGAGAGCCACACTGCAAGCACACATGATGCACACAGAGAGTGCTCAATGGCAGACGAACAAACAACCAGATTCAGCTCTCCACCCACACACCTGGGCTGTGATAGCAATAAAGGAAACAGGAGGATTCCACCAAGACAGCACCAATTAAATAGTAATTGTGGCAAGGAACCTTATTCCCTGCAGATCATGGAGCAGAACAGCCATTTGACAGCTTTCAGCCATGACCGAACAGGACCAAATTAGCACTGGGAACCTCGAAGCACAAAGCTCTGCGTACTCATTAACTTTCTCAGCCATCTAAGTCCCTGACAACCGTTCATCCATAATGGTCCATTTAATGAAGAGTTTTGAAAGAGCACTTACAATCATCATTAAAACCATGGGTCCCAGGTAGATGATGATGAAGAAGAACGCAATCATTGCCAGAGTGAGGATCCCTCTGACCCACCAGTTCTTCCATCTAGATCACAGGAAGAGAAAAGTGAACGTTAGGCAAAGGGCCTATCGAGCAGGAAAGCTGGGAGAGATGCACTTGTTATCTCTTCTGCACAGCCTCCTGGTGAACGGCGGAGGCAGGAAACGGCAGCGTATCCTTAGCTCAGCGGCGGTGCGGAGGCAAGAAACGGCAGCGTATCCTTCGCTCAGGGGCGGTGACAATGTCACACCAGTCCATTCACCCAGCTCTGGTGCAGAGAGGAATGCAGAGAGGATGACACAGCAGCCGTGTGGGTAAGCTCAGGAAGGGAGTTCTGTGCTGGGGGACAGCACAGGAGGTGCTGAAGATTCATTTCGGTGAGAAAGTGACAGACGAAGGTAGCAAGGAGTAAATAGGAATAGACAGTTATACAGGGCCTTACCTAGTCTGAATTCGCTTTGTAAGAGTATTATGCCCATTTTACAGATACAGAAATGGAGATAAAGAGTTGCCCCAGATCACACAGAAATGGCAGAACTGAGGTTCAAACTCAGGAACCCCAACATCCAGTACTCCCCCTCAGTCCACTAGGCCATGCTGCAAAAAAAAACCTCTCAAAGATCACCCTCTAAATCTGCCGGAAAAAAAGGACCGTACCACAATTCTGCCAAAGAAAAGCAATCTCAACACCAAACTCGCTCAGCCAGCCCCAAAGCTCTCTCCCCAGGCTGAGAGCAGGAACAGAATACAGCAATTTTAGCCAAGCCAGTCCCTCCAGAGGGGTCAGTTACCCATGAGGTGTGTTGCTCCTGTCACCATCTACTGATGGGATAGAACATCGTGTCTAAGTTGGTTAAACAGTGGGGCTAGTAAAAAAAAAAAAATTTTTTTTAAAAAGGAGGGGGGTATTTAAATCGGATTTTTTTTGATAAAATGCTTTGAGGAAAAAAACACTTATATAAAGTTAGTTTTAATTAAGATATATTATAGCTCAAGGATCTCTCATCATGGAATAGGGATTATAAATTCTAATTCTATAGCATGAGACAATATAGTCATGTAATGTTTAAGAAAAGTTTTATTAATGAGTTCCAATAGCTCATGGATTAGGGACCCAATCTTATGGGGTTCCTCAGGCTTCTGTATAGATTATTTAGGTTAATCTTTCTATCTACCCAATGGGACTCAGTGCTCAGTCTAGAAGATACCATCAGAGATGCTTTGTTTTGCAGTTCTCAGACTGTGGACTTGTGTCTCCAGAGGTAACATGCTTGTTAACAGCAAAAATGTTTTTAAATAAATAAATACTATAGAGGCGAGAAATAACAGACCTCAACTCTATTGTCCCTCTGCAACTTTGTGTACACAGAGTCAACCCCTTACCTCTCTCTAAAAGTGCAAAGTTTCAAAAAGTTCAATGAATAGAAAGTTGTTGGGGGCAGAATAGATCTGGACAAGGAGAAGAAGTCTGGAGCTAAATGTGAAAAGCAAGGAACATTTGCTTGTTTTGTTAAAATATTATACATTGGCTGTTGAAAAATACTTAATGTTGTTGTTTTAGTTAAATAAAACAATTTAAATGTCTGTCTGGTGATGCTCTCCTCCTAATACAGGACGGAAAGAAAATCCCCCAAATATTAATGATTAACCTGTTGAATTGGAGATAGTTCACCTCCCAATGACTTCATAATATCTGCTTCCATTACCTTTGGTAAATGAAATAACCAAACAATCATTCATTTTCGGATATAGCTGTAAAACTAATCTGAAAAGTTTTCAAAATAAATCACTGTTTAAAAATGTACATAGTGTGTAAATTCTAAAAATGAAACCTACATCTATCTCTGAGTTGCGAAGAATATGTATTAAGGTTATAACAACAAACAAGAATGCACTTTTATGCAGAAATCTGGGATTAAATAGAGTCTTCCTGACTAGTGATTTAAATCAAATCCACCCTGGTTAGTAAAAAGGGAAAGTGCACCAATATGCTGGGAGCCCCGGAAGCAATGGAAAAGTTTTATTTAATGCTACCTTGAGGATAGGTTGGAGAGGGCCCTGTTTAAGACCTCGGGAGTGTCATCTGATGTAGGTGCAGGAGGGGCCCCTCCAAACTCTGATTTGCATTCACTGTCCGATGCGGTCTCTCCATCCAGCTTGTTTTCCGACTCGGACTCCTGCAGGACAAACACAGGCAAACAGATGTATCAGATACCGGTGATCGTTCTTCTGATCTTCATTTAAAAATGCACTAGATCAAGCCATTCCACCCTTATTCCATTCTTATTTCCTCTCAACACAGCCTGTAGCTAAAAGGAAAAGATGGCAAGATATTCTGGGCACAAACTGGCTTACTTAATTGACCCTGTTCTTGTTTGGGAGCCAAACACTTAAGTGACAGGACCTACGGGGCAGAACCACCTGCAACTGAAGCCAATGGAAGTTTTACTAAGGACTTTAAAGAGAAGAGGTCCTTTTTTTTGTATCACCAAAGGTACTTTGTAGTTGTTCTAAAGCCTGAATGATGCACCGGAGGTCATGGGTACATGAGTTTGTCAAGAGCCATGTTCGTAAGGTGTTCGGGAACCCCAGGGGGTCTCTGAGTAAGCAGTAACGCTCAGAATTAGAGTGAAAGGTCTCCAGAAAGAAGGGGAAGACTTGTGCTTTTGGAGGTTTTTCTCTGTACATTTCTATGCAATGACTTAACTCATGTACGCTAAAATTAATGCCAAAGAAACCCCCAAAACACCAAGAAAGAAAAACATAATGTTCCCATGGAAGAATGTCTCATCATTTAAACCTGACTGTCCCTTTAAGCCACCGCAGCAACCCGATATCCAGGACACACGTACCCTATGCACTAGCCTATCTGTATGAGTGCAACGCCCAGCTAGGAGTAGAACCCCATTAAGGTAGGTGCTGTACAAACACACAGTAAGAAACAGTCCACGTCCAAAAGAGCTTATCACCAAAACAGGCAAGATGGACAGGGTGGGAGGGGAAACAAAGACGAAAGGAGACGTGCACAATTGGCAGAACCAGGAACAGAATTCTGGCCGGCCTTCTGACTCCCAGTCCAGCACCCTAGTCACTAGACCACACTACTTCTCTTCAGTCCTTTATACATCAAACAGCAGCAAAGAGGAAGATTTTGCCGTCTGCAAGTGACCGTTAGCAGCGCAGTTTCGTGTCTGGGTTTCACTTATCACTAAGCCACATTCCCGACTATGCAGGGTGTGCCTATAATTACGGCTAAGATTATGTCACGGAGGTCCCAGAATTGTGACTACGAGAGACCTCCATGACATTTTCTGCTTCAGCAGGGCCCCTCCTGCAGCTCCTGGCTGCCATGGGCAGCAGGGGGGCCCCCAAAGCCACAGCAGTGGTTGGTGCTGGACCCAACCTCCCTATTTTGTCAGTTATTTTTAGTAAAAGTCAGGGACAGGTCACGGCTTCCGTGAATTTTTGTTTATTGCCCATGACCTGTCCGTGACTTTTACTTAAAAAACCCCCACATGACAAAATCTTAGCCTTACCTCTACCATCCACACTTCCGCGTCGAGTGGTGAGTCATGCCCAAGTCTCAAGTCAGCCCCCAGATCCCAGCATATGCTATTTTAACACTCCCAAACAGGAGTGTGTTTTCAGGAAGTGCAGGGAGGGAACCAAGTCAGCAAACGCGGTCAGCTTTGTCAAAGTTAATCTCCCTGGGCTCCTGCAACGTTCCGATGCTCTGCCAGATGAGACAGCACCTAGAGCTGGTCCAGGAAAAGCTCCCCAGTAAACTAGAGGTTGGGCCAATATACATTTAAGTGTATCTGGTTTAATAAAATCCCACAGGAATAAAAGCAGGAGCCCTGTTCAGTCTCCCTGAAAGCAGCGAAGGATATTGGCCCTAAGACATCAGGTAGCTATGGTCGCAAGCCAGATTCCTACAGACAAAGACAACCAGGCTGTCAGAGCAGTATTTTTAGCCACTTCCATCCATTGCAACGGGGGGGGGGACGTACCGACACCATTTCCTGGGGTGAGTGACCTATGGAATCAGAACAAAGCCACACTCCCAAACCTCTCTGTTGCACTGTATACCACACCGGATTTGCTCAGAGCCAGCCTTGGGGGGAGAGGGGGGAAGAGTTTATTGTTCTTGCTTCTGGACTTTATTCCAAAATGAATAGCAAAAGCAAATAGGAACTGGAAATAAATCTGGATTTTTGTGCTGAATACCCAACAGGACCGGTTTTGGGGTGCATTCAGCAGAAAAAGAGTTAACCATTTTAAATTTGTTTTTATTCATCCTAAGTAAAGTCCACTGGCTCCTCTCAGCTTCCAAGAGCGACTAAAATACCATTAATAATCTTATATCAGATACATGCCTGCACGCAACCACTAATTCTTTGCGTCTTCAAGTACAGTAGAACTTCAGAGTTATGAACACCAGAGTTACGAACTGAGCAGTCAACCACACACCCCATTGGGAACCAGAAGTACACCATCAGGCACCAGCAGAGAGAGACAAAAAAAAGCAAAACACAGTACAGTACTGTGTTCAACGTAAACTACTAAAAAAAAGGGGGAAAGTTTAAAAAAAGATCTGATATGGTAAGCAAACTGTTTGTGCTGGTTTCATTTAAATTAACATGGTTAAAAGCAGCATTTTTCTTCTGCACAGTAAAGTTTCAAAGCTGTATTAAGTCAATGTTCAGTTGTAAACTTTGGAAAGAACCTGCCATAACGTTTTGTTCAGAATTACGAACAGCCTCTGAAGTTCTACTGTATCCAAATCGTTCAAGGACATCACATGCTGTGAGGTCACTAGCTAAAACGCACGGGGACTGAGAATGCTTTGGACACGCAGGGAAAGGATGCTAAACCTGGACTTGTGTTGAATCCTTCCCCCACTGATTAGGCTGACCAAGTTATCTTTATTTGAGAGAAGGCTCTGGAAAGAGATCACAGGGGGGAAAAGATCACAATCATTTCACTGTAGCTCAAGTATAGCACCCATGTATCCTCTGGGAAAGTGCTGATTTATAACTCTACATGGCAATATTCGGGGAAATCGCAAGATAACTCATCTCTGTGCCCCTTACAACAATAGGCGGCTTTGTTCTTGTGCCGGTGACGGAAGCGCACAGATGCACTAAACCAGAATGGCCTTTTCCGCATGGATACTCATGAGTCCTGAAACTTAGGATGGCACTTCGCCTACTTCACTCCAGATGGCATGTGATCTTTCCATGCTGCAACCGCTACTCTACCTAAGCACATCAGGCTGAGATGAATACCACCGATCTATAGACATCAAACATATTAACTTGTAAAAACCTTAACCTTATCGTATTTTATTTATTGTGCATTCTAACACAGAGCCTGTGCTTGCAGGCTGTGCACTGAAGAACTGAGCTTTTGTGGTTAACGCAGGAGACTTGGCCCCGAGGAGCTTCAGTTTTCACCCATTTGCAAAGCGTGTGAAATAATTCTTAAATGCTTTCGAGGGGGTGGTGAGGTTTAACGTTTGCAAAGTGCTCAGAGACTAAGAGAAAATGCACCACAGACGTGCAATGTAACACTTTTATGCTTTATTTTGGGGGCCTGGGTGGGAGGGAGAGAGAGACAGGGCAGACTGGATGGCTCAGGCCATATGATCTTCAGTCTCAAGGGTATAGGTTCAACTCCCACCCAGACTGGTGGATGGTTATTTAAAACAGGATACAAGAGTGTGGCCATTCTGCATTTTCCTGTCCTCAGCATGGGAGATTTCCATAGAATTCTCCATCTGGATCTTGCCATCTGTTCCCCCACACAACAATCTCTGGCTGACACCAATGAAGCAGAGTGTTCCCTCCAAGTCAGGGTTAGGACACGGAGGGCAAAGCAGCATGTGGGAAGTCATGCTGCCTGTGAACAAAGCACTTCATTGCTCCTGAAAGGTGCTCCAGACGATTATATGCATACCCAGGCCTGACTTTTCAAGATGTAGATCACCCCTGGTTCTCAGATCTTACCAGAAGAGAGTACAAAAAAAGGCAGTCAACAAAACCCTGAACTTAAAGGGACACTGAAGGTACGTTGCTAAATTAGGAATGATTTCTGCAGTGTGTGTCGACTGTTCCATTTGAGCCTGACAGGCACTGGAAGAAAAGAATTTTCCCTGCCGGGAATCTCACCAGTCAAGCTGACAGACAACATAAATTAGGTTTTCTTTTTAAAGCCACAGTGTCAGAGCAGCACTGCTCCCATGCTAATTTCTCTCTGAAACGGAGCTAGGATTACATATAGGACATTATAGTGCTTAATAACGTGGATTAGGGTGGTAAGAGACTCAGTAATTTTCCACTATTTTTATACCTCAAGTAAATTGCAACCATCCCTCAGCAAAACACCTTTTTAAAGCAGCTGACCAGGGTGCTAAATAACATGCTGTTTCGCCAGTGGATGATGTGCTGTGGTCTGGTCTGCTTAATCCAGTTGTGGAATTTCCATGGTAACAACCTCATGTTGTTTCTTGAAAGGCAGCAAATTACTTTCTTGAAAGGCAGCAAACAAAGCAGACCGATCCTTAGACAGTTCGGTAAAGGATGAGTATCTGATATGAATACATCTTGCTGGTTGGTCACCACAAGCAAAACAACCTACAAGTAGCACAGATGATGTTAAATGATACAGACACAGAGGAATGGCAGGTAGAAAGATATGTCCATTGATATTGGCCTGTGATTGTAAGTGTTAATTTTTAGGTGACGGAATTTTAAAAAAAAAATCCAGCCACATGTGTCTGAGGGAATAAGCGCAATTCCTATTGGCGTCAGCGTAAAAAGCATAAAAAAAAATCAATCCCAAAAAGCGTTTCAAATTGGGCACCCACAAAGGGCATTCTGTAAAAACGTTGGCTTCACTTTCTTTAGTAAAAAACACAGGTAATCTGTTAGAGCTTGGAATCACAAGAGATTTAACGGAGACTAATATCCTTTGTACCATTTATGCTTTCTGTTAATGCTTGCAGGACAGACTATCGTGTAACAGGCTCATCAAAGCAATTCAAGATGTGAGAACCCAACACCTGACTATTCTGTCTCGGGATCTTTTGTTTCCTATCACGTCTTTATGTTTAAAAAGACCCTGCTTGCTCTTCGTTCTGCAAGAAGCGTGCTGCTCTTGTGGGCGAGGCACTGGACTGGAATTCGGGAGACGTGGGTTTTCAATTCCTAGATGAGCCAGCCTTCCTGAATCTTTGTGCAAGTCCTTTAATCTCACTGAGCTTCAGTTCCCTATCTGTAAAATAGGGACAATATACCTCTTGAGGTCCCTTCCAGCCCTACATTTCTATGCTTCTACTCCTCTTCTACTGTCCTTGGTCTTGTGTCTCTTTCGACTGGGGGGTACAGAAGCTAGCATAATGGGCTCTGAACTTAGCGAGGGACTTTAACATTTAATGCTTCACTGGCTTCATTGTAACTACCTGGAAGAGTGAGCCTTGAAGGATTTGGCCTATATGCGAAGTCTGAGGCCTAAAAATACTACAAACTCCTCACTCAGGCTACATTCTCCACATCTGTCAGATCCCTTGTTCCCCAGCTGCTCTCCTGAGAATCACCCTGGGCTACTGATGCTCCAAGTAGCCTTCTATTCAACTCCACTAGAGCAAAATCACTCTCTGCATTCACTGGTTCCTTTACATAAGCACTGCAATACAGGGTCAGAGCAGCGGTTCTTCTAGCCCAGTTTCCCGTCCCCAACACTGGCCAGTACCCGAGCTTCATGGGCAGCGTACATAACATGGCAGTTGGAGTGATCCCCCCTCCCCACCCCCGTGTCTTCCCCTCCCAGCCTCCGGTCACCAGAGGTTTAGAGTTGCCCCGAGCATGGGGTTGCATCTGACCATCTTGGCAAATAGCCACCAATGGACCTATCCTCTGTGAACTTATCCAGTTCTTTTTTGAACCTATTTATGCTTTTGGCCTTCACAACATGCCATGCAAACGAGTTCCACAGGTTAACCGTGCACTGTATGAAAAAGTATTTCCTCTTGTTTGTATTAAACCTGGTGCTTATTTATTTCATCTGGTGACCCCCGGCTTTTGTATCGTGGCAAAGGGTAAATAACACTTCCCTATTCACTTTTCCTCACACCATTCATGATTTGATAGGCCTCTGTCATGTCTCATTGTCTTAGGGTTTTACTACGGTTTCAACCAGTTTGCCCAGGGAGGCTCATTGGCCTGTAATTGCCACCATCGCCGCTGTGAAAACGTTTCTTCAGCTGTGGAAGATCAACAAAACGCGGGTAATAACACTTTGCTCTTCCGCAAAGATGAGTTTATGATTCTAAAACATTCCCCGTGGATGTCTTATCTCCTTCCCGTGGTTGCGGAGACTGAAGCCCAGAGAAGCTAAGAGGCTAGCTTATATAGTGAGTCAAAGTCAGGAACGATACCCAAGACCCCAGACTTCTCATCCCCTTTTCTAGCAATTGACCATATTCCTTCCTGAATATGAGCCTACACGCAGCCTCTTCGCTGCACTTCAACCAGCTGATCATGGAGACCCAAAAAACAAAGAGCTTGTAGCAAGTTAAGCCATCTTCCAGGGAAGCTGCTCAAAAATAAGTCTCCTCCCTTCATTTTCATCGTTTGAGTTCCTTCCACAAAGCCCTTTTTGAAAAGAAAAACAAAGGGGGGGGGCGGAGAAGGGAGGTCACACAAAGAAAACATTTCTAAAATTGGAGCTCTGAGGAGAGCTCTCCCAGGAGCAGAGGCAGACAGAGCCTTTGCAGTGCATACTTTGATCCTCTGATCTCAGGCTAGCACCAGAAAACTGTTAGTCTGATCTTTTCCCAGCCATGGCGTCCCCCTGCTGCTAAGCAGACACCAGTCGGGCATTTACAGAGACTACTCTGCTCGATCGCTCACACAAGACAGGAGCTGGGTAAGAATTCAAATCGCCCCCACCCTCAACCTGAAACCAAGCCTGGGCATCAGGTCATCCTGGGGTAATAAGGACCATGAGCCGATGGCATAAATACATCAGCCCCGCAGAGCTGCACGGTTCTCTCTAACTGCTCATAAGTCGAGATTTTATTCCATCAGTGATGTGCAAGCAGCAGATCTTGAACCATGTTGCACACACGACATTGCGTCTCGTAACACTGGGTTTCTACATGAAAAGGCTCAGTCACACAAAAGTTGCATGTACCACATCAGATACCAGGAAACCTGTTTACAGTCTCCCTGTACTGCAAACGCTCTTCAAAAACTCTCTCACACACCCCCCCCACACCCCCAACTTTTCCCCCTTCACCATTTTTGTTTGTCACCTCTCTATTTAAGAATCAAATTTACACGGTGACCAAGTCTCTTATCTTTACTAGAAAAGATAGTCATTAAAGATTGCAACTGTTTTGGCTTTGTTTGAAGTATACACACCTCCAAAAAACTTTACTGCTCTTTATAGGCATAACTTCAAGCCCCTCTAACAAAATGAGCCCCCAATTCCTTGCAGATGGAAGATGGAGGAGGAGCAAATTTGATGACGATAAAGGGAAAGGATGCAGCTGTGCTCACAAAAATAGGGCCCCTTGTTTGAAACCAGTTGAGTTCTGCAAGTTGAAAAAATATTGTTGAGGGTACAGAAGGGGATGGGGAAATATATTTGTCAAACAAAGGTCTGAAAGAACCAAATTTGGATTTTTTTTTAAACCATTTACAGCCCAATTAAGGCCACTTTACATAAGTGGCAGTGGGAGTAAGTTCTATCTACACATATTTAAGGTTCCTTTGCATGACCAGAGTGGAGTACAAGTGACAGAGTATATGGGCCATCAGGCCATTCCCCGAGTCTGGGGAGAGAAAAATGTGTCCCTTTAACTTCATTCAACATTCTAGCAAGACTACAGGAGGGAAATATGCATGCAGTGTTACACTTGTGTAGCGACACATGATTTACCGTGACGGATTAGGTCACTGATCTAAAAAAAGCCTGATACCCTGCCACCAGCAGAGACCAATTCCAAATTCTGTAGGGGACGGCGAAGAGGCACCCAGCCACCAGGGCTGGCCGGAAAACAAGAATTCTGTTTCACACAAAAACAAAACAAGCAGTTTCATCATTTGTTTTCATTCCACATTCAAAAGGGTTTCAATCCAAAATTTTCATGAAAAAAAAAAACGCATGAGACCCACCCCAGAAGACCCAATAGTCCATAGGTTAGGGCACTCCCCTGGGACGTAGGAAACCCTTGTACAAGTGCCAGCTTTACCTGATTCAGAGCAGAGCTCTGGACATGCCAAGTGAGTGCCTTAACCTCTAGGCTATTGGTTATTCCGGGGTGAGTGTCCCTCTGCAGAAATTCCATCCTGGATCTGAGAACCCTGCCCAGTGAAAACTGTCAAAATAGATACGTTTCTGCAAAAAGTTTCAGTATCGACAAAAAGAAAAGGAGTACTTGTGGCACCTTAGAGACTTCTTAGAGCATCTTCCAGTGGAAAAACGTTTTGACAAATAATTCCCCACCATCCCTACTAGCCTCCAGGAAGGGTTGTGGAGGGCGGGAAGAGCTGGCAGTTCAATGCAGCAATTGGGCTTTCTTACCCTTCTCTTGAGGAATCACAAATAGGGATCATAACATGATGCAGCCTTTGAAAAAATTCAGGCACATGACCTCGTCCAGCAACGAGTGCCACCAATGTGCAACGACCTGTTTCCTTCAATACAAGGCCATTAGTCTGAGCGATCCCTTGCTCTCATAATACAAGTCAGGTACTGATCAGTTCTCATTGTAGCCTTTATAACTTGGAAGTAATTCAGTCGAATCACAGATACACAGGTCCATCTAATCCAACTGTGTCCAATGCTACATGCTTCAGAGAAATAACCCTATGCACAAAGGAAGTTTCTTCCTAACCCATGAAGGATAAGGGGTTATACCATTTATATTTTTTTCTCTAGGAATTATTGTGGGGAAGTTCTATGACCTGTGTCATAGAGGAGGTCAGACTAGACGATCATAATGGTCCCTTCTGGCCTTGGAATCTATTAATCTTATTACATCCAACTGTGGATGTTCCTTGCCATATAAACATCTCTAACTCCTGTCTGAACCTTACTAAACTCATAACCTCAATACTCCGATAGCAAGTAAAAGAACAAGTTTGTAAACAGCAAGGGAGAACAAGAGCCTTGAACTGTGCTGTAGGAACTGAGAACTAAACACTTGTTGTATTCATTAATAACAAACATCCACTGATAGCTATTTTTCAAGCAAATCCTTGGCTGGTGAAAGATCGTCAACAGGCAGTAAGTTCCACAGGTTAAGTGGGGTATGTAAAATTAGCAATTACTTGTTATTGGAGTAGCGCCTAGGAGCCCCCCGTCCTGGATCAAACAGAACAAGACAACAAAGAGTTTACAAGCTCCTTTTTAGAATTTGTTTTTCAGTTTCACTGGCTGCCTCTGCCTCCTCCCTTGGCAAAAAGGATACACAGCAGCACTCAAACCATCATGTTATTTTACATCTTCCTCTCCGGTCCCCTCTTATTAGCATCATCTCTTGGTTGAAGAGCCCTGCTCTTCTGTTTTCCAGGTTGAACTCTGAGTTCTTGCCAGGCTTTTTGAGAGCACAGTTTGTACTAGTACATGTTATAAACCCAGATATTTGACACGGGCTCTGGAATAAGTAAAACCCAATTATTAAGAGTCGAACAAATACCAGCTTCTTCCATTGTGGCTTTTTGGACTCCTCGGGTAAGCGAGCATCACTAAATAGTTGTGCACGTTTAGTCCAGCCTTTCCCCACATGGACACTGAGCATCAGCTATTTGCCTGAGTATCTGTGACATGATCCCAGTTGTCATGGAAACAAGTGGCAGTATTTCTAGGCCAGAAACCTCACCACCAAATGGGAAAACCGACCCAAGCAATTAACAGCCTTAGATTTGTATTAGTTCAAGAAATCCTTTTATCTGTGCACTCACCTCGTCTAAATGGAAAGAGACAATTATTCTTTTTGCAAGAATCCAGCAAGAAGTAGACACAGAAAATACTACTTATTGCTACAAAAAAGAATCGGGCTTTGGGTCAATAGCACTGACAACTGAAGAACTGGGAACAACTCAGTAAGGCACCAATTTACATTATTGGTGTGTAGGCAGCAACTCACATGTGGAAGGACTTGCAAAATCAAGGCCTACATAACTAGTCAAATGAAATGCAAAACTTCGGTCTTGACCAATTGCGGTCATTAATTATCCCAAAGCCCTTTTCATAATAAGCGGTGTTAGCCATTGTGCCCTGGCCAGCTGTCAACTCAGGTACCTACACTCCACCTACTTACACTCCCTTTCTTTTAGGGAACCAATTTATAGCTACTACGAGAGCTTTGCTCCCCCCTTTGATTGTCTTACAGATAAAATGGGTCCTAGGAGGGATTTAAATGTAGGGAGAAATGGAACACAATTGGCAAACTAGATACCAGATCCTTAGTTGCTCTGCTGGATCTATGTTCAGAAACTGCTTCTTCAGAGCTGATCGATCTGCTTGTTTGAAACATCTTCCAGAAACTGAGGCAACTAATTAAGTAAAGGGTGAAAATCTACCCGGCTGAAGGTCTGACAGTGAGACTAAATGTAGAGGATGGGGAAGAGTCTGCAATATAGCAGGTTTCAGAGTAACAGCCGTGTTAGTCTGTATTCGCAAAAAGAAAAGGAGTACTTGTGGCACCTTAGAGACTAACCAATTTATTTGAGCATAAGCTTTCGTGAGCTACAGCGTGGCTTATGCTCAAATAAGTTGGTTAGTCTCTAAGGTGCCACAAGTACTCCTTTTCTTTTTGCAATATAGCAATATGCTTTGGGAGGGGAGAAGGGGAAATCAAACTGCTCTCTGTATTTCCGGGACCACTGTCTGCTTTACAGTGAAGAGGACAGCACTCTTCCAATGCACTCCTTCTTGGATTTGTGTGTTGGGAACCTGAGCCTAGAAGTATTTCTTCACTGACTTCTTCGTTCACGAGAAAGAAGAATAACGTCCCTGGAGTTGGGCGGCAAACAGCCCATTTAACTTGAAAGTATATGTGGGACCAGCGAAATGTGGGAGGAAGTACTTGTTTAGCTCTGAGTTTGGGACAGACTGGGGTGGCTAATTCCCCTAATTTCAGCAAACTGGACTTCCAGCAAGCAAGAAAACAGTACAGATGTAATCCCGCAATCATATTCTTGAGGTTATGTCAGACCAGACGCTAACGTGCTTGCAAAAAGAGAGCTCTAATTACTTTCAGGTAGTCTGACGGTGATTATGGATTTCCTTGGTCCTCAAGCCCAGGCTCCAGCCTGAGCCTGAATGTCTACACCGCAATTAAATAGCCCCTTAGCCCGAATCAGCTGGCATGGAACAGCCACGGGTAGTGTAGACAACCCTTACAGACTTGCTCCCACTTCCTTCTGGTTCCAGATGGAGATTTGCCCCCCAGGGGAATGTGACTCGATCAATACTATTCCATCAAACCCAGCTTCCTGCCTCTGGCTGTAGTCAATAACTGGGTGGTCCAGAAACGTCAAAGTGCCACCTGATAATGCTACTCGCTAGGTGTGTAATTCTGCATGCTTTGGGATCTAGGAGAGGAATTCCGTCCTGACCTCAGGGTTGATCAGTGTGTGCTCTGAAGCACTGTCTATCTCGTCAGTGTTCCTGGAGAACCCATCACTGTGCGCAGTCAGGAAAGTAATTGAAGTACTTTCCTCATGGACTGTATTTTCTAAATGGACAAGCTACCTAATTCTCAATTACTGAGGGACAATCTCCACTCATTGATATATTTTGCTTTCCACAACCAAATCTCTGTACAACTTTTCATGAGTTATGTACCCCCGAGTATTCAGATTCAAAATATCTAATCTGTATTGTTAAATCTATTCACCTAAATTTGGGTTATTGCTGATTATGAACTCTATGTATAACGTGACTTTTAAAGACAAACTTTGTATTTGTGGATAATCTAAACACTATACCCAGATATACAGAGACTCTTTTCTCAACCTACGTATTATATAACTATTTAACATTAGCTTTAATAAAATTTTTATATTTGAGTGCTAGGAGTATAAAGTGTGATAACCCCGCTGACGGGGAAGGGGCGGGGGGGATAGATCAGTGTTCACATCGCATTCCCCGTCAGTACCTAGCCGAAGCCGGGGAAGCGAATGATCCGACCAGCGGACCAAATTCCGTGATGAAGCCTGGTCACATACCATCCGAGGCACGTTGCGCTTACACTAAGACCACCCCTCTCTGACCATTAATGCAAATAGCTATTTAGGATACTCAGTCTCCTCCGTGTACATGCATCTCCATGGATCGATACAACAATGACAAAGCACATCAGATAGGTGTCGGTGCTAAACAGCACTCTAGCAAAGAGATGCAGGAGCCGTCTGAAAAATGGTTCCCGTGCGGACTCTTTACAATAGGATCTAGTAAAAGTTTTTCTCAAACAAGTCTAAATATTAGGCCAGGGCTAAGATGATGGAATCTTTCAGCCACTGTACATTGTAATACATAATACAATAAGGCTTTTGCAAAGGACCGTGAGCCCAGTACATTTACCCTCTCGGAATAAACCAACCAATTTGGAGCAGTACCGGGGGGGGGGATGTTGCACATCCATCCTCACAGCTAATCATCATGCTGTGCTCACTGACTGAGTCACCAGGATATGTTGTTCTGAATGAATCACGCTTGCTGACACCAATATCTAGTTTTTAATCTGGCTGTTGCTGGGCTGAACGCAGACTGCACACGTCTCTGATCAGATCCTACTGACTTGCTAAATTTGATTGTGTTTGAAACAAAGCTACACGGCTCAGTAGCGGGGGGACAGTAACACTTCAGTCAGCACGTGTTTTTGTGATGTTCTATACAGCTGCTCTCAGTTTACAAGAATGTCCTAATTCCTGGATGCTCACTGAACTGGAACACATGGGAAATGACTGTGTCAATAAATGTCTGACAATTCTTCCCTTTTTTAAAAAAATAAATAAATAACCTTACAGGCTTCATTAGGCACCAGACTGGTGGGGATACCTGCGTGGGGAAACTTTAACCGCCTGTCACCTTAGACTGGATCTGTGGGGTGGACAGACAGTTGTATAGCCTACATCTAACTGCTTCTGGAGCATCCTACTCTTGTGTGACTTCAGATGCCTGGCTTTTCTTCCAGCCAACCTGAGAATCAGTGATGACTACCTCAGCCTCTGGCAGGCCAGATCCTGTAGCTTTCTTTTCATTGCATTTTAATTGTTCATCACGTCTACATCTCTCTCTTCAGCTTGCTGAAATTCAACTGTCTGAGCCCAGGAATGAAGCAACTTCAACAACAGAGGAAGTTTCTCCCTTGACTAATGAGACAATATCTGTCACGTTTGTAGTGACATTCATCCCAAAGATTCCCAAAGCACTTTGCAGATACCACCAGTGGGCAATGCCACTCCTAGGTGTTAAACAACGCGGTATAGCTGTTTAGGACCGAAAGTAAAGAATGCTATTTTTCACTGAAAGGGAGTAAATAGGTGGAATGTAGGTAAATATTGTGCTCTTCTAATATGAAATTTAAAATGATTCACTTGTTTTTGTCTGCTGTTTGGATGTATTTCCCTTTAAATTAACATTCTTTAAACTGAGCTCTTAGCTGCCCCAGAACAGAAAAGGGTGGGGAAAGAGATGGGTTCAGATTCCTGGGTGAAGTATGTTGTGTGTGTACAGAGAAATTTTTCCTGGGAATTTATCAGTGTTTATTACCATCACCACAACAAAAACAGGGTGATCAAAAAATCAGTGCAAAAAAGAATAATTTCTTGTGGGTAAATATCGAGGTTTATTTTGGTGTCCGGAAAGATGGGGGTGGGAAATTTTCAGTAGATTAATGTTCTGAATTGCATTCATCAATGCGGTTTGCTGCAGAACTAAAACAGAACTCAAAACACAATGCCACCTCTGAGTTTAAGAAAACAATACATCCTCTAATCCCCAAATAAAACTTTTCATCTGAATACAGAGTTTACTGTTGTAGACTTGTAAAGATTTATAGACGAATAGTTCTGTTTAATAATTGGGCCACACCAGTTGCAGTGCATACACTCAACTTCATCCTTTTCTCCTGTCCTTGTTTTTTTTTAAACTTTCAAATACTTCCTTGTGTTCTGAAACAGATTTTTGTTTTCTTCCCATTTCAGTGGGTCGAAGCTTTAAACCGTTATCTGCTAACGGCTTGAATGGGTACCTGGTGGGCATGAGATTCATCAGTACATTCAGATGCTCAGGCACTTCAGAGCTTGCGTGCGTGTCTGTTTATTGTGTGTATCTTCTAGATTAACAAATAGCCTTACTTCAACAGGCAGCTTCGCATGTACACACAGAGTAAGGTATTATTGTAATACACATAGGAAAATACAATACATGGCATGAGCTAATAAAACGTGGGTTTTTTTGTATTTGAAGGATACAAAAGTAGGGTGAAAATCAGAAAAAAATACTTCTTGTAAAACCCAGGAAATTTTCAGTAAAAAAAGGTTTAAACAGAAAACGAAGGGGCTTATATGCAAAGCAGTGGTTTTCAACTTTTTTTCATTTGCAAACCCCTAAAAAATTTCGAACGGAAATTCCGTTTGGAAATCTTAGCCATAGTCTGCGGACCCCGGGGATCTGTGCACCGCAGGTTGAAAAACACTCATGCGTAGGGTCAATGAACAGAGCAAGAGGTTTCAGAGTATGATTTCATCTTTCACCTTGACCACCGTGGGTATAAAAAGCTTTGTGAAACGGGAAGGAAGGCTTTATTGGGACACACTGCTGCGTCTGACCAAGAATCAGTGAATGAACTGATTCACAATGAATGAATTCTGAACATTTTTACTGTACGTGCAGTTTGCTCAGTACTAAATCTCAGCTCCTACTGTCACATTACTGTTTACGTGCATAAAGTCATTTTAAAAATGGCCACTCTCCCTCACTTCAGCTCATAATTTTACAAGCACAAAATTTCACACAAAGGTGGCTTTGTGCTCCCCATATACTTTAGGGCAAGGAATTCTTGGGTAAAGTTTCAGGTGTGTGGTAGGGAGGGTGTGACAGGTGCCACCTGGAACTGGGATACCACTGAGCCCTCTAACCCACCAGCCCGGGCTCCCCCTCACACTGTACTGCCGTGACAAGCTGCAGAGCCGCTCCCGGTCTTACACTTTCACCAGCATACACACAGGCAGGGACACACCCAGCTGCAGTTACATGCAGGCTCTCTGACCAGCCACTGCATGTGAACCAACAATAGAGAGGCTACAGCCAAAATTACCACCAGCTTCCCAGCCGAGCACCCCAGAGCTGTACCGTCCTGCCCTGGTCCAAACCCCAACCGGTATGAATTTATTGTCCAGTTTGCCGCCTCCTCCTCAACGTGGAGAGGAATATGTAACAGCCTTTGTTCCTTCAGCTACGATCAAAGCAGATTACCTAGCAAATAAACAAAAATGCACACTAAACTTAATATACTAGATTGGATATGAATTAGCAGATTCTCACCCTATCTAACTAATGGTACAGGAAGACTTACAGATTCTTAAGGCACAAGCTGCATAAGCTTTACAGCTTGGGTTTCTCAGGTCTTCATACACAGGCCAGAAATCCCTTTAGCCTGGGCCCAGCACTTCCTCAGGTCTTTCCAGGAGTCTTCTTGTGTGGGGAGTGAAGAACAACAGACGATGTCACTCCCCTGCCTTACATAGCTTTAGCCTACGGCGGGAACCCTTTGTTTCAAAACTTGGTTCCCCAGACCGGTTTGTGGAAAAAGAGTAACATCTCAAGATGGAGTCCAGCGTCGTGTGGCCTGGTCACATGCCCTTGTAGTGTCGTAGCAGCCATTGCTTACGGGCTGTCTGGAGTGTTCTCAGGATGGTTCACCCAGTGTGAGATAAGCTTCTCTTAAGGCCTATTGTTCTTTCTAACGGCCCATTATCATGAATAGGTCCTTCCGCGCCAGCAACCTAGACTGGAAGCATCTTGCCTAGTGGGCGTCACCCAGGTATGACTACATAAGAAATACAGACACAGTTAATATTCAGAACTTCAGATACAAAAATGATGCAAGCATACAAATAGGATACTCATATTCAGCAAATCCTAACTTTTCCAGTGACACCTTACACAACCCGTCTTGCATAAAATAAGTCTTAATTATGCTATAATCCTATCACAATGAAGAATATGCGGTGCAGCGTCACAGAAGGGATGGGGAGTCTTTCTGAAGAGCTCGAGGAGAGGACAAATCTCCAAGGATGATACATCAGCAGCTGTGTTACGGGGAAGCAGTCTTGTCCACGCATGAACCAATAAAAATATGTGCATCTGCATGTAAGGAATCACTGTTATAAGATTTAATGATTTCCTTGTTTCAAAAGAGCCCTAAAAACTTTAAGAGTGGTCACTTCCAGATTGGAATACAGTTAAAACATGGAATTTAGCCAAACACCAGCTAAGCCAAACCACAGGGGAGATTTTTTTTTTTAAATCTTCCTCTTACTATCTTATCAGTAACATGTGCGCAGTAACCTCTGAGCTACCTGCTATCTTAAAAGACCTTTGACTATTGTTTCCAGCGTGTCCAAAGCTTCGTCACTCACCATCCAAAACTCTACCGGTCATTGCAAATAAGTTCCAGCAGCCACGCACTCTGATGCAAACCCTGATACTTCTACTCCTGAAGCTATTGTAGAGCATCTTCCCATCCAGTGCCCTCACCAAGGGACAAGCTGTTAAATTCACACCAGAGCCACCAATGCTACAATGCCAGTCCCTTCACTGAAGTGCTTCCCACTTAAAGCAACGGTCTCATTCGAGGTCTTCTTCCTTGTCTTTGCTCCCTAGGATCACCTAGCATCAGCCAATTATCTACCCTTCTAGATTATCTCACACCACTGCCAGGTCTAGAGCCTTGTCTTCCATTAGGAACAGGCTTGTTCTCTCTCTCTCCCCTCTTTTACCTTCTTTCCTTTCACGCAATTCACAAGAGGTTAAGGAGAAGGAAATGTGGCCCTTGGCCTCAAATTCCCAGACATCAGAGCTATCTAGGGCTGGAGAATGTCAGCAGGGCTGGAGAATGTCAGCAAGGCTGGGGAGAAAAAAAAAAATCAGTTCTCTCCTAACCAAATAGCTAAACTGATCAGCTAGAGGCAGATGTCAAAGAGTACAGGAGGAGCTACCTGCAGAGTCC
The DNA here is from genome assembly GCF_965152235.1 of Eretmochelys imbricata. Classification (NCBI taxonomy): domain Eukaryota; kingdom Metazoa; phylum Chordata; order Testudines; family Cheloniidae; genus Eretmochelys; species Eretmochelys imbricata. The sequence continues at coordinate 10,503,389 of NC_135597.1, read as the reverse complement.
GAGGTCAACACTTCTAGTGCTGCAGAGGCTCCAGCAACAGCAAAATGGAATAGCAATGCTGACAACATCCCTGTTGCGTACAAGTTTCTGAACAACCATTTAAATCTGTTGCTATAAGCAGCAGGGTGGTTCTGGAGCCCGTTGCAGAGCACCCCCACCCCCCACCCCCAAAAAGCCATAGTTCAACAATTTATCCTCTGTTCATATCTGGAAAGATGTTTTTGCCATCACAGAATACAGAAACTACCACCCTTTATTTTCCCAAATATTTTTCAAGTCCTAATAGAAGATCTAGCTTATCAAATTAATTTGCTAATAAGAACATTGTGCAAAACCTTACTTACCTTCCTCTATTGATCAGTCCCATTGACTTTAATTGGGCTGCTCACGTAAGTAAGGCAAGCAGGATCTGCCGCTCTATGGATAAACAGACAATCCTATTGATCTAGTGTTGTCAGTTTCATGACATCACCGCTACCTTTACGAACCTAGTCCCTGATGCATAAAATTCATTTCTAAAAAGCAATCCACTGATCTTCACCATCTTTCATGCACTTGGGAAATTTTAATGTAGCTATAGAAAAGGTCAAGAGAATATTACAAGCGAGGCAGCTCACCGAGTGAGACAGACACTTATTACACTGGACTGGATCTTTGGGGCAAATGATAGCAAGCACTGTGAAGTTTCCACTCAAAATTCCTGCAGGAAGGGGGGGATAGCTCAGGGCTTTGAGCATTGGCCTGCTAAACCCAGGGTTGTGAGTTCAATCCTTGAGGGGGCCATTTAGGGATCTGGGGCAAAAATTAGGGATTGGTCCTGCTTTGAGCAGGGAGTTGGACTAGATGACCTCCTGTGGTCCCTTTCAACCCTGAGATTCTGTGATTCTATGAGCTTTGTCACCTTAAAGCAGAGGTGGGCAAACTACGGCCCACGGGACCGTCCTGCCTGGCCCTTGAGTTCCCGGCCGGGGAGGCTCACCCCCAGCCCCTCCCCTGCTGTCCCACCTTTCCCGTCGTCACACTGTGCGGGCAGCGCTCTGGCCCTCCTCTCCTGCTGGGCAAAGCAGCAGTGTGTTTAGCTCCAGCCCAGCGGCACGGTTGCCAGACATGTTGCTCTGAGCAGCACAGTAAGGGGGCCAGGGGGCTGGATAAGGGGCAGGGCGTCCCAGGGGGCAGTGAGCAGGGGGGTTGGATAAGCGTGGGAGTCCCGGGGGGCCTGTCAGGGGGTGAGGGTGTGCATCGGGGTTGGGGCAGTCAGGGGACTTAGAGCAGGGGGGTTGGATAGGGAGCGGTGTCCCGGGAGGCGGGTCCCAGGAGGGGGTGGTTAGGGGACAAGGAGCAGGGGGGGGGGGGAGAGGAGTTGGATGGGTCAGAGGTTGTGAAGGGGCGGGGCCAGGTGTTTGGGGAGGCACAGCCTTCCCTACCCAGCCCTCCATCCGGTTTTGCAACCCCAATGTGTTTGCCCATCCCTGCATTAAAGAGTTAAGCAGCCAATCCTTTCCTTGCATCCCTGAACCAGGAGACACGACTGGTTGGCAAACCATAGTGTATGTATATGGACTGGTTTCCTTTATCATCTGCACTCATTGTGTCTGGCACCTTTCAGCCAAGAAGCGCTAGTCACTTCCCAAACAAAGCCAAATTCATCCCTTATGCAAGTCCGTTAAGCGTTACAATATCCCGGAGAGATAGGTATATGCCGTTTACACACCAGGTAATTCATATGTAGATTTAAGAAAGGTACAGAGAGCGGCAGAGTAGGAAACAGAAATGCAGAGCTCTGATTGCTAGTCTCCTGTTCCCATGAAAGAACCTCCCGTCCACCTCAGCTTTATCTGTCTTGTCATTAACCATATGCTTCAGAAACAGAAGGAGGGACACAATACCAAGAAGGATTTATTCTTGCAAGGTGCTGAGTACACTGCAGTCAATGGGAGCTGAGGGCATTCAGCACCTTGGCAAGCTGAAATGCCAGAGCCTCCATCACAATGGCCTAGAATGGCCTGATTATAGATAGGGAATAAACATAAGCTCTGCAGAGTTTAAGACAGCAAGAGTTCAGCACAACAGGTCAGTCATCTGCCTGGAGAATACAGCTGATCTGGTGCTGCAAGCTTAGACAATGAAACACTCAGCCAGACAGACAGAAAGAAATAAGTTAGCCACTTATTAGCATGAAGGTAGCACTGGCAACATCCCCATCAAGACGATTCTGTGAACAAACCAGTGTGTCTGTCCCCCCATCACTGTCCGTTTGAGATTTTCTACCAACAGAAAACACTGGATTCAGCATTTCAGTTCTTGCTGTGTCATGCCTGGCCTTTGTTATGTGGGAAAGCTCAGTGCAGTTTTACGTCTATAACAAATGGGTTAGCAGAAGTCGAACACCTTGCTATGCATTTCACTCACACAAAACATTGTCACTGAAGGATTCTGGGACCAGATCCTTAAGTTACCGGATTCCATCGGCGATCAAAGCCACTCCAGCATCGATATGAACCTGGAAAGAAGCAGGCAGCGAAGAGGAGAGCTGCATATATATTTTCAGCTTGCCAAGGTGCTGAATGCCCTCAACTCCCACTGACTGCAGCGTACTCAGCATCTTGCAAGAATAAACCCTTCTTGGTACGTAGCGACTGACGGAAACCAGGATCAGCTAGTGACACTTTCCCCAGCTCGAGGCCAGATTGGCAGAGGTACGAGTTGCTACCATCTGATGGCAAACCATTGTGAACTATATTAGAGTGGTCTCAGACCAATTCCTAGTTGCAGGATGTCTTCACAATAAATGGCACCATTGTAAAAGACTAACTGGCACCTCTGTTGGCAGTTTCAGAGACGCCAAGTATTAAGTGGGCAATGGAGACCAAAATGACCTCTCGGGTCAGGGCTGAAACACCCCTTTCAAGCGAGGCAGGAGCAGCAAACTGAGCAGTGGAAAATTTCACCTGTATGGCCCACTGCACAAGTATGCCTCGCAGCAGAGCTGCTAAATGGGCTCCTGCCGCTGCCACTATAGTTAAAAGGGACGGTATTTTCCACCAAGATGTAGGATGTGAACCACAAAGGGCGGGCAAAGAAAGCTGTAAGTCACGCATCAATAAGATCTGCAGCCCTAAAGACTCTGCTTCTAAATGGCACGGTCTTGCCCTCCTCCCTTCCCACACGTGCTAGCTGAATGTATTACTAGCCCCCGAGACCCCTGAAAAATCCCTGGATCTCACGTAGAACAGAAAAAAAGAATTAGATGTGTTTGCTGCACTTCTGTAAAATTGCAGTTGAAGGAAAATGTGATTCAACAGGATGCTTGTACAACGGGCGCTAGACTTTGATCTCACTCACATTAAAGTCTTTCCTCACTTCAACCAAGAAGACTCCCACATCCAATTTTATAGCAAATAAAAGAAGGAGTTTATAAACAGCAAGGGAGAACAGGAGAACTGAACTGTCCTGTAGGGGCTGAGAACTTTCGTCGTATTCATCTAATAACCAACATCCACTGACAGCTATTTTTTAATCAAATCCTTTGCTGGTAAAGATGGTCAATAGGATTGAGTTCCTATTTATCCACAGCAGGTACAGCACAATTAACATCAACGTAAATTTCTCCAATTATTGCATTTCACTGTGATCTGGAGGGAATTAAAAGGATCCTATCCCCTATCTTTGAGCCCCACACTCTAAAGTCTTACAAAATCTAACACTCAAGGAAACGCGGAATGGGTTTTTATTCCAGTAAAAAGTTTCACATTTAAACATTCCCTTGTACCAACGGAACAACAGCTAATGTGTTGTGCCAACAAACGAGGAGCAGAAAGCGAAACTAACTCTTGTTTCCATTTGCAAAGCTGACTGAAGTGTAAAACACCATGGAGGTGGGGAAAAAATGCTGAAATGCTAGATTTTAATAATGTACAATTTTAACTTTAAAAAATTAGCAAAAGGAGAAAATGTTTAAGAATCATACAGGGCTTCTATTCTTTTCAAAGCTATTTTTTTTCTGTGAAACAGAGAACACTGCTAAATTATTATTCTTGGCAAGGCTACAAATATAACAGAAAACGGGTAACACAGTCCCCGCGGTACAATGGTGCTCAGACGTGATACGCAGGGTTCAGTAAAAAGATCTGCACATACATTACAGCATGCACTCAAGCTACACTCAATTGCTCTTATTTTTATTGCTGTCATGCCTCAAGCATGCCAGGCACTTTCCAAAACATTGAGGAAGATAACCCTGGTGCTAATCAGCTTTACCCTCTCAGACCCCGAGGGGTCTTACAATGAGCTTGCTGCACAGGTCCGCTCACATGGACCTCATTGCACATGCAAGGCCTTGGAAAATACATTAAAGAGAGAATCTTGCCAAGCACCCAATTTAGGTAATCACATTCCGACAACCTCATTCTCGCTCCTTAAATTTCAAAATATTATTTGCTTCCCACCCTAAATTGCTGTGTATTGTTGCACAGCTGCCACCTTTAACATCAGAGGGGGCTGCAGTAATTCTTTGTCTTCCCATTTTGTTTGCTGGTTTGGGTTACTTTGGGATGAGCGATGCCTCGTAATTCCCAGACTTCTATTGGGAGGACTGCATCTCAAGGTATTGACACACACATAACTGGAGGACACACCTTTTAGAAAACTCATTGTATGAAAAAACAGCCTTGTTATCTGCAGATAACCAGAGAGATTGCACTCTAAATAACAGCCCTTTGACCTTCTTAAAAAAGAACATATCCCACATAGCTAAGACGAGCTCAGCTTGTTTGGCTGACAGAGAATGTTTTCATCTCAGCTAAGCAATACTAGCGTCTCCAAGCTTCCTAGGAAGCATTCCAACTCCTACAAAAGTATCGCAGGATAAGTAAGCTTGGCAGAATTCCGTGTTAATGATTTCAGGGGAGAATCAGTTTATTTTAAGCTTTTTTCTATTTTTATTGATTTACATTTTTACAGTTGTGCAAAATTATGGGGTTTATGGCTTTTGTATTTTTACCTATTGAAATTTTCAGAGTTAGGGAAAATTATGGGGGAGTCAGGCAATAGCTGGAGGAATCAGACACTTATTTAACAAGACTATATACTGGGATTCAAAAAGTTAAAGCTCTGTAACAGTTAAATCACAAACCGTCATCCCATGTCAATAAATACACAATAAATATCCTTAAATCAAACTGTAATAAGTTCTCAAGCAGCATTCTTACTTGGCCTATCTGAAAATGTTGATAAATATTGATTGAAATATTTTTCCAATCAATTTGTGGGCATGTTGAAATTGATGTTTGTCAACATTTACCAATAAAAACCTAATCCAAGCCTAGGTATGAGAGTTCTTTAAATTCCCCTGGTGCAAAACAAATTGCAATTGAAACAAAAGCAATTACCTAGATGACGAGGGGTTAATCCTCTTTTGTTTAATATAGAAAATGAAAATGTTATTACCACTGAACAAATGGAAGTCAATAATTTTTGAGAGGATGCACCTTTATACAAGCTATGAGGCAGTCAGCACCTTGGACCTAAATCAAGGCAAGTTTTTAGCAACCCCTTTCAACAAAGGGTCATTTTCTCCCTCAAGTTTCAGCTCTATAATGATATAGGTAATTAGAACCAAAGATGTATATTAAAACTCATGTGAGATGTTAGAGGAACATGGCTGCAATTGTAGAAACAAACGCAAACCGTCACTTGATGTTTACTAAAACACAGAAATGTTGTCATGATTTTAACTTCTTTATTTTAAGTAGTTCAACCATTCCACTGCAGCGTGGGAAATACAAGCACCACTCTACTGCCCTAATGAACAGGAGCCAAAAGGAAACTGACCTGCCGGTGTAGTCTTTAAGCTGAGCAAGATGCAAAAACTAATCTAACAGCATGAGAAAGTAAAGAGTAAATACAATTTTTCAGTTCTCGTTTTCAATGTCCCTAACATGACTAACTGCAAGGACAAAGGCGCATTTTTAAATATGATTTTTATCTTGACAGTACAACCCTTTTACAGTTGCTTTACAAGACAACTTGATGGTGACAGTTTTCCCCCTTAAAACATCTCGATGTGTTCTTGTTTGAAAAATAACAAAACCAGTGTATAAGAAACTTCCATTTTCATTCCCATTACAATTCTTAGCACCTTAAATGCTCTCATTAGGTTGCTGAAATCATAGGTTCTGTGTAACCCAACAGACCACACTTTTCATTGCAACGCGGTATCTTTTCTCAGGGGTAGCATATTATAGGTCCCTTGTGAGCTGCTCCGCGCAGGGATTTTGGTTTTTTGGGTAGGTCTGTAAAACGCTGTGTACACTTGGGGCAGTCAAGAATATAACGGCCCCATTACCAGAATAATCAGAGCTCCCGCAACAGAAACCAGCTGCACTCCAAAAAGGGACCAATAATGCCTACAGAAGCGGATGCTTCTACCACGGTCTAGAAAAGAGCAGCACAGCGAGGTCTTCTTTGCTCAGGGCTCTTTTCAAAGCGCTCAACGGCCCAGCCCCGGGGTGCAGCTCTCTGGGCACGGAGACGGGCTGCAACAGACCAGACACCCCGTCCAGCCTCGTGCACGCCCGCTTCTTGGTTCGCGGAGATTTTGTCTGCCGGCAAAGGCACGTGCACCCGAGCACCTTCCAGGGAGGGGACAGCCAGGCAGACAAGGCTACAGCTCCGGGGGGGGGACCCAAAGCAAACCTGTTTACACCGAAACACACGCCGCCCACACCGCTCTTGCGAAGGCCTGGCACTGCCCCCGGGCCAACCCCCCGCGGCGACCCCTTTTCCTTAGGGAGGGCGGAAACTATCCCGGTTCCCGTCCGGGCGGATCATCCCATCAGCAGCGCGACCCACGCGCATCCTACACCCCAACCTCGCACGGCCCCTTCCCCCAAGCACACACATCACCGCATGGCGCCCCTCACTCCTTCTGCCTCCCCGGCCTTTGCACCCCCTCTCCGGGCCCCCGCCCGTGACAAGCTCCCGCAACCCAGCCCGCTGAGCAGCGTCTCCGCTGCACCCCACGACCGCCCGCCCCTGCCCATCTGCCGCACCCCACCGCCGCTGCGAGCCCCCGCCCGAAGCGGGGGGCTGCCCTGCCCTGCCTTGCCCCCGGCGCAGCGCTGGCCCCGCCCCGCTACCTTCTCCTCGGGCTCCGGGGCCCCGCCGAGCCTCTGCCGCAGCTCGCTCATCTTGGCCCGAGGCCGCGGCGTCCGCCCCGGCTGCCGCTCCCGGTGCAAGAGCCGCCGCTCCGAGCGCTGCAGCGCGAGACCAGGCGGCGGCGGCGGCGCGAGCGGCCCCGGGATTCCATGGGGGGGGGCGGGGGGAAAGCGGCCGAGCCAATAGCAGGCGCAGGAGGGGGGGGAAAGGGGGCGTGGCCGCTCCTCTGTCTCCGCCAGCCTCGTTCTCAATGCGGAAGCCGCCCCGCCCGCCCGCCGCCGTTCTCTCTCTTTCTCGCTCGCGCGCGCGCAGCCCCGCCCAGGTGTGGCAGCTCTCCTGCCGAGGCCGCCATGATCGGTGTACGCAGGGGCGGACGTGGGGCCGTCACGCCGGGCCCTCGCCCGTCCCACGGGATTCCCGCTCCAGAGAGCGATGGAGGCCTGGGAAGCGGGGCCAGGCGGGCGGGGGTGCAGTGCAGAGCTGCTGGAACTAGGGGTGTTGCTGCACCCCTTGGCTTGAAGTGGCTTCCATGGCATGCGGGGTTTGCAATTTGCTTCTCAGGATCCCCACCGTACACATTGTGCCCCTGCCCCTGCTGCCGGGGGCACGTCATTACCGGCCAAAGACTCCCCCTCTGCACCCACACAAGGGCTGCATCCACCACGTGGCGCTGAGTCTGTCTTCGCAGGCAGGGCTTGACCCTCCAAAGAGACACAAAGGCCACAGTTTGAGGTGTGAGGACAGAGTCCCAGGCCAGTAGGGACCAGTGTGACCATGTAGTCTGGCCTCCACTATAGCACAGGCCAGAAACCTTCTCCACAATCTTTCCTAGAGCAGATCTTTCAGGAAAACATCCAACCTTGATTTTAAAATTGCCAGTGAGTGATGTAGAATCCACCAGGAGCCTTGGTAAATGTTTCCAATGGTTAATTACGCTCGCTGTTTAAAATGTACTTCCTATTTTCGGTCTGAATTTGTCTAGCTTCAACTTCCAGCCATTAGATCTCATTAGACATTTCTCCGCTGGACTGAAGAGCCCATTATAAAATTTTTGTTCCCCAGGTAAGGACTTATAGATTGTAATCAAGTCACCTCTGTATTGTTAAATAGATTGAGCTCTTTGAGTCAATCACTATAAGGCATGTTTTCCAATCCTTTAATCATGCTCAAGACTCTTCTCTGCACCCTTTCCAAAATGTCAACATCCTTCTTGAACTGTGGACACCAGAACTGGACACAGTATTCCAGCAGTGGTCGCACCAGTGCCAAATAGAGGTAACATAACCTTAGTTGTTCAGCATTCAATGAACAACAAATTGGTGGGGCATGAGAACTCTGGATAGTTTTAGAACTTGGTTTTGCAATTTCAAAGAAAAGTGGCAAGTGATGGTGCATTGAAGCTGCCACTGATTCTGACATTGTAATGCAGTTGCTGACCTGGGTATCAAGGGTCTCTCTACTGGAGAGGCTAGGCTGTATGTTACAGGCCTTTAACTGATTGCAAGTAAGGAACAATGTTTAATTCAGGGGGGCTTGTGCTTTTGTAGGAAGTGGCTCTGAGCTCTGTGATATTTTGAGTGACCACTGAGTGCAGCATCATGAAAGCCGGAAAGTTCCTGGGAGGTTACAGATTGATTACATCACCACAAAAACCACCACAATCGGTGCAAGTTGGCAAACTCTACAGCTTGACCAATCCAAACCCATCTGGCAGCCCAGAACTGCCGTGGGGCCTTCAGCGCATCAGAACTCCGCACTGCCCCAAAACCTTCAGGACTTCAGCTTTCCACCCAGGCCCCTCCCATGACTCTCGTGAAACCCTAGGAGCTCCAACATGCCATCCTGCCGCTGCAAACCCTGCTTTCCCACTCAGTGCCACTTAACCACCCCGGGGCCCAAGCTTCCAATTATCAGCCCCTATGCACAGAGGGGTGCACAACTGCCCCGGAACCATTGGGGCCCCAACAATCCATTCAACAGCCCCCCACATTTCACAGACTATCAGGGTTGGAAGGGACCTCAGGAGGTCATCTAGTCCAACCCCCTGCTCAGAGCAGGACCAATGCCCCAACACATTTGCAGTGGACCCTACAGAGTCCTGATGTTCCACCCAGCAGCAGCCCCTGCTCCTCTCCTCCAGCAGCTCGGAGGCCGACAGGTCCCTAAATGTTCCACCCAGAAGCAACCCCCCCCCCGATGCCATGGGAAATTCAAGGCCCCCACATTCCACACAGCTACTGCTGTGGAACATTTGGCGCCCCAACATTCCATCTATCCGCTCCCATGGAACTTATGGGGCCCCAACATTCCATTTACTCCCACCCGCCGCTCCGCCCATGGGACAACAGGAGAGAAGCTGGGAGTGGGAGGAGCTGTGGGCACGAGGGCGGAGCCCAGTGCTGAGGAGAACAGCGATTGGCAGGTACGTATGGACAATGAGAGCCATGCGTTGATTGGTGGTCGTACCGTAAGTGGTGGGTGTGGCTCCGATTGTGACACGTAAGGTGATTGGCAAGCATGGAGCGACGTTATCTACGTCGTGATTGGCTGAGCACAGGCATGCGGGCGGGATTTCTGACGCTTCTCCGGTGAGCGGGTGTGCTGCCAAGGGGGCGGGACTACCGGTATGACGGGGGCGCTCATTGGTGAGCGAGCCGCGCGTCGGCGAGGCTTCCGGCGCCAACCTGTGTATGATTGGTGCAGCGCGACGTGTGGGCGGGGCCAGGACGCGAGGCCCGAGGCGCTATAAGAGCCGCCGTTTGGCGCCCAGGGGCGGCAGTCGGGGGGAGTCTCTGTGTGCGCGGAGCAGCGCGGCGCTGGGTTTGGGTGGCCTCTCCCCCGCTGGCAGGATGTTCGAGGCGCGGCTGGTGCAGGGCTCGGTGCTGAAGCGGGTGCTGGAGGCGCTCAAGGACCTGATCACTGAGGCCTGCTGGGACCTGGGCTCGGGCGGCATCAGCCTGCAGAGCATGGACTCCTCGCACGTCTCGCTGGTGCAGCTCACGCTGCGCTCCGAGGGCTTCGACACCTACCGCTGCGACCGCAACATCGCCATGGGGGTCAACCTGGCCAGGTAGCGGGGCTGGGGGCAGGCCCCTCAGCGACGGGCGGGAAGCGGGCAGAGCCGTGGGGGGGGGTGGTTACTGACTGGCGCGAGAGAGCGAAATTCTTGGGAGGGGGGCGAGTGGTGTCTCGCGCCGTTTCTGCAGCGCGCGCTGCCCGCGAGCGGAGGTGACGTCATTTCGGCGCCAGTCGCACAATGCCCCGGCCGCGCTGGCGGGAAAGCTGCACGTGGGGGCGGGGCTGGGGGGGGCCCCGAGTGCCCGGGCCTGGGCGGGGCGCTGCGGGGCACCGTGGCCAGGGGCGTCCGGTGAGCGGGGTCCGAGTTACGGCTTCTCGCCCCCCTCCGCGTGCGCCCCCCACCGGCGGCCTTGCCACCTGCCCTGGCCCGCGCGGGTTGGTGGGGGGGGGGGGTCAGGCTGAACAGCCCCCGGAGCTGCCATGTCGCAGGGGCTGATCTCCGTTCCCCGGCTGCTGTTGGCGTTGATGCGCTGGAGGCAGCCGCATGAAAGCGGTGTGTGAAACAGAAACCCCCCCTTCCCCCCTCGGGTTTCTTGCCCATACCACTTTGGTGCAGTCCGGCTGAGCGAGTTCTCTTGTTCTTTCCTAGTATGTCCAAAATACTGAAGTGTGCTGGCAATGAAGACATCATCACCCTCAGAGCAGAGGACAATGCAGATACACTGGCTCTGGTATTTGAGGCACCAAGTAAATATCTCGACTCCAAATCTTTTCACAATTAAGATACAACTTCTTTAGTTCAGTTATGAAGCAAAATTGGGGTGAAATCTTGTAATTCTGCATTTCTGAACAGCTCATCAGTGCCTTGGCTTCCTTTGCTGTTCCAGAATTAAAATATATGCATATCTTTGAACTATCAGTCATTATTTAACTTTATTAAGCACTATATTTTGGGTAGACTTCAGTGGATATTTGTCTAAAGAATAATTGTGGCATTGGGGATAGTCACAAAGTGGCAGCAAGAAAAACCTAAAACATTATTTGATTTCTTTATCAAATTAAGACTACACTGAGGAAATCTTCTGGGACAGAATCTAACCAGCATCCCTAGCTTTAATATTTTAGAACAGTTCTGGTCAAATATATCCTATCTTTTTAGATCAGGAGAAGGTCTCTGATTATGAGATGAAGTTAATGGATTTGGATGTGGAACAACTTGGAATTCCAGTAAGTCTTGTCTCCTCCACTGCTGACCTAAATTAGATTATTGGGTTTTACAAATAAGTCTAGAACTTGAAAGTTTAGTTGTCATAAAATGTTTTGTGACTTTCTTCCTGTTAAGAAATGTAATAAACCTAAACTTTATTTCAAGGCAAACTTAGTTTCCCAACAAAGCTCTCATTAAATTTCAGCAGAAGCCTTAGACTTGTTTCTGTGTGTGATATTTTTGGCCTAAATCTGCTGTCTCTGTCTCACATGCTAATGTACAAGCTCTTGCTGACTTTTCACTTGTAAAATCCCTTAAAATAACAAAACAGCATTAACTGAAGTCCACAATAGAAGGTACACCTTATATGTAAATATTTATCATTACATACTGGTTCTAGTTTGAATAGACTAAAGCAGCATAATGTGACTCGGTGGTACTGAATCTGGAAGCAAAACAAACATGCTTGGGTAATTAACTTTCAGTGCTGCAAACTTCACTGACTCAGTCAAGCTGTTTTTCCATGTCCATAAAGTTCTTACAGACTAAGGCTGTATAAGTATCCCTTTTATGGCTTCTTTGCTTTAAGTGGATTTTCATAAAAATAGCTAAGAAGTTAGCAAGCTTAGATGGACTGTGAAATAGAATCAGCCTTTAAGTACTGCAGAGCCAAGGTAAGTAAAAAGCTACAGACTTGAAAGTTAGCAGATAAAACTGAAAATGCCAAGGCCAGATCTTGCTAACAAGCTGCTGTTTTTTAGCCATAGTTCAGATTAGAACTCCACCTCAGAATATTGAAATGGAATAATAGGATTTTCTTTTCTGAAAGAATGCAACAACTTTTGTCTTGAATAGAAGTGACAGTACAAAAGTTTGTTCAGGTACTGTTAGAAATTATATCTAAGGTTGTCTTCTCACAGGAACAAGAATACAGCTGTGTAGTGAAAATGCCTTCTGGTGAATTTGCACGGATCTGCAGAGATCTCAGCCATATTGGAGATGCTGTTGTCATCTCTTGTGCAAAAGATGGTGTAAAATTTTCTGCCAATGGAGAGCTAGGAAATGGAAACATCAAGCTGTCACAGACCAGTAATGTGGATAAGGAGGAAGAAGCTGTAAGTTTGGTGGTGGTCTGAAAATTTTCTAAAATACGGGGACTCGAGTATCTCACTACTGTTGGAGCAGGAGCAACTTCCGAGTCATCAATTCTCTGCAGATTTTTCAGAAAGTCCAGCCTACCTGGCTGGGTCTAGAGAACTGACAAGCTACAACATTCTGGGTCTTTCCTGTCTCTAATACAGGGCTGAGTAATACATGGGTATCAGAAAAATGGGAGGTGGGTGGGGGAAATATTACTAGTGTTCTGGCTGGTGTTTGCTCTGTTGTGGGAGAAAATTGCGGTTGCAACTAATAGTTGATAGGTGCCCAGAAGTTCCTTCTTGTGCCATGCTACATTTATGGGCTATGAGAACATGAAGAAATCTGTCCCTGAAAAAGGTTCAGAAATGACATGAATACTTAATGGGGCTCTACTGATCATTGTCCTTGCTTTTAAGAGAGCATTGTAGTCTTAATTCATGATTGGTGGTTTTGATTTCTTCCTGTTAGGTTACAATAGAGATGAGTGAGCCAGTCCAGCTCACTTTTGCATTGAGGTACTTGAATTTTTTCACCAAAGCCACACCACTGTCACCTACAGTTACACTTAGTATGTCTGCAGATGTTCCACTAGGTAAGTAATACTGCTTTCAGTTCTTCAAAACAATTTTGTATAGCTACACCACTTCTAAGCTGCATTGTAAAGTCTCAACGCTGGCCTAAACTACACTGTTTGTTGGAAATGTTCTGAATAACTGACTTGCCTTTTTTCTCCCTCAGTTGTGGAGTACAAGATTGCAGATATGGGACACTTAAAATACTATCTTGCCCCAAAGATTGAGGATCAGCAGGATGGTTCTTAAAATGCACTAGGATCAAGGGAAGATCCCCTGAGAGCTGTTGAGAGATGAAATCTACTTTTCTGAGGAGGAAGGAAGCCTCAAATAATGCTGTTAGGCATGTTTGTACATATTTCTCTGTAAATATTTTTTCAACTTATTTTTGTTTTGTATCTCCTCTGAAAAATGCTTGTATCTTTGCTATTCTTGACCATGGGTCTATTTACACCTTTTTAGATGCTGTTTTTAGAACCTACGCTTTAACTCTCTTTGGAAGTTGCTAGTTGTAAAGGGCCGCACTATTGAAACATTGCGTTACTATAAACAGTGATCTCTCTAGGGGTTTACCTGTGAAACCTCAGTCAACTGAAGTTACTAAGAGTTTCTAAATGACTAACAGAAAAAGAGCTCAGTCTTTACGATGTCCTTATCAAAATGGGAACTGTACTATAACTGAAATGTGAAAATGGTAATAAAATTTTTGAATCTTATTCTCAAACTATGACTAGACTTAACAGTAAGTCTGAATAGCACTGAGAATATTTATTTTGGTTTTAAGTCAAATGTATACCTCAGCATGATCTTAGATATCAACATTATTTGTAATCCAATAAAAAAAACTTGGAAGGCTTCTGGTATTTCATGTGACCATGACCTGTACCCATCAGCTTTTTAGTGGACAATCACATGACTGATTTTAAATACAGATAACTAATGTGACTAAAAGATACTGCTATCTAGCCAATTTCAGTTTGCAGTTAAAATTAAACATTCCTTATTTGTTAGCTGTAACTGGAAGCCAAGTGACATAAGTGAGTGTGACCGATGTCTCTTAAACAACTTGTATTTGAAACCTACATACTTGTTTTGCAGCAGGTTGCCTGTTGATGTAAGAGGGGAAGTCTAAGGCTAGAGAGCACAGGGATCTTGATTGCACACATTGCAGCATAACCACAGATGTGGAAGCAGTTTGCCTAAACTAAGGCAACTTTGCGTAGATATGCTTACTATGATTTAAAAGTGGTTTACATCAATTTTGATTAAGTTGATTACTTATTGACTCAAGCTTAATTGAAATTTTTTTAAATGTGTTTACACAAGTGGCATTAAAATAATTAAGCATACCTCTTTCAACTATTGCAACTTTCAGTTTCCAGACTTGGCTGACCACGTTAATAAACTGGAAATTTTGTAATTGCAGCTCAACTAAATTATCTAAAGTTTCTTAAAATAGTGTTAAGATGAATGACAAGTTCAAAATAACTTCTACTAAACTTGTATACAAAACAAATACAGCCCAATTTAATTTTGTTACTGATTGCAAAATTAGTGCACTAATACCACTTTTGGGTAAGACTTTGAAATACCAATAACTCTTCCCATTTTCCTTCAGCTTGTAACAAAGATGATGCATTATTTGATTTTTTTTCTAAAAACCATTTACAATCAATTGGAGTAAAAAACCTGTTAAGTTGCAGCCAACATTTATATTAAAAGTTACTCAAATTCTCAGTAGGGCCAGGGAAGTGTTAGGGAGAATTCATTGCCTTGCTGGGGGCCGCAGTTTTCCCAGCTGCAAGAGTATTTGGTTAGCACTTTCCAATGTCAAATGCTTTGGGAGCTAGGGTGGTTTAAACTACCCCACAGGCCCATCCCTAGAGAAGTTTGGCAAGAACTTTTGCTCTGTATGGAGAGGGTAATATATTACTTAGACTCCTCATGACCATTAAAACGGGTGTTTGGGGGCCTGAATTAACCAGTGTTCCAAATATAATTCAGCTACCATGATATTGCTCAAAGCATGCTTGTGTGCAGTGGTCACACTTACCTGAAAGCCCTGTGAAACCTCCAACCATCTTCAGTTTTGTTAGTTACAAAATGACTGCACTCACTATCTGTTAGAATAATGATGTAGAGAGTCACAAGGTGGCAGCCGTAGGCTAAAACCAACACTGCTTTGCTATCTCAAACTACAACGGGTTTGAGGATAATATTTCTGCAGAAATTCCCCTGCGTAACTGCTGTCAGACCATATCGCTCTGTAGGAGCATTAGAGCTGACTTTTTAAGACCCCCTAAACCTGTTTCTTTAATTGATTATCTCTCAAAGCATTGAGGGAATTTCCTGTGCTCAACCAAATAGCCTGGCAGAGAGGGGAAATTGTGACGTGTCACCTAGGGTATAATAATCTCACTAGTTAGTCACCATCTTGCAGCGTCTTCCACCCACCGGTGTTTGCAACAAATTTTCTTTTGTGGTCGCAGAGTGTGGCATTTTTTCCTATAATAACTAGGCAAAACAAATGAATATGCACATATACACGTCCAAATCATGGTAATTTGTGTAGGGTAGTGGTGAGATTTTTTTTTTTTTTGCAGACTCCATAATAAAAATAATGCTGTAAAGAGTGATACTTGTATGTTTGTTAATATCACTTATCACAGCTTCCCAGCTCACCAGTAAGTCTGCTGTGAACAATGATAGTTGTATGTTAATATCACTTCTCAGCAAGCCCCAGGACAAAATAAGGCCTGGGTGGGGTGGTCAGAGGGGGAAGGCTGTGGGAACCTGAGGCAATGGTCGAGGTGATGAGCTCCACTGCCATGTGGCCAGAGCCGGGGGTCAGCACCCAGGGCCAGCACATGCCTGTGTGGCCAGAGCTGGGGCTGCATGACTGGGGGTCAGTGCCTGCAGCCGGAGCTGGGACTCACTGCTGCACAGCCAGGGCCAGGGGTGCCACCTTCTGCCAGCAGGGATCAGTGCTCACTGGTGTGTGGCAGGGACTGGGGATCAGCACAGGGCGTGGCTGGAGCTGAGGGTCCATGCCTGATGCTGCTCGGTCACAGCCAGGGGTCAGCACCCCTGGTCAGCTCCAGCTGCTGGAGCCCAGGGCCAGAGCTGGGGGCCAATGCCCACCGCTGAGCGGCTGGAGCTGGGGGCCAGAGGCCGGAGCCACATGGCCAGAGCTGGAGTTCAGCACCTGCTGCTGTGCACCTGCAGTCCCGCCTCTGCAGCCTGCCACCCAACCACCCCAGGGCTGAAGCCCGACCCCTGAGTCCTCTGCAAGGTGGGTTGAGATTTCACCTTGCTCCTGCAGCATTGTGCCCCACCGGTCTCCACAGCTGGTGCAGGGTGGGAGGGGGGGTGCCAATCCTTTGCCCCCCTTCCTCATCACCCCCCCAAGAGGCTGTCGTGGCTGGATGAAAAGCCCCAGGTGGCTGCGTGCAGCCACGGTGGCCACATTTGAGAAACGCTGCACTAGAGAAACACCCCTTTGCAGTCTTTTAATCTGAATGTGGAGGTCTCAACCTTGCATGAGCTATTCATGGCTGCTGTTGGCATCCCTCTGCATAGCTGCTAGTCTCTCCCACGTGTCATATTGTCAGTAGATTGTTAGAAATGGTTTAGAGCACTTGGGTCAGGTGGTGCTGCCTGAATGCCTGTCATTGTCGGAGCCAAACGCTGCAACTGGTCTGGAGCAGTAAGTACCAAGTCAGTAAAGGATCCAAAGTCAGTGCCCCTCTTTTTCTCCTGTTATAGCACCTTTTCAGGTCTGTTTTAAAGGCCCAATCAGCTGTTCTCACTGTACATCAAATCATCAGAAATGATTAGGGGACTGGAACACATGACTTACGAGGAGAGGCTGAGGGAACTGGGATTGTTTAGTCTGCGGAAGAGAAGAGTGAGTGGGGATTTGATAGCTGCTTTCCACTACCTGAAAGGGGGTTCCAAAGAGGATGGGGAAGGGGACTCAGAAACGTGATGTTGAACCGAGGAGCTGAGATCAGCTTTGGATTACTGTAAAGTGCAGGAATGGTTCTACGCTTCCATGGTGGTAATCTTTAATCACGTTTCACCATCGGAAACGAAGCGGGGCTAATGGTTGTAGCCTTGAGCTTCGCTTCCTGGTGCAACCCCCAGCCATACACCCTCCCCGACCCCCAATTGCACGACTCCCAGTGCTTCCGAAAAACACACAACTTGCAATAAAGTTAGAGGTGCTGGCCACAATGCAGTTCCTGTGTTAAATGTGTGAAGTCATGCTGCATAGTTATACAGCTACTGTGCCTCATCCGGTCATTTGGGATGGCTGAAGGAATCTCTGGATCTAGCCCTTGGATTATTTTTGTTTGTATCTCTAGCACCTAAAGCCCTCGTCGTGGCTTGTTTGGCATTTTTTTAAGTAAGCTTCTCGCTCTTGCTGGGGATAAAAGTTGGAAGGTGTGAACCCTAAAAGCTGAAACGCCGGATGGCAAATAAAAAGATCCCAACATTTATTATTTATAAAAAGCAGCTCACGATTTTGAGGGCTTCATGATTTTTTTATGTGGTGGGGAACGGGGGCAGACTGACTATGTGTTGTACAAACCTGTATTATGTGTGTTCAGCCCTTTGGGTTGAAAAGTGCTGGATCAATGCAAGTTATCTGATACACTTTGTAAATAACTAAGAGTGGCCCTTTGAATTTATTGACCGATTTAGAAAGCTTCTGCAGGCAGCCTATCTGGGATTTTACCATCTTGAGTCAAAAATTGTGAGTGAGAAAAAAATATGAGGGAGATATTTATAAATGCCTCATGAAACGACACTGCAGAATCCTTAATTGTAAGAGCAAGATGCTTGAGAAAAAAAAAAAACTGTCCAGAAATATCCGAAGTTGGGATCCCCCCACCCACCAGCCCACACAGGACAGCTCTGAATTCACCCAACAAGCCCCAGCGTGTCCCATTCATGTGACACACATGACACAGAGCCCCAGCAGTGGCAAAACAGCACAAGCTGTCCAATCAGGTGCCACTCTTCAGCTACCAATCAAGGGCTTGGTGGTTGTTGTTTTTTTTTTTTTTTAAAGAAGAAATGGGGTCAAATCAAAATGAGGTTTAGTGCCATAACCTGGAAGGAAATGAGTGTCACGGGGAATAAACTTCCTGGGTTGGTTTGCACTAGGTGCAGGAGAAGGCACGGCAGGACTGGGAGAGATGGGCTTGAACAACAGGTACAGAACACTGTGGCAGTGAAATTTTTATTCTGCTTCTTCGTGCTAAAACCTTTGCATTTTGCACACGCTGAACTGGCTGGTTTGATCCGCCACCCAAGTGACAGAGCCATGCCATTCCAGATACGCTTATGAACAGCTCCCTTTTGAATTCTCCCTGTTAGCAGAGAGAATACTGTTCATCAGAACACTTAATCTACATTTGTTTAAAGGGGTAGTGGATCCACGTCCTGGAGTTGGATGTTTCCAGGCTCTCTGGATCTCTCCTTGGAGTTTGTGACACTAGGGAGAATTTAAAACTTCTAAAGTGGTCCCTCTTTATCAGGGTTACGATTGAGAAAGAGTTTGTTGCCCTTACAAGGACAGGACAGACTCCCCCTGTATAAGCAATCCTGGTGGGGCAGTGGGAGTGGAAGTTTATTTAAAAAAAACACCCTTTCCTGTGACACAGATCTGTCAGTGAGCCTGAGCTTTATTCTGGAAGTAAAATCAACTGACTTTTATGGCATGTAGAAGGTGGCTAGACATCATAAAAAAAAATTTTGGATTGCAGACAGATTTCAGCTGTAAAGAAGGGCAGGTAGGGAGCTAGATACTGCCCATTCTAGATCCCGAGTATATCTGTTGTTTTCAGTGGACGTACTCCAGATTGACGTTGATATAAACGAGAACATAAGACTCTGACTCTGAGAGTTTCAATGGCTTGCTCTGAATCTCCACTTTATTGACAGTTACTAGCATTAACACCCAGGCCTTGATTCTTTTCTCATTTATACTGGGTGTAAATCGGACGTGATTCTAGAAAAGACTCTGGAGTTGCCCTGATGTAAAACTGGGGCAAGTCAATACAGAATTGGGCCCACTTTGCTCTCAGTGGAAATAAGTAGTTATGGCACAAGACTGTGAGTCAGGAAATCTGGGGTTTAGTCCAGCATCTGGACCAGACTGCTGGTGAGTAAAGCACTTCTGTGACTCAGTTTTCCTCACCTGTAAAATGGAGATAATACCTAGCTCATGGATGTGTGGGGGACTTATTTAGTGTATATAAAAGTGCAGCGCAAAGTATTTCTTGTGCGGTGTCTGCCAATACCACGCCCTTCCTGGCAATTGTCATTGAATGTTGATAGTAGGTGAGGACGTAGGCCCCAAAAATGAAGTGACTGAGGAGTGGGTTATCTCTGTCATCAGTAGCTGCAGAAATTTGAAATGTTTTGTCTGCCTGCTTTGTCCATAAAGGAAGCAAAATACTGAATCGAGCCAATGGCTAAGACATTGCTGGCCATCTGCTACTAGGAACTGACCATTCATTTCTTCTGTCTTTTGGGATACAGCTAGGGTCTCCAGATTTAAGTTTAAATCAAAGCATATGCTCAATACATGCAGAGAGTACCTCTGACTTACCACTTGTGCAAGGTTTGCACGGGAAGAAGAGGCCTGCTGGCAGAGTTAGATGGGGTTGTGTTCAAGAAAGGGGGATGCGCCTTCAATTCGAGGGAGGTAGCGAGAGCTTGAAAAAGTATATTGTTCAATAAAAAGAAAAGGAGGACTTGTGGCACCTTAGAGACTAACCAATTTATCTGAGCATAAGCTTTCGTGAGCTACAGCTCACTTCATCGGATGCATTCAGTGGAAAAAATCCACTGAATGCATCCGATGAAGTAAGCTGTAGCTCACGAAAGCTTATGCTCAGATAAATTGGTTAGTCTCTAAGGTGCCACAAGTCCTCCTTTTCTTTTTGCGAATACAGACTAACACGGCTGCTACTCTGAAAATTGTTCAATAGGTTATAGAGCTGGGCAGAATTCCCCCAAGTAATTTGGGGAATCAGGATATACACTTAGTGAGCAAAAATATTCTCAAGTTTTTCTGCTTTTAGTAAATAAAACAGGCAGTAAAAGCCTGGTGCAGGGAACTGCACTTTCCCTATCAGCTAAATGGCATTGGAGCGTCATGGTATCCAATAAATGCTGTTTAAATATGGGACTGCCCACTGGCTATAGAGCACATGCAGACTGCAGAG
Source organism: Eretmochelys imbricata (assembly GCF_965152235.1). Taxonomy (NCBI): domain Eukaryota; kingdom Metazoa; phylum Chordata; order Testudines; family Cheloniidae; genus Eretmochelys; species Eretmochelys imbricata. Next base: position 10,483,056 of record NC_135597.1, on the reverse strand, counting down.
CAGGTTTGAGGTCATTCCTTCAGAACCATAGATACCTGAGTCCATGATATGAGTCCTAAGCAGCAGTGGTTGTGGAAGGAACAGCTAACTTATCCTGGGTTTCAGACTTCCAGGAGATTTTTCTGGTGGCGGAATGCATTGAGGGCTGGGTTGCTGACAGGCCAGCTTAGACATCGCCGCCTGCATATTGCTACAGAGGCATCGATGGCAGGATAAACGCAGGTTTCAGCCCCGAGAAAGCAAGGCCATCAGCTGTACAACAAAGCCAGATACGCCATCCTGGTGAGTACAATCTCAAATGGGTGTCACTGCCGGCAAGAAAACCACAGGGCTTGGATTCACAGCAAGATGAAATTACAGGGCACAAGTGTGGCTTGGCTAAATAAAGCTCCGGCACTGAACATCACCTCCTTCGCAGATCTAATCTAGGTAGGCAAACAGGGAGCTGTGACTTCTGTTTTTCTGTTTTATTTTGATCCCTTCATCTCCTCCTCCCTATTGGCCTGTTCTGTCCACTTGTCTGTGTCTGGCCTGTCTTGTGATGGAGCGGTCTGGAGGAACAGGCAAATTCATTTTGCAACAACTTCCAAGGTTTTGAAGTTTGTTTTTGTTCCACAATGACATGAAAACTAAACGTTTCGAATGATTTTGCAAAACAGATCTGTGTCAGAGTGTCTGGGTTTAGACTCGGAGGCGTAGCCGTGTTAGTCTGTATCCACAAAAACAACGAGGAGTCCGGTGGCATCTTAAAGACGAACAGATGAATTTGGGCATAAGCTTTCGTGGGTAATTTGTAGACTGGAAACCTTGGTTTTCAGTTCGCATCTTTCTCTGGTCCAAAGTGACCAGGGAACCCCAGACCTCAAAAACCTTTGTGTCAAAAGCAGCATGTCTCTGTAGAACATGACGTCCTCAACAAAATAGAGTTAAATAAGGAGCGAGCTCTCTGGGGCAGGTTCTGTCTTCTTTGTTACTTGTCTGTGTAGTGCCTAGCACGGGACCTTGACTGAGGTTCCTGGATGCTAATGCAATATGTTTAATACCAAGCTTTATGGCCCCAGTTTAGGATGGTCTCGTGGCACGTGGCACGATCACAGTTAAAGTGTGCTCTGGGAGGTTTGGGTACCTTTGTGCCTGTGTATAAATTATGACCAAAGGTGAGGCTTTGTTTTTTTTAAAACAACAAAACTTTGTAAAACCCTAATACAGGTGGTGGTTTAAATTCCACTGAAATCAGGTCTAGGTTTTTGTGGAATTCAAGATTCCATTGTTGTAGTTGTTATCTAGGCTTTGGCCACGCTGCGCTTGTGAAACTGAATAGGGCCTATGCTGAGTGAGGTATAAGGAGCGGACAAATAGCATAAATGCGGGGAAAGAATTACCTTTCTAAGGGAGGTTTCAAAGTAGCAGCCGTGTTAGTCTGTATCCGTAAAAAGATAAGGAGGACTTGTGGCACTTTAGAGACTACTAATAAATGTGTTAGTCTCTAAGGTGCCAAAGTACTCCTTTCTTTCTAAGGGAGTTGGCATATCCCACCACACAGCTCACTAGGCTTTATGTTCCCTGTATCGTCACTGTCACTATCCCATTCTGTGTCTCCGTTTCCCCCTCTGTAAAATGGGGATAAATGTGCTTTTTCACATTTGTAAACCACTTTGAGACCTGTGGATGGAAACGTGTTGTATAAAGGCCGGGTGTGGTGGTTTTTTGTTTGTTTTTTAAATGAGTTAAGGTGGTGTTAGGAACACAGGTCAGGAAACTTGTTTCTTTAGAAGTGACATTTAACCTTTCAAGAAACTCCAAGCATTGTGTTCTACCACACTGCCTCTTGTCCAGGCTGCTATAAGCAACAGCTCTGTTTGTTTCAGGTTATAGCTGATGACACGGCCTCCATGTTATGATGCCATCACGTACTAATCTAGCTGCTGGGATCCCCAGTAGCAAAGTGAAGTACTCCAAGCTCTCCAGTACTGACGATGGTTATATTGACCTGCAGGTAAAAGGGGAAAACAGAGGGAAACCTCCTTTTTTTTTTTTTCTTCTTCTCCTTCTTCTTATGTGACAAAAGTATCCTGCAGCTCTGATCTTGTTCCTTGTTGACCTCCATAAATATGGCGGGATGAGATTCCTCTCTGGCCCCTGTGTGCTGCTCTGGTCGGGTATAAGGCACCTACACAGCCTACAGGAAGGGAAAGAAGAATTCCCCTGGCTTGTGTGCTGCTATGCTGGGCACGTGTCCCATTGTATTGTGCTCCATGCGTGCACACGAGTGCCAGGAGAGGGAGTGCAGTCACAGTGTACGTGGCTATGACCATTCAGGCTTGCGATGGGAGCATTGGGGAGGCTACCATAGCTTTGTACGGCCGAGAGGCCGCTTGCACCATGGTGCAGCCCAGAATCAGGAAGGGACAAAGGTGTCTTAAAGCCCCTCTCCTTTGGTTTGCACTTCCTGTGCTGCGTCTCCAGCACGGAATCTGTGCCGGGCGGCGGAACGGCCCCGGGGATCATAGAATATGAGGGCTGGAAGGGACCTCAGGAGGTCATCTAGTCCAACCTCCTGGTTATTTTAACAAGGTTAGATCTATATCTGTTCCTTTGCGGGGGGATGAGAAGACCCCATTGTGGAGTGACAGCTCTGAAGGGAACAGACGCTGCTGACACTTCCAAATCTGTCTGAGCTACAGCCGGATCTGGGAACAAGGGCGTATGAATCCTTGCTCTGAAAGAACAGGGTGTTACGTGGGCAGAATTCCTCTGAGCCGATAGGCACTGAGGAGCTAACTTGATAGGACCAAGCTGTTGCTGCTCTCGCAATCCCCCCGGCTAGGGAAGACCCCTGTGGTGGTTTCTCTGCTTGGTCTGAGGGCCGCCATCCGCCCCGCTCACCTCTAGGTGTGGGATTCGTGCCCACGCCAAAAACATGCTACATTTTAATGCCATTTAATATCTGCCTTCCCTGCAGTTCAAGAGGAGCCCACCCAAAATCCCCTACAAGGCCATTGCACTAGCCACTGTGCTGTTCATGATCGGCACCCTTCTGATTGTCATAGGAGCGCTTCTCCTCGCAGGATACATTAGCAAAGGAGTAAGTGGGCTAAATATCTTCTTAAATATGGTTTGTGTTCAGTGCCAAAAAAAATCCCCTCCTGCCAACTTTTATTTGTCTTAAATATGGAACTTCACTGCTAAGGCCTGTGGGCAGAGTGAGAGCTTTTCTCCCTGAATAACGTTTGCCAGCGGCCCTGCTGCCCTTGGCTGTAATCCCAGCTGCATTCTCTAGCTAGGCGTGATTGGGGCTGGTCTGTGCTTGCATAAGGAAAAATGATGTCCTGCCAGCTACCCGTACTGACCCATCGTGGTGACGGGAGTGCTGGGCTTGCTGTCTTTCAGAGGAGACGTCCAGCTAAGGTCCTGATCACTGCTTTTGACTAAAGATCTCATGGCCCCCTTCTGGAGGAGTGTTCTGGCCAAACTATAGTCCATAAAATTGTAGTTTTGGGGTTTTTTATTATTATTATTTCTTGCTTGCCCATCTAGGCATTTAAGCTGCACTCAAGGTAGTCGGTACCTACATTTGTGCCTGTCACTCCACTTGGATACAGTATTCTTCTCCTTCTATTCTTAAGCTGTTACGCCGTGTTGCTTCAATAATGGCTGCTGCTTACCACTCCAGAGCTGGCTACATTTTAGAGGTAGATGAATTGATCGCTAAATAGACAGGACTTCAGGATTTGACCCTTGTTCAGGTGCAATGCCAGTTCACAGGAGAGTTTTCCCTTTGCAAAGTTTGCAGGCCTTGGCTTGTGCTGGGCAGTTTTGTTTTGTTTTCAAAGCATCACAAAGTTGCACTGTTTCCAAGCTGCAAAAGGAGCCATATAAACCGAATGAGAACTAACAATAGTTCCCCTCCCCTGTGCCTTGTCAAGTAAAACATTAATCACATCGGAACTGCTCTGGTCTAGAGTGATTTTTAAAATCAAGCCTGGCACAGGGTGAACTGGCCCTTTATGGACAGCTGGGCTCAGCTCCACCTGGGCCTAGTTATCTGCCTCCCAGAGGATGACAGATTTAGGCCAATGGTCAGACATCACATGATGGTAGCCTGCTTTGTCAGACAGGGGAAGAACAGGAGATAGGAGAGGTCTCCGGAGAGTCTCAGAGCCTGGAGTGGGCCTGACAGTGTACAGTGGTCGAGAGGAGGAAGAAGTTGTCCCTACCAGCTGGAAGGACAGGTCTGGCTAGAGTTACCTATAGTGAGGGGCAGAAGCAAATCCTTAAGAAGGAATTAAAAGTCCAGGAGAAGAAGGCCAAGAGACTCTTGGTTTGAGTTAGTTTGTGTTAATAAACCGGACTCCACAAGGGCCGAGAAGGTCGGAGCACTGCTTATGGTGGTTGCTTGTCTGGGCGAGGAGGGAAACTGAGGCAGGGCCAGGGTGGGACACCAGCTGAGGCAAGCTTCTGTTACAAAGCCTTTGCTTTGAGAATTTATTATTTTCTTCTGTTTCTCTGCTTCTCTCTTCCAGGGAACAGACCGAGCTATCCCGGTATTGATCATTGGAATCCTGGTGTTCTTACCAGGCTTTTATCACTTGCGCATCGCGTACTATGCTTCCAAAGGCTACAGAGGCTACTCCTACGATGACATTCCAGATTTTGATGACTAAAACGCACCCTGGAACCAGGGAGCGTGGCTCAAGTTATAACGAGCTTCGTGTTAAGGGATGTTAGTTAACTTGACCCTGAGTATCAAAGATGGAACATGTAAGAACCTAAACTAAGTAGATTTATCAGTGGATGCAATTTCCTCATTCTGTAAATATTTTATTGCCAGCTTTTTTGTGTTTACATGAATTCGACAGGCACGATTGCAACATTAGGTGAAGAAAAGGATTTACTGTAGGAGGAGCTCTTCTTGTTTCCAATGGGAAGTTCTTCTTGGGCAAGCCAAGCTGAGCAGTTGCCCAAAGGACAGATGAACGGTATATAATTTCAGCAAAAATAAAAATGATTTTTGTCTAAAGAGATTTATATTTCTAATGGAGAGCGTATTGTAGAACATATATTGCCTTTCAAATAGATCAAAGCTATAGCAAGGATCTTTGTGGCAAACAAATATAATACATCCAATTTTGCACTGCTGCATAATCATCAAAATAATTCCAACATCATCATTCACCATCATAGATTTGCATCTGGAATGTTGACCTATTTGCCAGTCTGATGCAAATGGGAGAGGAAATTGGATGTTTGCGCCATGATTTAGCATGCATTTGCTACACAAGAACCCCTAACAGGCTGATAAGTCCACTTACCTGACAAACACATTCCTTGAGTGCCAGCTACTTCCCACCCTGCTGTTAATTTTGCTAAGGCTTATTGGTCATCCTTTCATAAGGACGACTTAAGATTTTGCTTAATGAAGGATTCTAAACAAACTTTGTGGCGAGGCAGGATGAAGAATTGAAAGCTGGGCCCTGGACCTGAATGTTTCATATCGTAAAATTCTGGTTTTGAGTACTGGTGACCATTAGGGAAGTTCAGATCCCCTCTTTGCAGACTGGGCTCATCTGTTTATATGTGTATTTGAGGTCATTTGGCCCTAGATTTAGACCCTGTACTGTACATAATACCCTAAACATATGAAAAGAAAAGCTATGCTTGGACAGTGCTGCACATTATCCGCTTCTATTGCTCTGTTAGCTGCATTTTGTCAGATTATTCTGGAGATTCAGAAGAAACGGAGGACAACGGGTAGATTTCTGCTTGATGTCAATAAGAGCGAAGTGGCTTTCGAGGTGTAATTGAACTGGGTGTCCCAAGAAGCAAGTATGGAACGATAAATTGTAATGTAAAATTCAAGCATATGCATTAGTATGAATAAACTGCACTATAGTCGATGTGTGGTTCATAAGCATGTCTCTTTTAAATCCGAAGACGCTCATATACAAAAAGAATGATTCCCAAACTTCCTGGAAGTCATTCTGCCTGGTACCTAGATTGAGCCTTCGTTGGGATCTGCCATTGTCTACTGCGTCCTCTTCCAGTATTCATGCTGCCATCTGCCAGAGACAGTGGGCAGGAGTTTGCCAGGATGGAGTTTTGAGCAGCTTCATCTTCATTATGGGCTCACATGCAGCGAGCTGAATGGCGGGGGGGGTGCATTGAGTCCCAGTGCTCACCATCAAGGTGGCGGGAGGGGGAAGCCTAGAGTTAACACACCATGTATTGCAGCAGTTCCTGGAGCCCTTGTGTGAGAGACTGAGAGGCCGACCCTCATATGTTTAGCGGGTCAGGAGGGGCTCCAGTCCCTCCTGGTGCTTCTCATCTAATTCCCATAGGATAGGTTTACAGCTCGTAAATGCAGCCTGAACTGCTTCACATAGGGCCCAGACCCTGAGTGGGGGAGTCTGCTGAAGCTGGAGGGAGCAAGAATGGGATTTATTTACCTTAAGGAGTTATCTCAAAGCGTAAAATGTGGAGGCTAAGCTTTTTTAGAAGAGTGGGCCATCTTGGGTAGAATGGCTGGAATCAATAGCTTGGTCTCTACCTTCCCATCCACAATGCCAACTCTTGAAGGGTAACTATGTTGATAGAAGGAGCACCTTCTGAGCCTATCAAGGGGCTGCGCAAGCAGTTGTCAAACACGAAAATCAGTAATTGGAGGATGGGCTTAATCAAATGTAACAGGACATCTTATTCCTGGGAGACTTGTGCCTCCACCTACCTTCTAGAAGAAAGCACAATACCCTGGGATACAGCTCTGAGAGAGAGACATTTTAACTGAAGCCGGCACAGGGTACGTGGCTTGACAACCAATAGATCAGTCGCTTTCTATTTTATATATCCAAACTATAGAACCATAGACATGTAGGACTGGAGGGGACCTCAAGAGGCTATCCAGTTCTTTGCCCTACCCTAGGGCAGGATTACCGTCTCTGACTGGTGTTTGTCTGACCTGTTCTTATAAACCAGGCAACTGGAGCATTTTTATTTTTTTTTTTTTTTGAAGGCAAATGTGTGTTTGTGTTCCAGTAGAACACAGGCCCCAGACCAGGGTCCTGTACAGAGATAGACACCGAGGAGGGACTTCCTGACTCATGATTTTCAAAACTGTCTCGTGCTTCTTTGGGGTGCCTTATTTTGTATTGTTTTTTCCTTTTGTACACATCTTTGGGTACCAGGCGCTTTCTGAAAATGGGGCCCCTTTAACGTGTCAAGTTGGGAACTTAGAAATTAAGGCACTCAGAAATCTCAGGTCACTTGGCATTGTATGCCAAATAGCCAAGTGGCCTTTACTGCACCCATGTAACACGGGAGGGAACTTCTGGCTGCTACAATAGGGACACTGTTCTAGTCTTGACTCCCCCACAGGCTTAGTCTGTAGCTGTGGGCAGGTCATTTATGGCTTGATTGTTGAAGAGGGGGTAAGCAAAGGCAGCTGCCAAAGTTGTTCCAGGCGTCTGAAAGGCCACTGTCCCCTCTCCATCTGTTCCCCTAGCTACAAAACATGGTGATGGCAATGCACGTAGTTATCAGCCGGCAGTGGCGGGAGCTGAGACTTGGTGGATGTGAGAGTCTCAAAGGAAAGCTGCTCCTCCCATGCAAAGTAGCACTTCTAGTGCACACCACACACGTGTTGAGGCTCAGGTGAGAATTTTTCTGGGCAAACGTCTCCCATATAACAGGTTGATTTGAGACAATAGTGCTCATTTTTAAGTTCCCTTTGGTTTTCTGCCTCCCTTTCTCTTTTCCCCTGTACATGCTTGTGTTCTGTGCTAACCTCCAAGTCCTGATTTCCCCCCCGCACACACACACACACTTTTTTGGGGGGGTCTAAATTCTATTCCCTGGGTTGTTGCACTGTCCTTAATTGAGTGACTTGCACGTGCCCGGAGTGTTAGGGCCAAGGGAACGGATTGATTGAACGCAGGATGTCAGTTCTCCCTTTCTGCTGCTTTAACCCATCTGGTGGAAGGAAATGAAATATACACGTGCCTCTCTGCTGTGCTGTGTCATGCTGGCTCAGCGCTTCACCCTTCCTGACGTTGTTCACTCTCTGGTCAGATGTCACTGCCACTTCCCAGATGTTGTTACATAGCGGCTGGGAGCAGCTGAAATCCATCAAGTGAGAGCCAAGTCCAGAGAGGAAGGTGGCAGCTGACGCCAGGCAATGAGTCAGCATTGTGTCTGCAGCTGACATGGCAGGTGAAAGTTATATTTTAGGAAGGTGGAGGAGAGGGGAAGAAGAGGTTTTAAAGTGAAAGTGAGGATTATACAAGGGGGCTTGTGGATAAGGTAACATAAAAAGTGAGTTTCTGACCTTCCTACTTGCAGAGAAACACTTAACAGTGTGACCCAAGTGCTCTCTGAAGGCTCAGAAACCAGGAGGCAAAGAAAAATCACCCCACATTTATAGTTTTTTTAAGCCAATCTGATAATTTTTGAATGCCTGTGGATAGCAATGTCGGTGTCGATACGATGCTGTAGTAACACCGATGCCTGTTTCCCCCATTAAGAAGAGCTCTTAAGATTTAGACAATGCGCAGCATGGGAATAATCCAACAGAAGGCTCGGGGACAAAGAACAGTAGGGGTAGGTGCTGGTGAAGGAGTCCTGACCTCACGCACTAGCTACAGGGCCTGAATGCAGCCAGACTCCAGTCAATGGTAGATCCCAGGTTCTGGGTATCTCGCCTCTCTGCTGCTCCTGCCACAATCCATAAAAACTGCCGTGTTTCTGCCCTAACACTGTATCCTGCTCCCAAGGAGGCTGCTCCCCAGACTGTGCTAAGGCCTTTTCCTCCTGCTAGGGATAGAGCTGACACGAGCTGAGAGAGAGGTGGCCACCAGCAGCTTTAGGCTCAGAAATGCCAAGGATAATTAAAGTGGATCTTCTAACACTTCCTAGGGAGACGTGAAGTCCTTTCAGACGGCAGAGCTGAGCCAAGTGCTTTCATTTAAGCTTAGAAAGACTGAGCCAGCCAGGCGACTGTGCTCTGAGTGATACAGTGATATAGAGGCCACTGACTCAGGTTCTTTGAGTGTCTTTGGGTGAGCTTGGCCAGAACAAAGAGGGAAATTGTAACACAGGGCCCGGGTCTTGGAACAGACCCATGATCCAACACCCTGTTTCAAGATTCTGGCTGATGGGTGGAGTCCAGTCACCGAAGGGTCTTGTGAAAGTTTGGAAGTAACACTTTGTACGAGAGACCTTGCTCAATGAAAGCGAGAGGGGTCAGGAGAAGTACTTTTAAGAGGCACTTGGCAGCATCCCAGGGGAAAAATCTGGCAGAAGTAGACGGCTTAATGGAGAGAAGCTGTAGGAAAGGCCAAATAGCAGGTCCTGGGTTTTAGGGAAGAACCATAGAGTGTCCAAAGGGTTAAGTTAGCACTGCACAATTCTGTTGAATAAGGAAAGCCCTGACGCTCTGCTGAATAAGGAAGGCTTTTGACACAGTCTCACATGACATTCTCATAAGCAAAATAGAGAAGTGGGTGCATAACTGGTGGAAAGGCCGTACTCAAAGAGTAGTTATGAATAGTTTGCTGTTAAACTGGGAGGGTGTATCTCGTGGGGTCCTGCTGGGGTCAGTCCCAGGTCTGGTACTAGTCAATATTTTCATTGATGACTTGGATAATGGTGTGGGGAGCAGGCTTTTAAAATTTGCAGATGACATCAAACTGGGAGGGGTTGCAAGCACTTTGGTATACAGGATGGGGGGAGGGATAGCTCAGTGGTTTGAGCATTGGCCTGCTAAACCCAGGGTTGTGAGCACAATCCTTGAGGGGGCCATTTAGGGATCTGGGGCAAAAATTGGGGATTGGTCCTGCTTTGAACAGGGGCTTGGACTAGATGATGTGCCCCAAGTGGAGTGCCCCAAGGGTCGGTCCTGGGGCCGGTTTTGTTCAATATCTTCATAAATGATCTGGAGGATGGTGTGGATTGCACTCTCAGCAAATTTGCGGATGATACTAAACTGGGAGGAGTGGTAGATACGCTGGAGGGGAGGGATAGGATACAGAAGGACCTAGACAAATTGGAGGATTGGGCCAAAAGAAATCTGATGAGGTTCAATAAGAATAAGTGCAGGATCCTGCACTTAGGATGGAAGAATCCAATGCACCGCTACAGACTAGGGACCGAATGGCTAGGCAGCAGTTCTGCGGAAAAGGACCTAGGGGTGACAGTGGACGAGAAGCTGGATATGAGTCAGCAGTGTGCCCTTGTTGCCAAGAAGGCCAATGGCATTTTGGGATGTATAAGTAGGGGCATAGCGAGCAGATCGAGGGACGTGATCGTTCCCCTCTATTCGACATTGGTGAGGCCTCATCTGGAGTACTGTGTCCAGTTTTGGGCCCCACACTACAAGAAGGATGTGGATAAATTGGAGAGAGTCCAGCGAAGGGCAACAAAAATGATTAGGGGTCTAGAACACATGACTTATGAGGAGAGGCTGAGGGAGCTGGGATTGTTTAGCCTGCGGAAGAGAAGAATGAGGGGGGATTTGATAGCTGCTTTCAACTACCTGAAAGGGGGTTCCAAAGAGGATGGCTCTAGACTGTTCTCAATGGTAGCAGATGACAGAACGAGGAGTAATGGTCTCAAGTTGCAGTGGGGGAGGTTTAAATTGGATATTAGGAAAAACTTTTTCACTAAGAGGGTGGTGAAACACTGGAATGCGTTATCTAGGGAGGTGGTAGAATCTCCTTCCTTAGAGGTTTTTAAGGTCAGGCTTGACAAAGCCCTGGGTGGGATGATTTAACTGGGAATTGGTCCTGCTTCGAGCAGGGGGTTGGACTAGATGACCTTCAGGGGTCCCTTCCAACCCTGATATTCTATGATTCTATGATTCTATGATCTTCTGAGGTCCCTTCCAACCCTGATATTCTATGATGAGAATTCAAAATGTCGTTGTCAAATTGCAGAATTGGTCTGAATTCACAAAGATGAAATTCAATAAAGACAAGCTCAAGCGTACTTTTTAGAAAAATCAAATGCACAACTGCAAAATGGGAAATAACTGGCTAGGGGTGTCGTGCTGCAGAAAAGGATCTGCGGGATCAGAAACTGAATATGAGCCAACAATGGGATGTAGTTGTGAAAAAGCTAATATCATTCTGGGGTGTATTAACAGGAATGTTGCTTGTAAGACATAGGAAGTAATTGTCCCGCTCACCTCAACCATTGTAAGGCCTCAGCTGGAGTACAGTGTCCCGTTCCGGGGTGCCACACATTAGCAAAGAGGTGGACAAATTAAAGAAGAGTAACAAAACTGGGAAAAGTTTGAGAAAATCTGATTTGTGAGTAAAGGTGGAAAAGAATGGGTATGTTTAGTCCTGAGAAAAGCACTGAGAAGGGGCCTGGTAACAGTCTTCAAATACGTGAAGGGCTGTTGTCAAGAGAACGGGGATCAATTGTTCTCCAGATCTACCGAAGGTAGGACAAGAAGTCATGGGTTTAAGCTGCAGCAAGGGAGATTTAGGCTAGAAATTAGAAAAAACTTTTGAACAAGAAGGAGTTAAACTCGGGAATAGCCTTCCACGGGAGGCTACGGAATCCTTATCACTGGAGGTTTTTAAGAACAGGTTGGAGAAACACCTGTCAGGGGTGCTTTAGGTTGACTTGTTCCTGCCTCAGCACAGGGGGCTGGGCTTGATGACCTCTCGAGGTCCCTTCCAGCCCGACATTTCTATGATTCTGCGAAGGAAGGGATTGAAATTCTGCTGCAGTTGGGAGCTTGATTTGATGTACTAGCTGGGGAATTCTCATGTTCTTATGAATTGGTTCACCCTGGCCCCTGCTGATTCCCTTCTTGTCACCTAGGGGAAGTGCAGAGGGTCCCCAAAGGGTGTCCCTTTTTCAGTTGATGCCATGCAGGGGCCTTGAGGGGAATTCTAGAAATGTAAATCAAGTAAAATTGTACTAGATTGTCCAATCTGCCCCCCTGCAAATGATCCTGACAGCGCATATTCTTGTGTTTAGGGAAGAGTGGGTACAAAAGTGGGAAAAGGAGACAGAATCCTAAGAAGAAGAGCAAGGAAGCTGTATGGATGATCTCCTGGTTCAGTAACTCTTGCATAATGCTTTTGCTTTAGGGCAAGAGGTTATGTTTCCTCAGCGTTGGTTTCAGTGTCCCAGCTCTCAGGGCCTGGAGCTGTTCTGAGGAAGAGTCTAATTAAAAACTCACCCCTGGGAGGCACTGAGAGGTCGGTGGGGGGGGGGGGGGGTTGAGGGGAGAGGCAGCAATTATTACCCAATATCCAAAGTGATGTGGTTGGAGCTATGGGCACTAAATTCTGCTTACTATTGGATTTAACGAGTTTAAATGCCATGTTCTTTGCAGGACCTTTGCTAGCCCGCCCGCCTCCCTGAACAGCCTTGTGGTAGGTGCCGTGGTGCCGCCCAGAGTGTCTACCTCATCCTCTTGTCTGACAGCTTCCCTACTGAGCCTCTACTCCAGCATCACTGGTGGCAGGTGCTAATGTGAATGGAAATTCTTCACACCGGATGCAGAAGTTCCCAGCAGCTGTTATGGGGATGTAAACCCTCAGCAGTATTTGAGCGCACTCTGGTTTTGCAGCAAAGCTCTTGGAGCATCACACCAGTTACCCAAGAGGGATTTTGGACCGGCTGTAGGGACGTAAGCCTGATCCCATGGAAATCAGTAGCAAAAGTGAGAAAGATTTCACTTTAAATAGGTATATAACTCGGCCCCTTTTGTGCGAGGCTCTCAAAGTGCTTAAGCAATAGATTACACTCAGTCTGTTACTCTCTGTAATGGGGTGGCTGGCCCATAGGTCGGAGCCCTCAAGCTAAACCAGCCCTGATGAGCCCCACCTGAGAGGAATCAGGTGATTCCCCACATAAAAGGCAGCAGGATGTTGCCAGGAAGGGGATGGTTGAAAAAGTGTGTGAGAGGCGGGAGGAAGCTTGGTAGGAAGCTGGGGCTGCTCAAGTAAAAGAAACCCAGAAAGTGTAGGTAGGTTGACGAAACAGCTGCAGGGTGTAGGACTGGCTCCTGCAGAAAGGACAGAGAGACACTAAGCTGAGTTGGGGGCCTGCGTGGGGCTGGTGGGTACCTGAGGACTGGCTAAACGGAATGTCTGAGTTTTCCTTTGGACTGTGTGGGGGTTGTTTAAGGTGCCCAGGAAAGGAGAAAACAGGGGTGGGGCCCTGCAGAGGTACCCCTGGTGATTGGGGGGCACTCAGTAAGTGGGTGCTGTTCTAGACTCTCAAAGTTCAGATTGAAAAGTGGCTGCTGAGCTCTTTTGAAAAACCAGCCCTTAACGGATGGCTGGAGGGGCTGAGGCTCCAGGGGCTGTGGGTTCTGGCTGATGGCAGGGGTCTTGGCTGTCCTATAGATTTGTAATTTTTGTCCTAAATACTATAGTTTAGCTTGTGTGAAACCTCCATAGAACTGAAAGAGAAATAATGTGACTCCCCTGGAGCACTTTGGGTGCCCTAGAAAGATAAATGATCCTCGAGGAGGGCTTTATTTTCACAATCCTAGTACAATCTACAGCATCTTTCCTGGCATCTAGCTTAGATTAGCCCCTGCAGTAGAGTTCCACTTTGCTCCTGTCGACTGCAGTGAGCCAAATTCAGCTATATTTGCCATTAAGAGGCTTAGCGCTGTACTGCTATTTTTATAGCCATCGTTTAGCTGAACGTAAATAAGGACAGGAAAACCTGCAGGATACACAAGGATGAGTTGGCACAACAATCCTGTCCTTTCTAATTAGATTTCAGTGTATGCTTCGCAGCGCCGGCATTGCTGTTGTCTTCCTAAATGGTCACTCGGCGGGCAGCAAACTAATCACATCTCCTGAGCTTTTTTTAAAAGAAGGGCGAGACAGAATAATACAAAGGAGGGCAAGAGAGTGCTTTATTTATTTTTTTTTTTAACGTTCCCGTGCTGACTTATTGTATTTGCTAGTTTCAATTGACGCCAGCCCTGTCAGTCACCAGGGAAAGATGTAAAGATGCCTGTGTGCAAATATGAGTGGCATTCAGCCTCATTCAAACCTGAGCCATTCTCCTCAATGGAAACCTTGCTCCTTGGTGGTAATATCACCGGTTGGCGAGAACCAGTCCGGGGAACCGGAATTATTGAGCTGAATGTAGGAGTCACTGGGTGAAATTCTAGGTGCAAGGTCAGGCTCGATTATCCTAATGGGCCTTTCTGAGTGTAGGCCCTGATTCTGCCAAGCTTTTAACCACATGCTTAACCTCTGTCCCTGTTCTGCAAAGCACT